>NC_089752.1:85485037-85520037 GCF_040412425.1 Macrobrachium rosenbergii
TTATGTTGCTTAATACGTACATCTAAATCTTTGCTAGATTGGCCAATATAAAAAGGGGGCAATCCAAACACGGAATTTTATATATTATGTTGCTGTTTTCTTTAGGGCTATTTTTTATTAACATTCTTTTGAGTGTGTTATAAGAAAAAACGAGGTTTACATTAAAGGTTTTAACAATGGTTTATGTTTTCAAAACCACTAAAATAAGGCAAGCTAAGAATGTTCTTAGGGGTTTCTTTCTTCATGTTACTTTCACTATAAAACTTTTTGTGGGCTTTTTTATAACAAATATCTAGTATATGTGAAGGATAACATAAATCTGTCCCTATTTTTCTTATGTATTCAATTTCTTTATCCAAATACTGGGGACTGACAATGCAAAGGCTCGTAAAAACATAGAGGAAAAAATTGATATTTTGATGATGAGGTGATGGCCTGAATAAAAATGGACATAAGTTAAGTTGTTGGTTGGTTTCCTATAAATACTGAATTTACATTGAACGGTTCTCTATGTATTAAAACATCTAAGAAAGGGAGGCAATTGTCTTTTTCTAATTCTAACGCAAACTTAATGGATGGTACCTGGTTATTCAAATTAAAACGCCACATAGCAGCCGCAAAGCAAGAGGAGAAAGAAAAATTTAAGGAACTAGAAAAAGCCAGAATTTCATTTAATCATTCTATCCCGGATAATTGGAAGGACTCGCTGCGACAAGAAATTTATGGAAAACTTCGTAGGACTACAGATGCCCTAACAAGAAAACTCGACAGAAAACTAAAAAATCTTATTGATAGCAGTGACTGGACTAATAGTGCACGCAATGACTGTGTTATAAATTTATCAAGTAAACAAATAAGTGAAAATGTTGTGAGTGCGCTCGGATATGGTTTATCCTTCTTTGTATCTAACAGACCCTCGGCTTTAACGATTGCGTCGTCCCTATGTGTATTTGAAAAACATTGTGATATTCCTCAAAATCATATTGATATAGTTAAAAGTATCATTTATGGAGCTGCGAATGTTAGGCATGAAAGCAATTTCCCTGCTCGGTATAAGAAAAGCTTGACCGACCTTAAAAAAGACAATACAATCCACATCACAAAAGCTGATAAATCGAATAGTATTGTAATTTTAGACAAAGTTGACTGCATATCACGTATGCAAGCCCTACTGGATGATGATACGACATACAAAAGACTAACAAAAAATCCCCTTGATCAAGTCATCAAAAGTTTCAACAGCACAGTGAAAAACATCCTTAAAGATAAAAAAGAACTAATAGGTCAGTTGTCTGTAAAATTTCCCTCGTTACCTTACTTGTACGGATTAGTAAAAACACACAAAGAAAACAATCCTATGCGGCCTATTATCAGTACTGTTGGCTCAATATCATATAAACTTTCGAAATATATTACCAAACTCTTGTCTCCGTTACTTGGAACTATCTCAGATTCTCACGTATATAATAGTCTAGATTTAGTTGATAAATTAAACAAAATCACTTTTGCCCCACTGATAGATTCGTTAGTTTTGATGTTTGCTCCCTTTTTAGTAAAGTCCCTATAGATTCCATTTTAGAGTATCTTAGTAATGAATTAATCCATCACGAATTACCTCTACCTGTAAGTCATGTCATTTCTCTCACTAGGTTGTGCATTTGTGATTGTAAGTTTATATTCAATGGTGCATTTTACCAACAAATATTTGGTATGGCAGTGGGAAACCCTTTATCCCCACTCCTCTCAAACTTGTACATGGAATTCTTTGAAAAACGATATATACCTAATATCATTTATACTCCTTTGAAGTGGTATAGGTATGTTGACGATATTTTAGCTGTTTTACCTGCTGGTATTGATGTAAATGATTTACTCTGTAATTTGAATAACCAGGTACCATCCATTAAGTTTGCGTTAGAATTAGAAAAGACAATTGCCTCCTTTCTTAGATGTTTTAATACATAGAGAACCATTTCAATGTAAATTCAGTATTTATAGGAAACCAACCAACAACTTAACTTATGTCCATTTTTATTCAGGCCATCACCTCATCATCAAAATATCAATTTTTTCCTCTATGTTTTTACGAGCCTTGCGCATTGTCAGTCCCCAGTATTTGGATAAAGAAATTGAATACATAAGAAAAATAGGGACAGATTTATGTTATCCTTCACATATACTAGATATTTGTTATAAAAAAGCCCACAAAAAGTTTTATAGTGAAAGTAACATGAAAAAGAAACCCTAAAAACATTCTTAGCTTGCCTTATTTTAGTGGTTTTGAAAACATAAAATCATTGTTAAAAACCTTTTAATGTAAACCTCGTTTTTTTTTTTACAACACACTCAAAAGAATGTTAATAAAAAATAGCCTAAAGAAAAGAACAACATAATATATAAAATTCCATGTTTGGATTGCCCCCTTTTATGTAGGCCAATCTGGCAAAGATTTAGATGTACGTATTAAGCAACATAAGTATTCAGTCAAAACTGGACAAGCATCCAATGCTATATTCATTCATTTAAGTGAAAACTCTCACAGGATAAATTGGACTGAAAGTTCAGTGATTGCCAGATCGAAAGATTTCTCTTCAAGAAATCTATTGGAGTCCGCTATTATCCAGCTTACTTCCAGTTGTAATTTCAATCTTAGCCCTGGCATGTATTATCTGGACCCCTGTATTAGAAAAATGTTCAAGAATGACCTAAAAGATAAAATCACTGACTTAATTACAAGGTAGCTACTTGATATATATTTTCTATATATCCATATGTTTAATATATTTTTTTTTGTTTGTGAAAATGTTCATCTTGCAAAAAGTTATTATTGTTTAAAAAAAAAAAAAGAGAATTATTGTGTTGTACTAAAAATTTTTAGGTGGTCAGTCACGAACCTGTATAATCTTTTAATTGTCCTGTCCCTGCTCCTGAACGGTTGATCCTAATCCTTTGTAAAAACCTCTCAAATATTTAATCCTGTTTTGGCAGTTCTACTAATTCTTCAATTGTGTTGGATTCCAGGTACATATGTTTCCTTTATAATCCCCATCTGTCATTTATATGAGCTTTCTTTGTAAACATACTTTTATATTTCTTCAGTCTGCTAAGTAAGGGACTAGCGTCGAAAGGCCTCGCAGCACTCCAGTGTTTCCGTTTCCTTCATTTTATTTTATCTTTATATATATATATATATATATATATATATATATATATATATATATATATATATATATATATAGTTATATATATATATATATATATATATATATATATATATATATATATATATATATATATATATACATATATATATATATATATATATATATATATATATATATATATATATATATATACATATATATATATATATATATATATATATATATATATATATATATATATATATATATATATATATATATATATATACTGTATACATACATTATATATAATATATATAAATATATATATATATATATATATATATATATATATATATATATATATATATATTTTATATAAATGTACATATATACATATATATATATATATATATATATATATATATATATATATATATATATGTGTGTGTGTGTGTATATACACCTATGCATATACATATATATACATATATATATGCATGTATGTATGTATATATATATATGTATATATATATGTATATATATGTTTATGCATATGTGTATATATATGTCGTGTACAAGTTTATTTTCATAACTCGTGTGGTATATTATTGTTCCCTTCTTACCTGCGTCTTTCTTCTAAGTCGGCGACGTATTCATCCACAGCGTCTCTTCTCGAAGTCAGCAAGCTCACGACTATTATTTAGAAGGGATTTATATTAAATGTAATTATATATCTCAGAAAGGCGTAATGGAGACGAAATGGGTAGCTTCTTGCTTTAATGATGAAAGTTAATTACATACACAAGTACAATTACGGTTACAGTTTTACTCTCTTGAAAACCACTCTTGCTAGTCGAAGTTCAGTTTCTGTCTGGTTAAGTAGCCCGCGGACAGAGTCTGGTTAAGTAGCCCGCGGTCAGAGTCTGGTCAGGACCACGGAAGCTGGGGGGAAATCCTGCATCTTCTCATACTGGTGACTAGCGACTCTCTCCTTCTCTGGCTTCGTTCTTCTCTGGATCCCCTGCTTCTTGTTGCTACCTTCCATCTCCTCCCTTGAAGTTACTCATTGAAGGATATTATCTGTAAAGCCTCCCCTCGAACAGCTTGATTGGGAAGGACAGTTGTGGGTGTTCTCAAAATCTCTCCTTAGAAGATTTGATTAGAAATGACCTCAGGAGGAGTTGTTAATGGCTCCTCCATAGAATGTCTAATTTGAGAAATAGTGAACTGCTTCTCTTTGTCCCGCCCCTTTTCATGGAAATTCATGTAAACGCCTCCTATGGAAGGTGGGGTTATAGATATGGCTGGAACGTTGACTCCTGATGAGGTTATAGGTTATGCTTGGTCAGCTCAGTCGTGAGGGCACAGGTTCAAGATTTTATGATCGGTTTTATGGCCCTGGGCGCAATACACTCTCTCACTGTTTTGAGTTCATGTAAAGACGGTTTCCTGCTTTTAGCTTACTCTACATGTCCAGCCTCAGTAATGCATAACAACCAAGGATTAATTGTTGTTCTCTCTCTCTCTCTCTCTCTCTCTCTCTCTCATCCCTTTATTCTTTTTTTCTCTCTCCCTCTCTATTCTTACTCGATCAATCACTGTTTAATTTATCTTTTTCCACTTCTCTCTTTTTAAGATTGTATTCTTATGCTTCCCTATTTAATTTTTTCTTTACATCACTACATACATATATATATATATATATATATATATATATATATATATATATATATATATATATATATATTATGTATATATATTTATTTATATATATATATATATATATATATATATATATATATATATATATATATATATTATGTATATATATTTATTTATATATATATATATATATATATATATATATATATATATATATATATATATATATATATATATATATATATAAATATATATATATATATATATATATATAAATATATTTATAAATATATATATATATATATATATATATATATATATATATATATATATATTCATATGCTGTGGTTTTTCATAATGCAGTAATCTCCATAGCTATTGTGTGTATGTGTGTATTGTTGTATACCATGTAGTTTTATGTTCAGATGAGCAAATGCCATAGAGAGTTAGGGTAAAGTTAGGGTAGTTAAACCCTGCATGGTCTAATGAGAAGGAAAATATATGAGTGGAGAGAGAGACATAGGGTGGTTGTTCTCTATAAAGAGGTGACCTGTTTAGTCAGTATCCAAAAACTGCTGAAGTAACGCATTCCACTGGGGCTTGATCAGAGCACTGTTGGGTGAAAAATTGTGTCACGTAAGTTGCCTAACATCATTCAGGAATTTTCCATGAGATGATATCTTTTCATTTTATTATAGTAACTAGAGATTCTTTTGTTCTGAAACTATGCAATAATAAATATTATTATTAATTGTAATTCCACTTCCCCTCTAATTATCATTTTTAAAAAGTTTTTAAAATAAAAAATCTCATCTAAGACCTGTCCACACATTCATATGGACGGCCATGCCCATACAGAGGAGATCATTGAGAGGCTATTATCCATGCTGAGAAGAGCTACTGTTCTCTCTCTCTCTCTCTCTCTCTCTCTCTCTCTCTCTCTCTCTCTCTCTCGGGACTTCATGTGTCCTGTTGTAACGTAATTAACATTTTTGGTAGACAATGGTCACTCATAACCTTTAACTGTTTGATTCCTTAGTAAATGTGTCTGAGTCATCTGAACAGTGTATTTTATTGAGTGTCCGTAACGGCGCATGGAAAAAGTGAAGAAATTGGTAACAAGGTATTGTAACATGTATAATTGTTGGTTTTTAGTGCACTAAAAATAATATTTACAGTGATTCCCTTTTTAATACTTTTTTCATATTGTATGTTTTATACTTTATCTTTTGAAGAGTTTTACATATATGTGGTGTGTTTGCTATTGCTTTAATGTTTTGCTTTACATTTTTATATTTACTTTTTTGCAGAGTATATTTCTGTGTCTTTTATATTCACATTTTTGTTTGATTGATTTAATTGCCTTATTTTGTTTAACACTTGGGAATTAATTTACTTGTATTTCCTTTCAAGCAAATTTCATTACTAAACAATTTAAATCTTACTTGAATAATTTTTTATTAATTAATAGATTAATTTCTGATTTAATTTTGACTGATGATTAATTCAGATTTAATCCAATTTTGCTTTGTTTTCAAGTAATAATAAATTTCCCTGAGACTGTTAATGTCATGTATAACCTTTGAATTTAGAAATAAATTTTTTGTATTTAAAATTGTTATATCAGAGTTTCATTCATTGACCCACCAGTAATTTTGCTTTGAATTAGATATAGAGTGGTAAGTGAGATGTTTTCCTTCAAGTAATTGAAGTGAGCTTGAACCAGGGAAATAGAAATACTTAGACTTTTATAATGTTGTTGGAGTGATGCCCGTTGATTTTACCTCACACCTGTTTTAACGAACTTATTCTGCTTTCTTTCATGATTGATAAGTTTTATAAGGGATCACTGTTGCCTTTAGAGAAATCAGTCATCTTGTATGTGTGATGAGGGTTCAGGTGTCTGGCTGTCGTGAGGTAACTATAACTGTAGGATAAATGGTAAGTTTGGTAATCAAATATAAAGCACTGAGGTACCAGGTTTAATTTGAAGATCAGAGACTGGGCACTTCGTCACAATATATATATATATATATATATATATATATATATATATATATATATATATATATATATATATATATATATATATATATATATATATATATTTCAACAATGGAACCTCTCTCCAAACCACCTGTGTCCATTTTTACACTAGCTAACGTAGCAGCGAAAGAATTAAAATCCATTTCAATTGTTTTAATTACTAGAACTATGGGTTTCCACTCATCCCTTCTCTCTGTCCAAATGACTGCCTAAGGCCTTGTCTTCCATGTGGCCATCGTACCTTCTCAGTGTCAAGCAAGGCAAGGGCAGAGCCAAAAAGAGAAAGCTGGCGCCCCGCCCTGCTCTAAACCCTCCACGAGGGTTAACTGATGCCATGAAGCCTATATAGAAAATGTGGCAAAGATTAACCATTGCGCTACCAATGTTGGACGCGATGCGTAATCTCCGAAGGTTACTTATAGACGATGCAACGAAAATAGAGAGAGAGATGCGCACTGAACACCACCGAGGACAGATGTCCTTAACTTTGCCTGACCCTTGAACTTTCCACGTGTCCGACCCCAAGGTTCGAACCATTATACCTTTGTAAGGGCATTTCAATTCCCTCCTATTGAACGAGGACAATGTCAGCTTGAAGAAGGTAATGCACCAGAATAAGGTTCCTTAGTCAATCACGATTCCTGTTATTTCCCTGTCTGATTTTTCATTTATTTTCCATAGTGTGATCACCTTCAGTAATTTGTGTTGGCGCATTCAGTGTTAACGTAATTATGCATTTAGTGGTGAACCAAGTTATTTGGCACCATCTGTGCAATGCCTCAGTCCCCTTTGAGACTTATTATTCTTGCAAGTAACCATCTTGCATATATTGCAGATAGGCCTCAACTGTGGAATCCCTCAGCTCTATCCATGTGCAGCCCCCCTTCTACCCCTACTGCGATGTTTCCTGTTATGAAGACATCATCGGTGTAGAATATCTATTCTGTATAGGATTCATTCATTTAGCAGGACCTTATTATTACCTGCCCAGTAATTCGTCATTCTTCTGATCTGTGTTTGTTATGTAATATAATTAGTTTAGAGAACCCTTGAGTTTACATAATTTTCCCTCACATGAAGACGGCTCTAAGCCACAGATTTTCCCCTGTTTGTCTGCGAAGTTATCCTAATATTGAGTCAGATGTGTAATAAATACAGTAGATTTCTTGATAATGTAAGGAACTCCCTGCGTTCAGCCGTTGCCACCCAGAATCTAGTAAGTATCCCCCGGACATTCGTAGCAACTGGCGTACCTTGCTGAGTATGCAATTGCTTTGCAATTATCAGCGGAATAGCAACTGCTAGTTGGTCTGCATAATTAGAGACAACCCTAATATCATACCCCATCCATTTTAAGCACATGAGAGGAGCCAGTTCCACAGCATAGGTACGTGTCAAAGTACTTTGTTTAGGTTTATGCTAGTTGCAAAAGTGACTGCAATCAGTGTTAGGTAATTGATAAACCATGTGCATGCCAAATTAGTTCATGAGAAGAGGGCGCGTATTAACAATTCCATAAGATTTTTTGTGCTATCATGTTAGCTGCATGTGTTAAGAATAGGAAGCTAGGAGTAACTCAGTCGAAGAGTTAAATAATAGAAATAGAGCCCCTATTCCAGATGGGCACACTGTAGCGACCACTAAGGCTTTGACTCAGCTATTTTTGCATTGCTAAGTTTATCCTCTCTCTCTCTTTCTTTCTCTCTCTCTCTCTCTCTCTCTCTCTCTCTCTCTCTCTCTCTCTCTCTCTCCTTGATAGATAGGAAAAGCTAGGAAGTATTTTAGGAATTTAAATTTCTGCTCTAACGATGGGAGAATAGTAATTCTGACACGGAGTCTTCAATTCCAGGCCATATAGGGCCATCCCCTAACCATCTGCCATCTTTGATTTGTGAGTTCCATCAGAAATTCCATTGTTATGAAAACCATACGCACAGCACTCATATATAAATCCCTTTCTGTCGCTTGCTAATTTTATCCATATGTCCGTGCACCACCTCATTGTTGAAAGTGATAAACCTTTAATTCTTTAACTGAGTAGGATATTCCTCAGTGAGCCTGTAGTATTCCTATAAATTTATTTATTGACGAATATATCAGCGAGAATTTCCTCTTTCATTCATTACTGCGGGAGCCTCTGAGCTTGGGAAATGGTAGGCTCAGGTAAAAGCCAGACATGTAGTCAAGACAACCCCACCCTCCCCTACTCATTCATCTATGGTAGATGTCACGAGACTAGAAGTAAACATTGGAGTATATTACACGTGCGAGCTAAGGTTTGTTTGATAACAGAGAATAACAATTTCTTTCCTCCCCATGCATAAACACTCGGCAGTCCGGACTTCCCCCTTGCATGTTATAAGATTAAGCATTTTTGTTTACCCTCGTGCATTGGAGATTTTAATATTTGATAGGACTGATGTACTGTTTTCATCACGCCACATTTAAAATTATTTGACAGTGCAAGGAAAATTTCTTTACACACCATAAGCGTATAACCCCGTAAGCCTTTTTATTAGTTCTGCAGCATCTCTCCGCAATATAAAATATACATAAGGGCTTTCGGTAGCTTGGGCTAAATTTTCGTTCATTCTGAACAATTGAGTCTCAGGCACCCTGAAATTTGTCTTATTCAGACATATTAATTTTTGAGTCTTTTCAGACACCCTGAAATTTGTCTTATTCAGACATATTAATTTTTAACTAAGTCTTTTCAGACACCTTGAAATTTGCCTTATTCAGACATATTTTCAGACACCCTGATATTTGAGTCTTATTTACACATTAATTTTCGTTCTTTCTGAACAATTGAGTCTTTCAGACACTGAAGTTTGTCTTATTCAGACATATTAATTTTTAACTGAGTGTCTCAGTCACCCTGAAATTTGTCTTATTCAGACATAATAATTTTAACAGTCTTTTCAGACATGTTGAAATCTGTCTTATTCAGACATATTAATTTTTCATTCTGAACAACTGAGTGTTTCAGACACCCTGAAATGTGTCTTATTCAGACATTAATTTTTGAGTCTTTTCAGACACCCTGAAATTTGTCTTATTCAGACATATTAATTTTTAACTAAGTCTTTTCAGACACCCTGAAATTTGCCTTATTCAGACATATTTTCAGACACCCTGATATTTGAGTCTTATTTAGACATATTAATTTTCGTTCTTTCTGAACAATTGAGTCTTTCAGACACTCTGAAGTTTGTCTTATTCAGACATAATTTTTAACTGAGTGTCTTCAGACACCCTGAAATTTGTCTTATTCAGACATAATTTTCGTTCATTCTGAACAATTGAGTCTTTCAGACACCTGAAATTCAAGTCTTTCAGACATCTAAGTCTTTTCAGACAACTTGGATCTATTGAGACACCCTGAATCTGTTCATTTCGAACAATCTTGAGTCTCTTCAGACATATTGAACCTGTTCCTTGAAAAGCCCTGAGTCTTTTCAGACATATTGATTTTCTAACGGTTCACGCCCATATAAGCGTAATCTCAAGATGTCTATGACATCCAGAGCCCAGCAAAATGAGGACTTCAAGTTCTACATGTCCGCTGGAAAGGACGTGGGGCTATCAGGACAAGCCCTGAGGGATTGGGTGCAAGGGAGAGTAGACGATGCCATGGCAGAAAGAGAGGCAGAAAGACAGGAGAAGGAGAAAGAAAGAATAGCCCAAGAGAAACGAGAAGCGAAAGAAAGGCAGGAGAAGGAGAAAGAAAGAATAGCCCAGGAGAAATGAGAAGAGGCAGAAAGACAGGAGAAAGAGAAAGAAAGAAAAGCCCAGGAGAAACGAGAAGAGGCAGAAAGACAGGAGAAAGAGAAGAAAGACGGGAGGAGGAGAAAGAAAGAGCTCATCAGCTTACAATGGCAGCTCACAACAGGCGCAACACACCAACACCCTCTCCTCACTCAACCCTCTGCAGTGTGGGTGCCCTCATAAGAAAAGGGGACGAAGCTGAGCCTGAAGCCTGGCTCGACCATATTAAAAGGGTCCTGATGACCTATCAGCCCTCTACCAAAGAAGTGTCTCTGATCCTGGGAAAGCACCGTGAAGGGAAGGGTGCCATTGCCTTCAATGCTCTCCCCCTGAGGATCAAGGAAGTCTTGCCCTTGTCTGCCAAGCTATCATAAAGGTTTTTTAAATAACTCCCGACCGTTGGAGGAAAAGATGGCGAAATATGCCCAAGGAATCAGGCCAAACATGGTCTGAGTGCATCTTCAAAAAGACCCAGGCCCTAAAACGATGGCTAGAATCTCTGAAAGCCGCTAGTGTGGAGGATGTCCTTGAACTTTTCCAGCTTGAGGACTCCTTATTTTATGCCCCGCCAGCTCTCACCACTCATTTATCCGATAAGGCCCCTAAGACAGTGGTCAAGTGCTGCCGTTGGGCTGACATATTGGATATGCATCATCCCCATCTTAGTTCCCATGGAAGAAAATTATATCCCTCCTCGCCTGCCTCACCCAACTCCCAGCAACCTCACAAGAATGGGCACCCCCCTAAGAAACCCGTGTGTGCATATTGTAAGAGAACAGGGCACCCCACTGAACAGTGCCGCTTGAAGGCTGAGGATCAGCCAAAAGACCCTCTATGTCCTCAAATGGGACAATACCCCAACGAGCCACACCTGGGTCATGGACAAAGGGTAAAGGGTCTGCTCCCTCCAATGGGACAGTGCCAGATAAAGATTATAGCCAGGCTTATTGCCCTGCTTGCAAAGTCTATGGGCACTCCACCCAATGGGCAAAATGCCCTAATAATAATAAATCAAATACACCCATCCTTGCCTTGGCAGTCACAGACCCAAAATCCTTAGGTCCTCCAGCCCAGGTTCCCATTTATGTGGCACTCCCCAGAGGTAGGTGCCCTACCAGCCAGGTTAAAGCATTTGATGATTCTGGCGCACAAATGTCCCTCATAAGGGAAGACAAGGTTTCCCGTGGAGCTACCATTAACAGATGTAAACTCATCACAATTGAAGGTATCAATCACTTTAAGATGATACTTCCTACTGCCAAGCTGAGGATCACGAGACCTCATAGATCTGAAATCTGAGACCTCGCAGTCACTAGATACATTCCTGGAGGTTATGACAGCTTCCTGGGGCAGGATTTCCAGTCCCCATCTAAGTTACAGCAATCCAGGGGTCCAAATCCCCCAAATCATTCATTAGGCACTAGTAAGCCTCAAACACCTGCATTCGTTCCCCTACAAGTGCCACTTGAGTGCAGTGTGCAGTGGCCTACTCCACCAAGATCAATTCCCAATCCCATTCCAGTGCCCGGCCTTGCCCCAGTGCCAGGGCCCCATATAGATCCCCCTCCAGGAGACCCCACTCTTGATTCACAATTTCTGCCAGCGTCACTTGGGTGCACTGAGCAGTGTCATGCTCCCTCTGTCCTGAACGACGAGCAAATTCCAAATCAAATATTAGTACCTGACCCTGCCTTGGTGCCAGCGAGAGGGCACACCCCTGATCTCCATTCAAGAGATCCCAGTCCAGGTCCCCTCTCTTTTCCAGGCTTGGCTCCACTACCAATGCCGGTAAGACAGGTGGATCCTTTCGACGACAGCAGAAGCTCACCCAAAGGTGCAGCCTCACAACCTGAGCTGGTCATTCTTACCTGTGAGCCTCTCACGTCCCCTCCAGCTGCTTCCTCTCTGTCTCAGTCCGCCGTAAACACAACAGTGAGTAAGGATTCTGCCATGTCTCAATTGGCCAATGAACTCAAGGAACTGCGACGGATTGTGGTAGAGCTTGCAAAGAAGGCCCCTGCATCAGCCATCAAAGAAGCCGACACAGGTGGCACTCAAATACCCTCCCAGGACTCAGTTCCATCGATTCCCCTACCAAGACAAACCAGCAAAGTAAGAGAGGTCCGTGGAGGAAATACCACAGGCGTGGATAATTCCAGGTAGCTTAAAGAGAGCCCCTGAGCTCTCCTGGCACCCATGCCAACATGGCGCAGTGCCATCCCCTTACCCTACGAAGACTTTGGCACCTCTATCCAGACGAGGATGTCAGGGTCCTTCACCTATTTATTTCCTTTATAACTCTATCCCTTATTCGTTTCCTTCAACATTTCCCTTCCTTACTTTTGATTATTACTCACATTTATTTTATGCCTTACCAAGGCCCCATTTTACTTTAATCCCCTCTGCCAGTGCAGAGTGCCATTGACAGATTATGCCCACCGTATAATTCCTATGACTTCCCTTTCATACCTACCGCAGTATGGTGCATTTAAAATACGATATGCCATCGCCATTAGTTATTATTACATGAATGCCAATTTGGCACAGTGCCGTTATCGTGGATGCTGGTAAATGATCCTGCCGGAGGGGTCGTGCCCTCTGGCTACCTTTGCGGCCTTCCTGGTTTAAGAATGAACCTAGCTGCTTTCCATAGGCTAAAGAATGTAATTTCGGCATATTTAATCATCATCTTTTATTAACAATCATTGATTACTCTGAATCTGTCACCTATTCTCTTTGTGAATCTCTGTAATAAATCTCGAGTCTCAGACTCGCGACCTTGTGTTATAGTGCCTCAATGGCACTGAGCATTGCTCAAATATTGTGGAAACACCCAAGTCCACGTTTACCTTATTGTAATGCCTCTTCAAGGCAGGCTAAGTGCATGTCTGCAAAATCCACAAGTAATTATTATTAAGAGTGCATGAAGTATCTCTAAAATTAACCTAGTGTTCATTCATTGTTTTAACTATACCATCATGTCGTGAGAATATTCTGATTAACGCTGCCTTAACATAATAGGAATTTAATGATAAGAATATGTCATTTCTAGCAGCAAATATCTATTCTGCATTAACGTAAATGTCACAGTGTTGTTTTGCCTCTTAAAATTAATTGCTAATCAGAAGTTTAAGTTTAGTTATAAGGAACCAAAGGGAAATAAGAGAGAAGTAAAGTAAAGTATTTAGGTGAGTTTTCTCGCTGGTAATCATTCTCACCCAATCTAGGGTGTGAATGCTAACTTGGTTGGGGAGGTGCAAACCACCTGTGTCCGTTTTTACACCTGTAATGTAGCAGAGAAAGAAATAAAAAATTCATTTCAATTGTTTTAATTACTAGAACTGTGGGTTTCCACTCGTACCTTCTCGGCGCCAAGCAAGGCAAGGGCGGAGCCAAAAAGAGAAAGTTGGCTCCCCGCCCTGCTCTAAACCTTCCACGAGGGTTAACTGATGCCATGAAGTCTATATAGAAAATGTGGCAAAGATTAACCTTTGCACCACCTATGTTGGACGCGATGCGTAATCTCCAGAGGTTATTTATAGATGATGCAACGAAAATCAAGAGAGACACACTCTGAACTCCACCGAGGACAGATGTCCTTAACTTTGCCTGACCATCGAACTTTCCACGTTTTCGACACCGAGGTCTGAACCAGTATACCTTTGTAGTGGCATTTTAATTCCCTCCTCCATTGCCAGCACCCTATTGAACAAGGACACCGTCAGCATGACGAAGGTAATGTACTGGAATAAGGTTCCTTAGTCAGTCACAATTCCTGTTATTTCTTTGTCTGATTTTTCATTTATTTTCCATTGTGCAATCACCTTCAGTAATTTGTGTTGGAGCATTCAGTGTTAACGTAATTATGCATTTAGTGGTGAACCGAGTTATTTGGCACCATCTGTGCAATCTCTGTCCCCTTTGAGACTTATTATTCTTGCAAGTAACCATCTTGCATATATTGCAGATAGGCCTCAACTGTGGAATCCCTCGGCTCTATCCATGTGCAGTTCCCCTTCTACCCCCACTGCTATGATTCCTGTTATGAAGACATCATCTGCATAGAATATTTATTCTGTATAGGACTCATTCATTTAGCAGGACCTCATTATTACCTGCCCAGTGATTCGTCATTCTTCTGATCAGTGTTTGTTATGTAAATATAATAAGTTAAGAGGACCCTTGAGTTTACGTAATTTTCCCTTACATGAAGAAGGCCCTAAGCCACAGGTTTTCCCTTGTTTTTCTACAAAGTTGTCCTAATATTGAGTCAGATGTGTAACAAATACAGTAGATTTCTTGATAATGTAAGGAACTCCCTGCGTTCATCCGTTGCCACCCAGAATCAAGTTAAGTATCCCTCACACATTTGAAGAAATGTGTGTGTATATATATATATATATATTATATATATATATATATATATATATATATATATATATATATATATATATATATATATATATATATATATATATATATATATATATATATATATATATATATATATATATGTATATATATATATATATATATATATATATATATATATATATATATATATATATATATATATATAAATTCAAGACACAAGTACAGAGTTTTCTGTGCATGCATACACATAAAACACCGACAGGTCTTTGCTATTTCTTTCTCGAATTGTGTGCAAAGAAACTTAGGCTTCATGTGTACTTGAGTCTGTCCCAGGGAAATTATCCACGTGTGCTTTCTGAGTTCAGATATTTCGGGCGTCTAAATAAAACAAATAAAAAATGAGCCAGAGTTTCTTCTGCACAATCGAGTTGTTTGTAGACCGTATTATCAAGGCCACTGAAAACAGATCTATCTTTCAGTGGTCTCGGTACAATGCTGTATGAGCCGCGGTCCATGAAACTTTAACCACCTCCCGGTGGTGGCCTGTCCTATATCGTTGCTAGGCGCACAATTAGGGCTGACTTCCTTAAATAAAATAAAAACTACTGAGGCTAGAGGGCCGCAATTTGGCATGTTTGATGATTAGAGGGTGGATGATCAACATACCAATTTGCAGCCCTCTAGCCTCAGTATTTTTTTAAGATCTGAGGACGGTAAGAAAGAGTGCGGACATAAAAAAGTGTGGACAGAAAAAAGTGCAGACAGAAAAAGAGCGGACGGGCAGACAAATCAGGCACAATAGTTTTTTTTTTTTTACAGAAAACTAAAAAAAGTCTTCCAAGAAATTACACATTTCTTTATGCTCTCTTTAAAAAAAATCCTTGTTGTATCTTCATGAGAAAAAGAGACCTTCTGCCGAATGCCATCCGACATTCAACCAAATGACCTTCATTCCTAGATCTTGCTTCATTCTTCACAGACGCCGCCGCACCCACCTGTGACGAAGGAGCCAAAGATCTCGAGACAGATCTTCTTTCTTTTATTCACTGAGATTTTCGAAAGGAAGTTGCAAAAGATTCTGGCTACGGTATTGACGTGCATTTCAAATAGTGCATCTGGAGCCATTTCTCAAGGCATTTTCTTTTCGTGGACAAAATTTAGAAATGTAATGCACCACAGTTTGAAGGTCTGAGCATGAGTGGAAAATATATATCACCTGCTCTTCGGTAAAATCCTTGTTTTTTGAATGAGCTGAACAAGTAATTCTCATTGTCTTTCCTTGTTTTCTGTTCTCTCTCTCTCTCTCTCTCTCTCTCTCTCTCTCTCTCTCTCTCTCTCTCTCTCTCTCTCTCTCTCAAAAAGATACATGAGTTTTACATTTTTTTCATTGTAAACAAATTTAGCAAGTCGAATAAAGAAATCGAAAATCAGAAATTTATTCTGCATTCATACGCAGAAAATAATCCTCCATTGAAGAATTACCTAAAGAGTAACTGTTGGTTATCATTATAAGAAGAATGTGTAGAAAGAAACTCAGCTTGGGATTCATGAATCAGTTATCATGCTTCCCGACCACCGCGAAGTGTCCCTTTTGGGATCTACAACGGCACGTGAATAGCGTTAACCATTAAAACTTTTGGAGATGAAGGGAAGTCGTTTCATCCTTAGTGGATTCCCTTCAATGGACAGGAAGCGTTTTTCTCTATGCATCTCTCTCGGAGGTTTGAAAGCAGGTTTATAACCACCTTAATCATTTCACAGGCGATCAGAACATTTTTCTTGAAATTTCTCGGGGTTACATTTTAGCCTCGTTCCTAGCAGCCAGATGGTTTAAGATAATAATAGTAAAAAAATCCTAGAAACTAGTAGTAAAACGGATACTTATATTAAAAGGTTAAGCAGGTTTGCAAGAAAATAACGATGTCTTTGATAAGGAAACGTAGTTTGTTTGTTTCGTCCCTCTGTACTCTTTGAATATTCCTGAAAGAGGACCCATGCCCGAAGTGCAGTGCCTGCATTGTTGTTCCCAAAATCACTGGGCGGTGGCCTTTTAAATTCTATGGCTTTTACTCATTTGGTCACCAAGCCATTACACAGAGAAGAAGCAATGTGTTTTATTCTCAGTGGGAGCCAGCAGTGTTGTTCTTAAGGTTTGTAAAGAACCTTCCAAAATATCTGGAATTCATTCATATGTCAGTTCTTCAATAAGGAAAATCAAATGACAAAATACAGATCCAGACTTACAGTCGCGAGAGGGAAACTGTCATATATAAAATTGTTGGCCTTGTGTGCTGACGTCCTGGAAAACTGGAAGTTTTTGAGTGCCTTGGCCCTTAATTTATTGTCCTCGAACCACACACAGATATTGATGTACTAACAAGGCTGTAGCAGCGGAACCAAATCTAAGGTCAAAAGACTCCTGAGAGAGAGAGAGAGAGAGAGAGAGAGAGAGAGAGAGAGAGAGAGAGAGAGAGAGAGAGAGAGAGAGAGAGAGAGAGAGAGATCAAGTACTTTGGTATTCCCGATACAACCTTCCAGCACCACAGACATTTAAATAATCTTTGGCTTCCATTAGTTTTATGTCCTCCTAGATTCAAGGAACAACACAGTAATTTCCAAAGATTTATCCTGTCCTCAGTACACGTGATTTCTTTTTTTTAAAGAAAGAAAAGCACTCAACAAAGTGACTAAAAGAAATACTATTTACAATTTTCCGATACCAGCTATGAATATAATAATAATAATAATAATAATAATAATAATAATAATAATAATAATAATAATAATAATAACAATAATAATAATAATTCAGCAGCAGAGGCTCTATTAGCATTAGTAGCGAAGATGTCACTATTTGACTGAAAAGATGAATAATTGATATTAACGCGATTTATTCCGTTTAACCTCATAGTTATAAATTCCTAATCTAACCATTCGTTACCTGGAACTAGAAAAGGTCCAAAGAATTCTCGTAAATCACCTTAATTGGAAAATTGTTCCAAACTTTGGGTATTCCTTTTCACTCTTTTTCCTCTCTTGAGTCTGGTAAACTTTGCCGAAGGCCCTTTCCCCTGTCTTGAGAGTGGGCAGCTTTTACTCCGCGGTTTGTCGGGGTCGCAAGTGAATGAGGTCAAACAAGCTGATCGCAGTTTAAAAAGTTAGAAAAGCTGACATATACTCTCATTACAGTTGACCACTTTTTTAGTGTTGTGGTTTAAACATTTAGACTGGAATTTTTTGTCTCATATTGAATAAGAAAATAGTATCACCTTTTATGTACTATAGTACAATTAATGCGATAAAATAACATTAAATTCCATTTCCTCTGACGTGTTATTATTAAATGGAATGACGCCTAAGAAGAAATAGTTCTTATACTTTGTAGGTTTTACATGCGGAGAGCCCAAAAGTCATTATAGTTTTCATGATTATTTTCAAAAACAGTCATTATAAATACAATCACAAGTATACTACCAATACATCCGTACATACAGTCATACTCATTTGTGCACTCAATGATAAATAAGGGCTTCGTGAAGTTTAAAATAAACATTATATAAAAAAAAATCTTATTTGCACCTACGATGTTGCTCTATTAATCAGCTAAAGAGGAGTCGCAATCATCAGACGACGCCGGATAAATCACCAGGATGCAAACAACCTTCACGAATCTTTATCGTCATCCTTCAAGAGGTAATCATCATCTCATAAGTGCTTAGAATATGCTCTCTATATCGGCGTCACGTTTGGATGTATCTGTACTGTACAGCGGACTCTTACCAAAATGTGTCAACGTTGATGGTGTATTGTGACGAGAGATTTATAATGAAATTCCCCAGTTGTTTTAGAGCAAAAATGGTGATTCTAGATTTATGAAGCATTTCGACTTCGTCTTTGAATAGCTGCTTCTTCGCCAGAAACTGGTTCCCTCTCCAAATCTGCTAAACCATGGGAGTACTATACAATGAGTGGACATTCAAATAAAGACCATTAATGTTAGTCCTATTGCTAGTGTGAGATTCAAGACAACAGGTCTGGGTATGACTGATTTATTTTTCGGAAGCAGGTATACATGGAGAAATGCGGACGGAAAAGTGGTTACTGACCTGCGGGTCCCATTTCACGCATTTGGGCAAGAATTTGTGTTTGTTGGATGACATATGAGAATAATTCATATTACAATAAACGTACAAAGGTGGTTACACACATCGGCGGAAAGGCCGGACAATAATACGTATGGAGAGATATATAAAAATATGAAATAATAACAGGTAATATGCATGACGTTATTAATGCAGAAATGAAGAGGCGCTTAACGTCTTAACAAGTACTCCCCCCCCACCCTACCCAGGACAATGATTACAGAGATAATTATTGGATGACATGAGAATTAATCATGGAGGCGCTGGGGGAGCAGGAGGCGACCCCTTCTCTTCGAGAACTGTGGGCGTGGGGGCAACATCGACTGCCAGATCTTCCACAGTGCAGCTTCTGGGGCACCCACAGTCCCTCCTTGGGGGGCTGGCAGGTATGTCTGCGGGCACATTTTGTGGGGGGACCCTGGGACATCTGCCTGCCTCCTCTTGGATTTTGCTGTCTAACAGGAATGCTGGTTTCAGACTGTCGATGGAAACCCAATCCTCCCAGCCGTGGATGTCAATGAGATACGCGTTGGGGGTCCTGTCGATGACTCAGTAAGGGCCCCTGTAGGGCCTGGTCAAGGGCAGGCAATGGACATCTATCCTGATGAAAACGTAAGTGCAGGAATCCAGGCTGGCCGGGCTGTAGGTATTCATTCTGTCTATGAAGGTCTTATGGCAAGGCGCAAACTTCTGTGCTAGTTCCCTCAACCTTGGGAGGGGGGTGTCTGTGCCATTGACTGATGGCGGGAAGAATTCCCCTGGAACAGCTAGTGTTTCTCCGTAGAGTTTTTCTGCGGGGGACACGTCGCCATCTGCCCTCGGTGCAGTGCAGAGACCCAGCAGGACCCAGGGGAGCTGTGCCTTCCAGTTTTCATCGGTGCAATGTGCCATTAGAGCTGTCTTCAGTGAGCGGTGTGCTGTCTCTACCATGCCATTTGCTATGGGGTTGTAGGCCGTCGTGCTGTGAAGTGTTGTGCCCATCAGGCGTGCCAGGGAGACCCAGAGTTCTGACAGAAATGCAGAGCCCCTGTCCGTAGTAATGCTGTCTGGCACCCCGAAGTGACTGATCCAACTGGAGAGGAGGGCTTCTGCACAGGATGCTGTTGACGCCCCCTCCATAGGTGTCGCCTCTGGCCAGTGAGTGGAGTGATCTATGACTGTCAGGAGGTGGCCAAAGCACCAATGAGGTTGGGGGAAATCACCAATGCCTGATTCTGTGTGCCTTGTGATCCTGCTGGTGTGGCACGGGATACAGCTCCTCGCCCACAGTCTGGTGGGCGTCCTTCCTGATGCCGTGCCACACGAACTTTTCTGTCATCAGGCGTGCCGTTGTGTGCCCTGATGGATGGGAGAGGCCATGTATGATGTCGAACGTCTTCTTTCTCCTCGAGGAATTGGATGATATATGTAGAAATCACAAAGATTGTACTATACTCCTATCCGGAGACTTTAACTTTCCTTTCATAGAATGGAAAGAAAGAATAGGAGACTGTGGTTGTATTTATACATATAAAAAAGAGAGGAATAGTAATGCAGAAGATAAGAGGCAATTTGAAAAGTTATTAGATATGCTACTAGAACATAACATTCAGCAAATAAATCACCTGCCAACAAGAAAGGATAATATTTTAGACCTAGTATTTGTGAACGAGGTGAACAATGTTATTAAAGAAATAATAGTGTATAATACGAGCATTTCAGACCATAATGTAAGAGAATTAACAGTCCGTTCCAAAGCACATGTAAACAGATATATGCAAGAGACAAAAAAATGGGAAGGATATGGAAAATACAATTTCTATAGTAAGAATATAAAATGGTCAGAAATAAGTGAAGAATTAAACAAAGACTGGGATAACATATTCGTAAGTGATAATATACAGGAAAATACGGATACATTATATAAAATATTAGAGGAAATAGTGGAAAAATATATACCGAAGAAGAAAAGTAAACATCAGTCACGCATACCAAGAGACAGAAAGTGATGGAACTAAAAAGTAAGACAGAAAATGCAGAACAAAAGATTATACAATCAAAAGAAAATGAAAAATGGGACTTAGAAGAAAAGACCCTAAAAAATATCAAGCAAAACCTCAAAATATTTTACTCATATGCGAAAAAGATGAATAAAATAAAAGTAGAAATAGGCCCTCTAAGAATTGAGGGGCGATTAACGAATGAAAAAAAGGAAATATGCAACATATTAGCAGAAAGATATAAGAGAGAATTTACACCTAGAATTGATAATGAAGATAGTGATACAGAAATAAGAGATGAAAATAGTAAATATTTATTGGACATAGATATTAATGAAGCTGATATTGTGCAGGCTATTAATGAAATTAAAAATGGATCAGCAGCCGGACCAGATGGTGTCCCTGCTATTTCGTTAAAGAAAGTAGTTCATTCTATCGCAAAGCCGCTCACAATATTATTAAGACAAAGTGTAGACACAGGCAAGATTTAAAATGAACATAAATTAGCATATATTACCCCTATTTTCAAAAGTGGATCAAGACTTGAGGCAAGTAATTATAGGCCTGTAAGTCTAACATCACATATTATGAAAGTGTATGAAAAGGTAATGAAGAAAGATATAATGAAACATTTAATAAAAAATAGTTTGTTATAAGACAACATGGTTTTGTGGCTGGAAAAAGTGCACAAACCTAACTGTTAGTCGACCATGAAAACATATATGTCACGTTAAGTGATGGTTTTGCGGGAACTGCTGGTTCCCCGCTCGTTCCCTTTTGTGGATTGCTGCCTCCTTACCTTCAAGTTTTTTTTTTGTTTTGATGTTTTCGTGGTGAGCTGCCGTTTTTCTGTCTGCAGTCGGGTCTGGTAGGGCAGCAAAGGTAGCGGCAGTGGCAGCAGCAGCAGGCAGTTTTTGTAGTCGACGTTGGTCGAGTTTTTGAGCAGCAAATTGGAGCACGCCTACGAAGTGGAGCACGACGTAGAGGTGGAGTGCGACCATGAGTAGTCGTGTGACCACGAGCTGCTCATCTTTGATGACAGCGTGAGGCTGTCCTGACGTCTCCATCGGGGTATTCTGGTTTGTGGGGTCTTGTCCCTGTTGTGCAGCTGAGGGCTGTCTTGGTGACCCGATGGAGGACGTATGTTTGGTTTTTTTTTTTCTGCCTGCTGTTGTTTATTTTTGCCTTTTTTTTTGCAGCTACTTTTTGTTTAACTTGATTTTGTTTAGTGCTGCCTTTTGTTTTTTCTTGTATTTATGGTTTTTATCTTTTTACCAGACCTGACTCACTTGTAAATATAACTTAACTTTGTAAATAAATTAATATTAAGCTCATTTTATTGTTTTGTTGTTTTCCCCTCCTTTGTTTGTTGCATCTGCCGTCAGTCATGACAGCCCGTCCTGAGTATATTAAAGAACCTGCATAACGACCCACTCGGGTCGTTACAATGGCGACCGTGACAGGATGGCTCTGTTTTGGCTGGCGGGGTTGTTCTGGCATTGGAGGGGATCATGAGTGTAAAAAAAAAAAAAATCTTTTTTTTTTTTTTAGGTGGGAGGTGTCACGTTAAGTGATGGTTTTGCAGGAACTGCTGGTTCCCCGCTCGTTCCCTTTGTGGATTGCTGCCTCCTTACCTTCAAGTTTTTTTGTTTTGATGTTTTCGTGGTGAGCTGCCGTTTTTCTGTCTGCAGTCGGGTCTGGTAGGGCAGCAAAGGTAGCGGCAGTGGCAGCAGCAGCAGGCAGTTTTTGTAGTCGACGTTGGTCGAGTTTTGAGCAACAAATTGGAGCACGCCTACAAGTGGAGCACGACGTAGAGGTGGAGTGCGACCATGAGTAGTCGTGTGACCACGAGCTGCTCATCTTTGATGACAGCGTGAGGCTGTCCTGACGTCTCCATCGGGGTATTCTGGTTTGTGGGGTCTTGTCCCTGTTGTGCAGCTGAGGGCTGTCTTGGTGACCCGATGGAGGACGTATGTTTGGTTTTTTTTTTTTTTTCTGCCTGCTGTTGTTTATTTTTGCCTTTTTTTTCTTGCAGCTACTTTTTGTTTAACTTGATTTTGTTTAGTGCTGCCTTTTGTTTTTTTTCTTGTATTTATGGTTTTTATCTTTTTACCAGACCTGACTCACTTGTAAATATAACTTAACTTTGTAAATAAATTAATATTAAGCTCATTTTATTGTTTTGTTGTTTTCCCCTCCTTTGTTTGTTGCATCTGCCGTCAGTCATGACAGCCCCGTCCTGAGTATATTAAAGAACCTGCATAACGACCCACTCGGGTCGTTACAATATATAAAAATACGATAAAGGAAAAAGATACGGATGTGGTTTACCAAGACTTTGCAAAAGCTTTTGACAAGGTAGACCATAATATGTTAGTGAAAAAATTAGAAAAGATAATATTTTGGACAAAGTAGGAAGATGGATAAAAGAATTTTTGCATAACAGAAAACAGATAGTGATTGCAAACGATGAGAAATCGGACGAAGCTAAGGTAATATCTGGTGATGACGACACTTCTGCTGCCGCTGCTTCTTCTGCTTCTTTTTCTGCTGCTGGTGCTGCTTCTGATGCTGCTTCTTCTGCTGGTACTGCTTCTGCTGTTGATGGTGATAACCCTTCTGCTGATCAGGTTTTTCATAAGAATGTCTTCCTTTTCTGCTTCAAAGTCTTCTTATTTCACCTCTCCTTTCAGACAAGAGTGACTCATGTGATATTTTCTATTTGTTGCTCCGAGAGGTAAACAAGTCTCTTTGGTGATCCATCCAGTAATGTTAAGGACTCAGTAGTGAGAAGTTTCGCCGATGACACAAGAATAAGTAGAGAAATTACTTGTGATGAAGATAGGAACTCACTATAAAGAGACCTAAACAAAATATATGAATGGGCAGAGGTAAATAGGGTGGTATTTAACTCTGATAAATTTGAATCAATAAACTATGGTGATAAAGAAGGAATGCTATATGCACATAAGGGACCTAATTACGAGACAATCACAAATAAGGAAGCAGTTAAAGACCTTGGTGTGATGCTGAATAGGAATATGCTATGCAATGATCAAATAGCAATACTATTGGCAAAATGCAAAGCAAAAATGGGAATGTTGTTCTGGCACTTCAAAACAAGAAAAGCCGAACACATGATTATGCTTTATAAAACATATGTACGTAGTCCACTTGAATATTGCAATATGATATGGTACCCACACTACCAAAAGGATATTGCACAAATAGAGAGTGTACAAAGGTCCTTTACAGCTAGAATAGAAGAAGTTAAGGACCTAGATGACTGGGAAAGACTTCAGTTCTTAAAATTATATAGTCTCGAAAGGGGAAGAGAATGCTACATGATAATACAGGCATGGAAACAGATAGAAGGAATTACCGAAAACATCATGGAGCTAAAAATATCAGAAAGAGCAAGCAGAGGTAGATTAATAGTGCCCAAAACGATACCAGGAAAACTAAGGAAAGCACACAGGACATTAATCCATTACGCACCAGCATCAACAATGCAGCGATTATTCAATGCATTACAAGCTCATCTGAGGAACATATCAGGAGTGAGCATAGATGTGTTTAAGAATAAGCTCGACAAATATCTAAGCTGTATCCCAGACCATCCAAGATTGGAAGATGCAAAATATACAGGAAGATGCATTAGCAGTTCTCTGGTAGACATCAAAGGTGCCTCACCCTGAGGGACCTGGGCAACCCGAACGAACTGTAAGGTCTGTAAGGTCTATAAGGAGGCGGGGACCAGGGGGCGAGGGTGGCCGGTGCTTGTGTTGCAGAGAAGCGTTGCACCCAAACCTCCCAAGGGCATGTCCTCCCACTTGAGTGCTGTCAGTGCCGTCCTGTAGGCTGCCATATCCGGGTCTGCTGCTTGCTCACCTGCCAGGTCCTCATAGTCTATACCAAGGTGGAGGGAATTGATTTCCATCCGTGACAGGGCATCAGCTACTGGATTCTTCCTGCCTGGGATATAGGTGATGGTGCAACCAAACTCTGAGATGGCGGCCAAGTGTTGCTGCTGCCTTGCCGACCACGCATCGTCTGCCTTCGCGAATGTGTGCACCAGGGGCTTGTGGTCCGTGAGGATAGTGAATTGAGTACCATCAAGCAGGTATTTGAAGTACCGCACAGCCTGGTAGATTGCTAGCAGCTCTCTGTTGAAGGCTCTGTAGTGGGTCTCTGCCAGCAACAACTTGTGACTGAAGAAGGCTAGAGGTCAGGGGGCACCATCGACTATTTGCTTGAGCACTGCCCTGCAGACGATGTTGCTAGCGTCAGTGGTGAGTCTCAGGGAAGTGGTGGGGTTATGATGCATCAAGGTGGTGGCACTCGCGAGGGCTGTCTTCATCTCTTCGAACGCCTGTTGCTACGGAGCGTCCCACGTCAGCGTTTTTGGCTTGCCCTTCAGGACTACTGTCAGGGGATACATGATGCGGGCGATGCCTGGGATGAAACGGTGATAGTTGTTCACCATGCTGAGGAACTCTTGAAGGGCCTTGATTGTCTGCGGCATCGTGATTTTCTGTGCAACATCAACCAGCTCGTCCATGGAAAGGGTGTCTGTGACTTTAATTTGGCCCCTTACCTCCTGCGGAAGGCGCAGCAGGAATATTGCTTTTGTCAGGCTGATTTCCTTCCTACACCTGTCTGCGTCAACACCCAGTAGTGTTACCAGACCTCGCAGTTTGTCCCAGGCGTCCCTGAGTGATGCTTCAGCTAGGGACTGGGTCAATAGGTCTAGCGTATGCTGTGCTCTTTTGGGGACGGGCGTAGAATATGTTTGTATCAAGCTTGTCTCGCAAGGCCGAGTACGTGACCTTGTCTGGCTGTGAGTCAAGCCATGGGGGAGATTTTGTTGAAGATTTCTTCAGGTAGCGTCGTCATGGTAACGTCTGCCTTGGTCTTCCCATCTGTGATACGCGCCACGCGGAAGTCAGCATCAGTGAGCAGAAATCAAGATACTGTGTTCTGGCGCGAAAACAGGGGGAGCTTCACCTCATCTGGCTTTGTGGGTGAAAGGGGCACGCAGACGATTTCCATGTTTCTGGATGTACATTGTAATTCAGACTCTGCCATCTTTACTGTCACACACCAAAACGCGAGTACGCACCGTATTTAGTCCGCTAACGGTGTTAGAATTCGAGTAGTCGACATGAGTCGTGAATGGCGAGGGCCAAAATGTGCCCTTGCGGGGATGCCGTTATTAATCCGTTAATGGCATGGGTTTCCTCTGAGGAAGGAGCTTTCAGAGGCCTAGACTGTGTCGCCATTTTGAGTCCACTAAAGGCTCTCTGATGGTAAATGCCGCCGTAATTAGTCCGTTAATGGCTAGGCCAAAACCGCATGTTTACCTGTCACTCCAGGGTAACCAGTTGTGAGATTCAAGAAACCAGGTCTAGGTATGATTTATTTATTTTTCGGAAGCAGGTATACATCAAGGAATGCCGACGGAAAGGTGGTCACCGACCTGTGGATCCCATGTCATGCATTTGGGCAAGAATCTGTGTTTGTTAGGTGACATATAAATGAGAATAATTCGTGTTACAATAAACGTACAAAGGTGGTTACATACATCGGCGGAAAGGCCGGACAATAATACGTATGGAGAGATATATAAAAATATGAAATAATAACAGGTTTTATACATGACGTGATTAATGCAGAAATGAAGATGCGCTTGATGCCTTTACACTAGGTTCAAGCTCTGCTGAGCAAAGGTGCGTTCTTATGTGAGAAAAAAAATTAGGAAATCCTTCTATAACACGGAATAGCTACGTGTAAAGTATTCCAAGGCTCCAGTTTAGAGTTTATATGACACTGTAGTTGGTATGTGCTACTCGCTGTGCAGGTCCAGCATTTATGTTCTGTCGCTGATCGGCAACGATTTCAAGTAGACCAGTTCGGGGGCTCCTTCGTCCCATTCTGTAAAGCTGTGGCTCTGCCTTCCTGGTTGTGTCATTGATGCTTGTTAAGAAAGGGCGCAATGGTGTAATCATACTTCAACGACTTATATTTGTAAATAAGTGGAATTAGATTTTTTATTTATTTCTTATTCTCATTTCTCATTTCTTCTGTATGAGGAGTTTCTGCTTTGTGGAAATATCTCAAGCAAGTTTATAGCACTAAGGAAATATAAGGATGCTCTCTGAAAAAGTGAATAAGAAATACGGTCAGGAACGCAGCCACTGAATATTGTCGTGCCAATGGCTAGAGGTGATATAAAGAAAAACAGTAAAATATTGCGCATGAAATTTGTCCTTTTGGAACTGAAGTTTCTTCGACTGAGGATTATAACGGGTCGGTGGCAAGAATTCAGATGTGTTTGTGTAACAGCTGGGCAATAAGGCTAAAGCTAAGATTGTGAATTTCGCCAAAATATAAATGATATAAAAGACTGGCAAAATTAAGGTAGCCTAGTTCAAGAAATGCTGTATGGGAATTAATGTACATGACTTCCGTCTCACTGACAAAAAAAAAAAAAAAAAAAACTGCATGTAGATTTTACAGTGAAACTTTATGTTGCGGTATATTATGTGTCTGTGCGTGTGTCAAATGAGAGAGATGCAGACGGAAAACTTATTTATGAAGAATAATAACGCTTATAAAAGTTTAAAAGGTGCAGAAGAAATTCGATGATGTGGCAAACGTTAATTTCACTCACTTTATGATGTCTTTATGAACATCAGCAAGGAAAGTAACCTTTCTGTGGATGACACAGCAGACGAAATGGGATTTCTTGAAATCGGGTGAGCTTAGCCAGGCATAAACTTTATTCTGTCAAAACGAAGTTCAAATAGAGAACACGTGGCTTAGCTTAATGAGTTGCTATGAGCTAATAAAGTATTTATTTTATTGAGAGATGATACCGTATGTAAAAAAAAAAATCATTTTTAAAAGCATTCAGATTTATACGACTGCAGAACATTGATTACTGTAGCCGCAGAATTACTGATAACTGTGTGTACCTTATAATGCACATCTGACAATATTCAGCAAAAGTCAGTTATTGTTCTTGCCAAACGAAACTAACTTCAGCAAGAGACACGGCTCTGAGACGCAGGAGGAGCAATGTTCGGGTGTATCAATTTTCGTGGGATGACCAGATAAACCACTTACTAGAAAAGACATATGACAGAAATATTCTATTGGCCGTTAGTAAGGCAAGAAACAATTAAAATGAATATTAGTCAGAAGTTACAAGTGAGTTCTCAGAAAATGATATGACGTTTAATTCAAAATTCATGAGGCCTATTCATGAGGCCTACGCACAGCGATAGCTTCCTTTCTTCACAAAATACAAGAAAATATATATGACACCAAAAATAGTATTGCAATGTTTAATGATTATGTTCATTTTTGGCTAAAATGTTCCACAGACTAAGTTATTTTTCTGAGGTTGTTTTTATTCGGAATCAATCATCTACCTTTGGCCAAATAATCTCATTATTCTCAGTTAAAAAGAGAATTTTGCTTAGGTGCTGAGGCATAATTATTAAGGAGAAATTCTCAGTAGGCCATCGAGGTAATTCTTCAACGCGCTTTGTAGTATTTCTCAATGTGATTCTTAAAATAAAAGTAAATAACAATGGCAAAATCATCATTTGCTAAATGGATGGATCACCAAAGAGACTCGTTTACCTCTCGGAACAACAAATAGAAAATATCACATGAGTCGCTCTTGTCTGAAAGGAGAGGTGAAATAAGAAGACTTTGAAGCAGAAAAGAAAGACATTCTTATGAAAACCCTAATCAGCAGAAGGGTTATACCATCAACAGCAGAAGCAAGCCGCACCAGCAGCAGAAAAAGAAGCAGCAGAAGAAGCGGCAACAGAAGTGTCGTCATCATCAGCAGCAGAAGCAGAAATCTTAATTTCTAAATGGACACACGTACTTCCCTTACGTCTTTTTTTTTTTATCAGCCAGGTTCCTTGAGATTCCAAGTCTCCGGGAATCCATATCCTACGAAGGAAGAGTTCTAAAAAGTTCAAGACTCTCGGGATCGTCTTGCCTCGGAATGAAAAGGTCTCCAGAATAGATGCCTAAGGATTTAGCAATTGCCTCAATGCTTTGGAGATCTATGAATCCAGTAACTATCTGTGAGGCTTCTCGATTTGAACTAAAAATTTGAAATTTTTAAACTATGAATCTTCTTTTAAATAAGATTTTGTATATGCCTTAGTGGGAGATGAAAATAAAGTTTTGGAATATAGAAAGAGCTTTTCATTTGGGATAAAAATAATATTAAAAGATTTTAAAATCCTCAAACAATTACTTCCAAATACGTACACATGAAAAACACAAATACACACAAACAAACACACACATACACACACACACACACACATATATATATATATATATATGAATGTCTTTTCCTGTAATACCACAGTGTAATATGAATATAAAAAAAAGGCCCATAAAACACTATTTAAACGTTGCAACCATATATTTCGGGCACTTGCTTCTGTGCCCCTGTTCACTGGTAGAATATGGATAGATGAGATGTTACAAGGGTATATATACAAAACATATGTAGGTGTGGCTACTCAGGGCATTAGCCATCTACTGGTATTATGAGGGTGAGCCTGAAGAAGTGATGGCCACCTCAGAACATAACTGTACGGTTGCAGAAATGAGTTTGTCACCCAACTCTTCAACTTTTTTAATAAAGAGAAAGCTGACAATTGCCTTCAGATTCGTTTGAATAGGTAACTTGTTACAATTACTCTATGAATTACAAATAAATATTGACCCTTTCCACAGGACATTCATCAGAGTTAAAGCCTTGATTATACTGATGCACGCATTTTCAAGTCACGGATGTTCAAATTTTATTTTATATGATACATTTTATAAATCCTTTCCTTCATATAGGCCTTACCACCGTGTTGCAGCAGCCTTGAGGATGAAAGTGGGGACGGTGCATTCGATTGTGTATCGCAGGACTAGGCCACGGCCTGTCTTTGACAGTTTCTCTGTAGGAGCCATACGTCGGCACATCCATACAAAGTTTGTTGCCAAGCAGGCTTTTACTCTCGCATCCCTGGCATAGAACCTGAAGGAAGAAAGTATCATCCCTGAAAGTACCTCCAAGATTTCGCTATGGCGCTTACTCCACAAAATGGGAATCGAGTATAAGACCACTCAGCGCAAGATGTATGTCAGGAAGGAGTCGATTGACATCATGTGTCAAAGGATACGTTCCCTGCGGGACCTTCAAAGACACAGGGAAGACGGCAGGGAGGTAGTGTACCTGGATGAAACGTGGTTCACAACCAGAATGAGTCATAACATGGAATGGGTGGATACCACACAGCCAAATACCAGCGCCAATTACAGCCATCAGGTGGCACCAGGAGAGGGAGAACGTTTCGTAGTCGCAGGTGGTAAAGGCGATGGCTTCATTGAGGGCTCCTTCCTCTGCTTCCCTGCTAAGAATACCAGCGGCGACTACCACGGGGAAATGAATGGCGAAATGTTCCTACGGTGGCTAACAACTCAGCTCCTGCCACTCCTAGAGGAGCCTTCGGTATTAGTGATGGACAATGCTCCATACCATAGTATAATGACTGAAGAGTCGTTGTCCCACCACTGCTACCAGGAAATCTGACCTCATTGAATGGTTACAGCGCAGAAATATATCCTTCCCGCAGCATGCTACAAGACCTGAACTCTACATATGCCGTCAAAATAGGCCAGAGCCTGAGTACAAGGTAGATAACACCATTCGGGAATGGGGTCACGAAATCGTCCGCCTGCCGCCCGCACATCCCGAGCTCAATGCAATCGAGCAGGTGTGGGGGATACATGAAACGATACGTGCGCTCCTCAATCCAACGTTTCACCCGAGCAGACCTGCAGGCCAGATTGGAGGAAGCAAGGCTCTCTGTCACTGGCGATGTATGGGCAGGGCAGTACGTCGATCACGAGCTTTTGAGGACAGTTATCGTTCAACAGATAACATGCATGACAGTACTGATCCTGTCATTATTAGTCTTGACAGTGACACTGACGATGAAGTTGACTTGCTCTTAGAAAGCGATGAAGACTAAAAAATAAATAAATAAATAAATAAATAAAAATAAAAAATAAAAAAAAAAATTCAAAGAAAATTAAATATGAAGGATTATATCCTACCCACATTCGAGTCCCATTATCGATTGATACAAATATTCAATCAAATTCAATTCAGTCCTTACAGAGCGTTATAAGTTTTCATGGGGGGGAAAGTGTGGGGTTGGGGCCGAATATATGTGATATTAGGTGAAATAAAAATTTTGTTTCTCATTTCCTATGAATACCTATCATCTACGCTCATACCCAATACCGAAATAAGCAATGATATAATGGTGTACAATTGCATATTGTTCAAAGACATTATATTATGATTTATATATATATATATATATATATATATATATATATATATATATATATATATATATATATATATATATATATATATATATATTGCTATTTAAAGCAAACACTTTAAATTTAAGAAACATGAGGGCAAAAGGAAAAAATGTTTAAGCCTCTGTACCACTCCCCACATTTGTAGAAACTGACAGAAAGGCAGAGCGAGAGAGCAAATCAGTGTATAAATAGATCAGTTAACTGGAGGGTAACAACCAGTGAATCGTTACATTTATACAACAATGTCAATTATCATTAGATAGATATACAAAATTCGTAAAAAATATGTTTAAATCAAAGCAACTTTCAGAGAGAGAGAGAGAGAGAGAGAGAGAGAGAGAAGAGAGAAAGGGACGTAGGGCAGGTGAGGGAAGAAAGGAGAGGGGAGGAAGAAGAAGGGGTTGGAGGTGAAGGGGATGGTAGGTAGGCGCAGCTTTTCTAAGCTGGTGTTCGTTTTCTTGCTTGGCTAATGAGTTTTGCCTCTTGGCATAGGTACAAAAGTCTTTATTATTTACAATAAATGATTCATGATACTCCTATAAATTTCCTCACTGGGTGTAAGACACTATAGCAAAATCTCGTACTGATACGAGTGTTCATTACAGAATAATTGCAAAAAATCGCACTTGCACTGTCTGCGAAACCCATAGTAGATGCCGCATTTTCTGTAAGATTTCTTTTGCGTTATGTCCACACATGTGCTGGAATTTTTGTGCAAGATTTACGATTTTTCGTTATTACTATTTTGTGTAGTTGTCTTAAAGGTAAATTGATGCTATGAAACTAGGTTTTTTTTTTTTTGTTTGTTTTGTTAAAAATTCCACGGCTTTTATATTACGTTGTGTCTAAATTTCCAAATTATTGTTTTTTTGTGTCCAATTCTTTCAGGAAAAGTTTGTACATTTGCGGGATGCAATGTGATTAAAAATGTGATGCCATATTGTCATGATTGCCAACGCAGCGTTAAACTTATTATTTTCTTGTTGTTGTTATGACCACCATTTTTTTTTTTTTTGGTTAATAAGCGTGCAGAACTTGATCTTTAAAAAAAACTTTTAATTTTTTGGTGGTATTGATCCGTTTCCAGGGAAGGGTGAGGTTGGTTGGTTGATTTCGCAAATCAGAAGAAAAAATATAGAAGGAAAAAAACATGAATGAGTAAATAAAAGACAAAAATAACATAATTTTTTTGTGTCTTGGTTTAAGACGTGTTCCGTTTACTTGTAATTTTGGTTTGTACACTCGTCAGCTGGCCCCCTTAGAGATAGTTAATTTTAATTAGTTAAGTCAGTAACCGTGAGGGACGAGGCTCGTGGCGGGATCTTGGGGGTGTGGCCGCAGCTTTGTGGGGACGCAAAGGACTGGGGAGGGGAGTGCTAAGCACTTCTCGGTCCTGGTAAGAATTCTCCGGAGTCCTGATGAAGTCGCAGGACGCCATGAAGGGACCAGTCAACGGTCATCTTCTCTCAGACATAGAGGAAATGTTCATCCCCCCAGATACCCCCCCAGAAAAGTTCGTGGGAATATAGCGTCACCTTACCTGGCACCAATTGGCTGATAGGCCTAAGGAGAAGTGCCAGAGCCAATCACGTCCAGGAGAGAAGAAATCGGGGGCTGCGAGGTACTACAGGGCTGGAGAAGATGCCCAAAAGGCGTCCCTTTGCGAGGACAGAGCGTTTTCGTTGAAGTTAGGGCAAAGACGTGCATCCCCTCGCTGCCTCCGTCGATTTCACCCTCAGCCTCTAACTCGCCTTTACTCTAGATTTTAGTTTGCTTAGATACTTAGGCCCTTGTGGAAGTTCTAGATAATACAGATCATTGTTAAATTTACCCCCTGTGTCTTATCTAAGCATGACCCCAGTGCTGCAGCAGGACCAGTGTAAGTAGACCCCATGAGAGGTCAGGGTCATATATATATACGAGTATATCTGTATATGTAATATAAATATATATGTATATAATTCTACATATATAAATATAAGCATATCTATATATATGTATTTTCATGATGTTGCCTTGTAATACGTATATCCTCCTATAATTTTGACATATTTACTTTTTTCATGTGTTATGTGTAATGATAATGATTGTTGAAGTGTCATATTTAGTTTGGCATCAGGTCTCAAAAGAACTTGATTAAGTAACTTGATAGCATAATTTAGAATTGATAATACAATTTTAATAGTAACGTAATGTAGAACGAATATCTTTCTTGATAAAAGCGTAGTATGTGAACACGTGTGTGTGTCCACCAGGGCTTGTTTCACTTCAATTGTCATCAGTTGAGATAAGAGAAAACGCTTTGTTTTGGGTTAGTGATAAGAGCTCTTGAAAACAAATACCGATTCATCCCATACGGGCTCGAGACGAGTAAGTTCACGTTGTTTCATGTTCAAGTCACGTACGCCACTTTGAGAGAAAGAATACGTGTCTTGATCAATTACGTCATGTTTTGTAAGATTGCGTTCAAAACGTTTTGCTGGGATGACGTCATTTTCCTTCTAAAAGCTTCTCCATTGTATCTCGCACCAAAAACGCTTTAGTGACGTCACCTCCCTGCTTCTAGAACTTCCCTTTTGTATCTCGCACCCAAAATGCTTTAATGACATCATGTAATTGTTTCGTGTTTCTGGAATCCTAAAATTTGTTTCATTCTGATTCCTGAGACCAGTCGAATTGGTTCTCTCTCTCTCTCTCGTTCTTAGAAAGAGATTACTCTTAACGTAGTGTTTTGTGGTCACATTTTAACATTAACTTTTGAGATCTGAATTTAGTAAAGTTATTAGTTTGTAACGGCACCTGGTAAAAAAGTGTGTTTTGTGTAACGCAGCTGCAGCAAGTGATTTACAGAGGTTTTCACAATTTTGTGTAAGGTAACGTGAATTTTACTTATTAATACCATGGTATGATAAGTTAGGAAATTTTGAACAAGTGAAATCATTATTGATAAATCTTATGTGTATTTTTGTGTGTTTTTCTATTTACAATCTCTTTATATTTTCACATTTTTTATGTTGGTGATGTAACATTTATTTACGTAGCATTTTAAATATTTCTTGGTATAATTTAACATTGCATACTTGATTTCATTTATTAAGAGTTTTCTTTTAAAATCTTGAGTAATTCTTGATAGTTTAAATTTTGCTTGATTAATTTAAATTCCTGATAAAGTTTTTGTGAATTAGTTTTGTTTCATAACTTATTTCAAGAATTAATTAAGTGTTGTGTTATTTTCAAGCAATAATAAGTTTTTCAGATTGTGAATTCTAATTAATTGTGAATTCTAATTATAAACTTTGAATTTGAAAATAAATTTTTGTATTTAACATTTTTAGAAAACAGTGTTTCATTTATTGATCACCAGTGAATAGGATTGATTGTGTGTGCATAAGGCAAAGTGATAAACATGTTTTGTTCTTTTAGTTTTGCTAAAGTGAATTAAGACCAGGGAGACA
>NC_089752.1:85522537-85530037 GCF_040412425.1 Macrobrachium rosenbergii
CAGCATTTTACACAACTTTATTGAGACATGTTTCTGAGCAGTACTCTCACTCGTTATCAATCTTGATTACGAGTGAGAGTACTGCTCAAACATGTCCCAATAAAGTTGTGTAAAATGTTATTCCAGGTTTTGGCCTTGGTGCCCTTACTGATATGTAGATGGCGCTTCCCTGCTGGTGTATCCATTGCTATGTATATATATATATATATATATATATATATATATATATATATATATATATATATATATATATATATATATATATATATATATATATATAATATATATATAGTTATATATATGTATATATCAATATACATATGTGTGTATGTATATATATATATATATATATATATATATATATATATATATATATATATATATATATATTTATATGTATATATATATATATACGTATATATATTGTACATATATATATATATATATATATATATATATATATATATATATATATATATATATATATATACATATATATAATTTTCTTTCGAAAACTGTAATGAGAATTTTAGTCTAAATAAGTTGTTATGACGAGTTACTGTTAACATAGAATTTTGGTGTTTCAATCACTTTGTCGTCTCATATCCCCAGATTTATATGGTATATTTGACATCCATAGATTTATGGGATGGATTTGACGGTAACATTTCGTACTTTTATGAAGGAACTGTGTGTAGGATCTAAAGGTGAATAGAAAAGAAATCTTAGTGCAAGACCAAATTGTATTCATGGGAGTAACGTAGGAGGAAATTGGTAATGATTTCTTTTGCTTTCATTAGAGCCAAACCCAATGAGTAGAAATTGCTTGCTTTACCTTCTATTGTTCAGTAAGCGCCAACATCGTCTCTACTGTCTACATGTGTAAGACCTCTTTTTATATATTTCTGAGAAAAAAATTCATTCCAGGAAGAAGCTCCTTAAAATCGATAGAGAATTTTCTCCAAAGATTTTGTTGTGGCCAATAACATGAAATGATTGCTTTAAGTCATGTCAAATCACTTCGCATAATATGTACTTGCCTAAATTGATGACTCTACCAGAGAAAGAAGAGGCATAGCCTACTAAGTTTTCTGCAGCACATCAGCTCTTCGAGTAACTGTGATTCGAGATTCTATTTTCTTGAGTGAAACTCTTGACGATGTCTATATGATGCGGGTAACAATAGCCATTAAAAAAATGCGTCTAGGCTCTACTAAATAAATCACATGGAGTCAAACTCGCTTCATTACAACGTAATTTCAGAAACTTCAAAATGCAATTGTCGCAACGTAACTGATTTCCACGGGGAAAATGAATCTTGACCTCGTCATTTCCTTTCTTCCCTTTCGCGTCTTAGACATCAAAGGAAAAGGTAATTATTTAGTAGACTTGTTCAATCGCAACTCTGGGAGTTATGGCTACGACCAAAATGTTTTTGGCAAAATAACGTGTAAAGTTGAGCATTAGGAGCAATGGTGTATAGATCTAAAGGTAGGGTATGCTCTACTTTCGGCTTTTTATTCAAAGAAACAAAATAAATAAATAAAATAAAATGAAATAAATAAATTTTCAGCAGTTGAGCTTACCCAGAATTGGCCATGACCAGACTAATGGCGTTTTGCACTTTGCAAACGGTTCCTTGCTCACGGAATTTCTGAGTGGAAAAGCTCATTTATGCGCTGTGCAAGAATACTTACATACACACGTACATATACACATGCACTGCTCTTTAAATCTAAGGTGAAATGAAAAGGAATATGTACTTATGAAACTTGGGGTGAAATTACTACATCATAAATACCTGAGTGTCCTTGATGACGATAATTATGGCTTACAGAATACTGTAGCGTAGCAGAGCATCTATCACAAGCAATCGTAGCTTTTTATGGAACAAGAAGCCGAATGAGGTGAGACTTGACCGGATCCACTTCTGGCAGCGCACCTCACTATGAGCGAGAGAGCATTTTGGATCACATAAAGACAAACGGGACCGTTGGGAAGCAGCGAACCTCCACCAAGGCTGAGCAGTCTACCCTCTCCGAAGCGTCCTCCTTTCTCCCCAAAGTCAAATTTATATTTCTTTCAAAGTCTAATCACTTTATGCTGATCACGAACCAACCTTTTAGTGTAATTATCTTAATAGTCCACATATAAATATCTTTGCAACTCTGTCTAATCACAGATAACCAGACACGTTCACAGGCAAACGAACAACAAACAAACCAACAAACAACAAACAAGCCCAGCTAGAAACATGAGCTTCTGAAGGAGATGATCGATAGACAACCTTCGATGATGAACAAAGGCTTCCTAAGAATGGGCGGTAAGAGAGAGGATTTGATATCCTTGATAAGAAATGATGGTGACCAGGTCGGAGCTACGTCTCAGAGTTTATGCTTCAGCTGAAAATCAGTTCAATTTAACTGAGAGGAAATCCCCTTAGGGTGGTAGTGCCGTCAGTGCACCTCACGCGGTGCAGTATAGGCATTCATTTAGGTTCCTTGCAGCGTCCCTTCCGCCCCTAACTGAAACCATTTTCATTCCTTTTACTGTACCTCTGTTCATATTCTCTTTCTTCCATATTACTTTCCACCCTCTCCTAACAATTGTGCAAGTTTCATATTGCAAGCGCGAGGTTTTCCTTCTGTTGCACCTTCCAAACCTATTTATTCTTAATTTTCCTTTCCGCGCTGAATGACCTCATAGGTGCCAAGGCTAGGCCTTCGGCCTAGATTTTATATTCCATTCCAGCTATAACGGAAACCATTTCTGCCGCAGTACAGGAACACAAATGGTGGGCTATTCTCGAAAATGCATTTTTTGTGAAGACCCAGCAGTTCCTGAAGGAAAAGGCAAACTTTTTGCCAGTTGTGTGACAGCAAGCAGAGCAACAAGAAACTCAATATGCCTCCTTTAATCGCCGTAGTGATTCTGATTCTCTGCAGTCATTTTGAAAATACCACAATTTCTGGCGGTGAGTTCAATTATCTAACCTCATAAAAAATGGAAAAATATTGCCATCTGATGTGGAAAACAATCATCGCAGGATTATTCAGCGCTGCCAAATCTTGCTGGAATGGCAAGAATTGCAATACAAGGAGAGTCCTCCCACATGCTGCAAGCGATGGAAAAAACTGCTAGGACAGCTTTGTAACTATATTTTCTTAAGATGTTATCATTGATGGTATTTCTTATTCGAAGTTTTGTTCAACATTGTTATACTTGAATGAAAACGGTAACCTGCAGTTCTAAAATATGCTAAATAAGGGATTCAATCTAAATCAAAAGTATTTTTTGAAACCAAAAAAATGCAGTAACTAAATTCTTGCATTTCTTGTAATTAATTCATCTAACTATCTTATGATACCAAATTGCCGTGATGGGTTTTTTAGTATTTTTTGACAATATATAAAACGAAGCAGTCGGTTTTACTGCAGATAAAGAAAGAGTTATGGCATCCAGGTCCAGGATCCTTAATTTTCCTTAACCATGTTACAAATTACTATAATGAAGGCAGTTAAAAATTAAAGTATATCAGAACTCCTCAAAATTCACGAGTTCCACTTTTTCCCAAACAACAATATATACTGCACATTGATTGACTGCTAAAAACAACCGTAAAAATTATTATTGGTTGTCTCATAGTATTCCATGGGAACCAAAATTTTCAAACAGAACCATACTTCCTTCATAATTATGGACAAACAGAAAACTCTCCAGTTTTATGCGTTGCTGTTGAAAACTATAAACTCAAAGGAAATTTACATCATTCTATTTGTTTTTGTGCTTAAGAAAGAGAGAGAGAGAGAGAGAGAGAGAGAGAGAGAGAGAGAGGTTTATTTCTATAGTCATTTAACATTAACACCACACACTACTCAATACCTCTGTATAACTTACATGATATGCATTTTTAAAGAGGTCTGGTCAAGAAATGGGAGTAAAATTTGAATTTCCTCCCTACTTCACGCAGGTTCACTGGCTTTTCAGAGGACAAATCTTGAAGCCCTTGATTGAACTTTGGCCAGAAGTTTCATTAATTTCAAAGTCTATTGTCAGAACAATATGACAGTAAGGAGTTCATTAACGACTTCTCTTACTTGGTGGTTATTTTTAGCCATCTATACGAGGTAAATCCTTCAATTCAAGGCCCTACAGCAACCATTATGGATGCTGCTGAAAGAAAACAAGCTTTCCCGGCAAGCTGCCACTGTGGAAGAGGTGACTGAAGTCAAACAACATTGCTAGCTTATTAATTTTAGAAGAAGCGTTCTCCTATAATAGAAAAAGAGAGTGAAAAATCCTGTCAGTTTTTTCATAAGGCAGAAATCTGCAGATTTCTGGATACTCTGCTGAATTCTTTCAAGCATTACTTCTGCTTATGTGAACCTAAAAATTGAAACATAGATTCGTAATCCTTTCCTTTCCCACTTAGTCGCTATCAGTGATGGAGACCTTGTTTACTGAGCTGGAAAGAATTCAACTTGAGTCTTGGATAATTTCGATGTTCGTTAACAAGCTTACCCTCGTTTTGCAAAGTGATCTTTGGGTGCTGTGATTATTCTGGTACTATGCGTACTGTATATACTATATACGTCAGCGAGTCAGGATTTTCCGTGCTTGTTGCTTTCAAAACAAAATATCCAAATCGACTGAATGTTAAAGATGTGATCCGTGTTGTTTTGCCGAAGACCACAGTTACAAGTTCCTTTTGTTTAATTTAGGAAGCTGGATGTGTTTCATTTGTTCATGGATTGGCCACAGTTCTCTCTGCATGAAGAGTGAGAAACATGATTCCTTGTAAAGATCGTTTAATACTTTGTGTGTGAGGCATTTGATATTCAGATAAAATAAAACTATGTTCATTGCATGTGAAATGTTCTCTTTGTGTGAGCAGTATCATATTTCTAAGGATGAGGTCCTTACCTTTCACCGTTACTCAAAAGAGTACATTATCCATCATCATCGACATTAAAGAACAATGATTTATAATATTCGAGGACGGTATGATATTCGAGAAAGTGCCATTCTCCTTGAATCAAATAATAACTGACGGATTTAAGACAAAGCTCTCTGAATAATGAGTAAGCTTGCAATAACCCATAATTTTTTAAATCATATTTCGGTGAGGTGTTTTGCTGGTAAAGCTGAAATTCGCCCTTGTCCGCGAAAGAAGGGAAAAGTTTCTCACGATAATTACGCCACAAAGACGAATAGGTTTGTCTTGCTGTTTTGAGGGAGTTTTGAATAATGAATTGCAATCTTAAAGCTGACTCTCAGAGAAGAGGCTTAAGGTTAAAGATAAACAAAAGGAGCTTCTGTGGTAATTATAGGTGTACAGTAGGTGCGAATCTTATATGACAAATGCCAGTATTTCTCTCAGTGAAAATGGGGTGTCAGTACTCTGAGAAAACTTCGAAAGAGACGCACCTCTTTAAAGACATGGCTGTCCCGTCAAAGTTGATTTCCAAAGGAAAGGAGAAAGGATCCGGATTTATATCTCCTGAGAATTCCCTGTTACTTTGGATCTTCGGAACTAAATACAGTAAATGTAGTTTATTAAGTACAAGGAAATTTATTATTAAGCTTGGTAATAAAAAGGCTCTTAAAAAATTCACCAATAGAATTCATTTATGCACGGTTCATTGGAAAACTGAAGATTAAGTTCCATTCTGTAATGTTTAAAGAAAAGTACAACTTTCAGTGCAAATTCATCACATGCAAATAAATGTGTTTGTTATTATTCCCGTGCGAGTGTTAAGACGATCAATACAAAGCTTATTCTATCCTAGGGAAAACTATCAAAATCAGAGTGATTCATGTGGAAGGGTGAACCAAAACTACACTGAAAGTTGCTAAGAAGAAATCAGTCTTTACAGGGTTGACGAGAGAAGTTATAGTAACTAGAAAACCAAACTGCAAATATTCAGCCTCATTTTTGGTGACGAGGACTATTTACCAACCTTAAGAACAAAGTTGAGTAGCCTACTTCACGGGACATTTGAGATTAATCAGTCTTCAGTAAAGCCGATGATGATTGGCTGTATCAGCTCTCGGTAGAATAATGGGAAAAGCCGGTAGCACTGACAAAGGTGTCATGGTGTTCTTGATTATAGGAGCTGGTATCACCTACAGTAAGCCTGTGAAGCTGAATAAGGAAATCGCCTGAAATAAAATAGGAGTATTCGTGGGATAACTGAAAATAGTAACTGGGCTACACATATTGATTATTTTCTGTTTATACTTTCATTTTATCAGTGCATTTGGCTGATAACTTGTTTACTTGAAAAAAATAATAATTAAAATGGTTGTGCTAGTTGAAATAAGCTGCATAAGTTATGAACTATCCTACTGCCCTTTATACATTACTTGCGGGTTAAGGATACGTACTTTTTAATGGGAAAGCGACAATTTATTTTCCTACTTGCTTCGCTTTTATGTTTTTCTTTTAAAAGGAATTGTTAGTGTAATCAAATTCATTAAAGCCCTTTTAATAAATCAAGAAGTTTTAAGCGCCTAAAGATAAGTGTGGAGAGTAAATGTTCATGGGTTTGCAAATCATTTTTAGACAAAAACATTTATTACATAAACATCACACGCAGAAAGTCATGAGAATTGCCGTTCTTTCGATACTGGCTTTCATAATTAAGTAGCAATCCTGTTATCGACCAAGTATCAGAATGGAATACCGGATGCCTGTCATACCGGGTACCACAATACCAGTATTTACCATCGCCACTTTTGTTATGTGGAAATCTGCCCTGAGGACCAGTGAGTCTTTTAGGCTTTTTCTATACCTGTTGGGAAAGGATATGATGACAGAGCAATGAGGTCGCACGTGTAAGGGCCCTGGCCATCTGCTGTGAGTGGGTATCAGGAGCCAAGAAAAAGCCAGGGGGCTAGCACCCACATCCCTCAAGACTTGCCGAGATCAGGGAGGCTCTGCCCTTTCTTGCTTCATCCATTCTCTTGGGGAGGGGGCCCATTATGAAAAAAAAAAAAAAGAAAAGAAAAGAAAAATGCTGCCACTTTTCTGAGGCGTCTCTTCCAGGTGTCAGTTTTACGGACATTGTATCAGAGTGCGTCGGTGGGAAGTGGAGAAAGGATAAAGGTGTTTAATCGACAGCTTTAAAAGTGATTCGAGAGATGGAACATAAGCTTTACTGTTGCAAAATCCATGAAGATGCGTTTCAGTGCAAGTTATAAAGATCCCATCGTTCCCTTTGTGTTTTTAGAAAGATTTATTGTTATCCACTGGCTCTCATGTATCTTTTATTTTGACAAGGTCTTTTCATACTCCCATTTTTGAACACAGATTTTGTCACACTTGTTGGTAGGGGGTTTGCCATACAGTTCGGGGATGTGTATCTGTGAGCTGTCTGCGCTAATGGATACATCTCTTGCTTGATCTCAGGGAAATGTAACTCATGAATCAGTTACCAAATAGGGTTGGATATATAATCAGGTGCCGCTGTTTTCGTTGTCATTTCAATAGTCTTATCT
>NC_089752.1:85535037-85572537 GCF_040412425.1 Macrobrachium rosenbergii
CAAAATTTAAACTAGAAATCTTCTAGAGTAAAAGGGCATCACTCCATCAAAAACTCTAACTGTTTCCTGGTCTTAATTCACTTTAGCAAAACTAAAAGAACAAAACATGTTTATCACTTTGCCTTATACACACACAATCAATCCTATTCACTGGTGATCAATAAATGACACACTGTTTTTCTAAAAATGTTAAATACAAAAATTTATTTTAAATTCAAAGTTTATAATTATAATTCACAATTAATTAGAATTCACAATCTGAAAAATTTACTATTACTCGAAAATAACACAACACTTAATCAATTCTTGAATTAAATTATGAAACAAAATTAATTCACAAAAACTTTATCAGGAATTTAAATTAATCAAGCAAAATTTAAACTATCAAGAATTACTCAAGATTTAAAAAGAAAATCTCAATAAATGAAATCAAGTATGCAATGTTAAATTAAGTATGCAATGTTAAATTAAGTATGCAATGTTAAATTACCAAGAAATATTTACAATGCTATGTAAATAAATGTTACATCACAAACATAAAAAATGTGAAAATATAAAGAAATTGTAAATAGAAAAACACACAAAAATACACATAAGATTTATCAATAATGATTTCACTTTGTTCAAAATTTCCTAACTTATCATACCATGGTATCAATAAGTAAAATTTCACGTTACCTTACACAACTTGTGAAAACCTCTGTAAATCACTTGCTGCAGCTGCGTTACACAATACACTTTTTACCAGGCGCCGTTACGAACTAAATAACTTTGCTAAATTCAGATCTCAAAAGTTAATGTTAAAAGTGACCACAAAAAATTACGTTAAAAGTAATCTCTTCCTAATTAGGAATGAGAGAGAGAGAGAGAGGAGAACCAACTCGACTGGTCTCAGAAATCAGAATGAAATAGATTTTAGGATTCCAGTAACCGTGAAACAATTACGTGATGTCATTAAAGCATTTTGGGTGCGAGATGCAAAAGTTCTAGAAGCAGGGAAGTGACGTCACTAAAGTGTTTTGAGTGTGAGATACAATGGAGAGAAGCTTCTAGAAGGAAAGTTACGTCATCCCAGCAAAACGTTTGAACGCATCTTAAAAAAACATGACGTAATTGATCAGGACACGTATTCTTTCTCTCCAAGTGGCGTACGTGACTTGAAATGCATGCAACAACGTGAAATCACTCGTCTCGAGCCCGTATGGGACGAATCGGCGTTTGTTTTGCAAACCTGTCATCGCTAACCCAAAACAAAGCGTTCCTCTTATCTCAACTGATGACAATTGAAATGAAACAAGCCCTGGTGGACACACACACGTGTTCACATACTACGCTTTTACCAAGAAAGATATTCGTTCTAAATTACGTTACTATTAAAACTGTATTAACAATTCTAAATTATGCTATCAAGTTATTATTAGTTCTTTTTGAGATCTGATGCCAAACTAAATATGACACTTTAGATCATTATCATTATACATAACACATGAAAAAGTAAATATGTCAAAATTATAGGAGGATATACATATTACAAGGCAACATCATGAAATTCCTCCCCGAAAGATTACTTATCCTGGGTTTGAACCAACGATTCACAACGGGATAAATAATCTGCTATGACATTATCTTTTCCTGAAATGTGTTTTAACACTTATATTATACCGTTGCAGGCATAAAGACCACTTGGTCAGTCTCATATTAGTATTTTTCATCTTACTGATTAATGAGATTGGGTTGTAATCCGACAACACTAAAATTTCTTCATTCCTAGGTCGGTTCACATACACTTCAAACTTTTTCAATGCTGTGATTAATGCTAATGTTTCTTTTTCAATTGCTGAGTAAGTTTTCTGGTGCTTTTTCAACTTTGAAGACATGAAACATACTGGATGTAAGATTCTGTTGTCATCTTCTTGAAGTAGAACAGCTCCAATTCCACAGTCGGATGCATCAACTTGTATCACAAACTTTTTATTGAAGTCTGGAGCTTGAAGCACTGGTCTTGAAGTTAATATGGCTTTAACCTTCTCAAATGATTCTTGACATTCTGGAGTCCAATCAAACTTTCTTTAGGACTGGTTAAGTCAGTTAAGGGAGCTACTACGGCTGAGAAATTTGGACAGAATCGCGATAAAATCCAGCCATGCCCAAAATCTTTGTAGCTGTTTCCTTGTAGCAGGAGGGGTAGCCTTACGGATACCTTCTACATTAGCATCAATAGGAGCGAGAAGGCCTTTTCCAACTTCAAATCCTAGATACTGTACAGTTGCCTTTCCAAACTCACTTTTTTGTAAGTTGATTGTTAGTCCTGCTTCCCGAAGTTTCTTGAACACTTTCCTTAATATCTTCAGATGTTCTTCCCATGTATTAGAATAAATCACAATGTCATCAAGGTATACACCTACTCCTTCTATTGATCCTAGTAGTTGATCCATCACTCGTTGGAATGTTGCAGGTGCATTCATCAGACCAAACGGCAAAACAGTGTATTGATACAGTCCAAAAGGAGTAATGAAAGCTGACAGCAACTTAGCATTCTCATCTAAGGGAATTTGATAATATCCTTTCAACAAGTCTATCTTGGAAACAAATTTGGCTTGCCCAATGTTATCAAGTAATTGATCAATAAGAGGCAAGGGATAATTGTCAGCCACACTGATGGAATTCAGTTTCCTATAATCAGTACACATCCTAAATGAGCCATCTGGTTTCTTCACTAACACACAAGGAGAACTATAATGACTTGAACTGGGTTCTGCTAATCCATGCTGCAATAAATATTCAACTTCTTTCTTCAAAACATCTCGATGAAAAGGTAATAAGCGATAAGCTCTCAGTTTAAAAGGTTTTCCATCTTCTCTTATCTTTATCTCATGCTTTGTCAGATTGGTACACCTAGGTACATCTGCAAAAATTTCAGGAAACTTTGAATCACTTCACTTAATTCACTACTTTGCTCAACACTCAGATGTTTTAGTTTATCTTCCAAATTTTCTAATACTGAAGAATTGTTCATCTTGTTTTCAGCTCCAATTCGTAGCCATCATCGTCCTCTGTAGATGAAGTTGTTTGTGTTATTGACACTGTTTCAGTTTTAGTCTCTGAGAAGTAAGGTTTCAAAAGATTCACATGTATCTTCCTCTGTCGTTTTCTTCTTCCTGGTGTTTCAATCACATAAGTTCGATCACTTAACTTCTCTATTATCCTATAAGGACCTTGAAACTTATTGGTAAGGGAAATCTTTTCACTGGTAAGAACACTAGAACTTGCTGTCAATATTAAAATTTCTTAGCTTAGTCTTAGCATCATATTTTCGTTTCATTTTCTCTTGACTTATTTTCAAATTTTCTAAAGAGAATTTTCTAATTTCTCTTAACTTTTTCCTCAAGTTCTTCACATATTCTCCTTGGATTTCCTCTTGATTTTCTTCCCAATTCTCTGCAAGAATCTTCAATGGACCTCTAATGTCTCGACCAAAAATCATTTCATTTGGTGAACATCCCATACTTTCTTGATAAGCATTCTAACTTCAAATAACATTAAAGGTAAACCAGCATCCCATTCTCTTCCTGATTCATTACAATACTTAGTTAACATACTTTTCAATGTCTGGTGGAACCTTTCCGAGGCTCCTTGAGTCTCTGGATGATAAGCAGTTGATAACTGTTGTTTTACTCCTAACAAGTTCATCACATCCTGGAATAATTTTGAAGTAAAGTTCGTTCCTCTATCACTTTTGCACAATTTCTGGTATTCCAAACTTGGGGAAAAACTCCACCAACTTCTCAGCAATTACCTTTGCACTTATACTTCTTACAGGAATCGCCTCAGGATACCTAGTCACTGGACACATTAATGTTAATAGATATTCATTTCCTTTCTTTGTTTTCGGAAGTGGCCCAACCACATCTTTAATTACCTTGCAAAAGGGTTCTCCTCTAACTTCTATGGGATGTAGGTGTGCTTTCTGAATGGTTTCATTCGGTTTTCCAGCTATCTGGCATGTGTGACACACTCTGCAAAATCTGCTAACATCCTTGTGAAGTCCAGGCCAGAAAAAATATTTCATAATCTTCTCAACAGTCTTCCTGATTCCCATATGTCCAGACTCATGCACTACTGCTACAACTTGTTTCTTTAATGGATATGGAATCAAAATTTGATGATATTCACCCCATTCAGCATTTCCTGGTATATCTGCAGGTCGATGCTTCCTCATTAGCAATCCTTCCTTTAGAAAATAACAGGTGGAGGTTTGTTGCATCTCTTCTTGATCAACAACTCTGAAGAACAGATCAGCCAACGTTGTATCCCTCTTCTGCAGTTTCATTAGCTTCTCTCTAGTCACTTGACCAACTTCAAGTGCTGAACTCTCCATATCTGCTAACTCTGCTTCTGTAGTTTCATTACCTTCATCAGAACACTTTGACTACTCGAGTCTCTTCAATAACAACAGGATCCTCTTCTTCTTGGGAAATCTCTTCATTACTAACACTAGGGGAAACTTCACTTTCCTGGAACAGTTCTTCTAATCTTAAAGATCCGTCACTTGATTCTTCTGGTGCAGGTAAATCCTCAGTATCTTCACTTGCAAACATAGTTCTCTTCATACTCCTGGTAGTTACACAACTTGGAAACAGGTGGGGTTTTCTTCTCTAAATCTACTGTAGGACTAACCCTTAACGGTTTGTCTGTCACTATAGGACAAGGAACAAATGGTACACTACCAGCTTCATTACCCAGTAAAACATGTACACCTTCAACAGCTAGTGAGTCCTTTTACAGCAAAATCAACATTTCCTGTCACCAATTCACAGGACAAATGCAAGCGGCATATAGGAGTTACCTCTTCTCCTCCTATACCCTTCAAAATAACTGAATCTCCAGTGAGATTCTTCTCCAACTGTGGGTGAGCACCACGAACTACCACACTATGGTTACTCCTCGTATCACGTAATACCTTGACTGGTACCTGCACACTTCCTCCTTGAGTTGTCAGTGTACCTTCATAGATATATGGCTTAAAAGCCTCCAAGCTGTTCAGCCACTCACTGCTTGAAGTTACATTTCCACTGGTTGCTAAACACTCTGCTTGTTTAGTCTCAGTCGTTCCCACACTGCTCTTCGTAGTTTGCTTCACCTGGTTACCTTTAACCACTTGACCAACTGGTTTGGTCTGCTGTTGTGTCTGATAACAATCTCGACTGTAGTGTCCTACTCTTCCACACTTGTAGCAGACAACATTAGTCTTCTGTATCTGTCTTGAGAACAGACTGGATGATGAGGATTTAACATTTAATTGCTGAGGGGTGTTACCTGACTTTGTATTGGCATAGCCACTAGAAGGATTTCCAGTTGTAATGTTCCTGAAATTTGGATGACACCTGAAACCTGTGCGATGTTGGTTCTGGTACTTGACATTATAATTTCTTTTGCTAGAAATTATATTAAAATCTTCGCTCAATGTAGCAGCTTTGTCAAGTTTTTTAACCTCTCTCTCTCTTAAATAGGCTCTTATGTGTTCAGGAATTCCTCTAAGATATTGTTCTAGGACTACTAACTCTTCAAGTTCGTCCATAGATTTAACTTTAGCAGCCTCCAACCATCGTTTAAAACATCTTCTTACTTTGTAAGCATAATCCAAGAAAGTTATCTTGTCATCCTTTCTCAAAGATCTGAATCTTTCATTATAATATTCAGGGGTCATCTGGTAAACTTGTAGCACATTATGTTTGAGTACCTTGTACTCTTTACACTGATCAGCTGATAAGGCTAAATAGGCACTTCTTCCTTTACCAATGAGAACACTCTGTAACAAGACCGACCATTTATCCTCTGGCCATCCCATACCTGAAGCTACTTTTTCAAAGCGATCAAAAAACTCATCTGGGGCTTCTTCTATAAATTTCAGAATTAACTTATGCACTCTTACTACATCAAATACAGGGTCTGAATTACCTTGAGTAGGGTTAGATGGTCTTACAGGTAATGTGGATCGAGCTTTTATTAACTCCATCTCCTTTTCATGTCTTGCTCTTTCTCTTTCTTCTCTTGCTCTTCTTCTTTCTTCTTTTGCTTTTTTTCTTCTTCTGCTTTTTCTTCTTTCTTTCGTTTCTCTCTATCTTCTCTTTCTCTTTCTGCTTGCATTTTCTCTCTTTCAGCCTGTATCCTCAACTTAATCAAATTTTCTTCTGCTTCTATACGTCTAAGTTCTGCTTCTGTATCACTTTTCTCTTTCTTTTTGCTCATGTTTATCTGTAAATTCTGCCTCAGCTGCATTCAACAATTCTTGTGCCTCTCCCAACTCTTCATCTACTTTACCAGAGTCCATCAATGCTTGGATTGCAATATATTTGATTTGTGCCTTAATCATACCTCTAGACACATTACCCCCACGTGCCACTGCTAAAGCAATCCACTGTGCCTTAGTCAGGTTGGATTCAGATAACTCTTGGATGGAAGGAGTTGCTAAAAACTTCTGCACATTGAACAGAGCTATTTTCTCTATGTTACTCAACTAAATAATTCACAATACAAAGCAAAAAAATAACTATGTGGTCACTCTCCTATCAAAATATATCCCTAACACCACCAGTATAAACCATAAACCAGACTGATATTTTGCTTTGTTCCACGGGTCTCTGGGCACCAAACAATATAATGTCACGATGCGTATCAAAATACCTGGTTATTACACAACTAATCTCAAGATTCAAAATATACCTCACTTCAGCCAGATACCTGAAATCTCATAACATTCATTGTTACGACTGAGTACTCTAAAAGGTAACAGTGATCCCTTAAGAAAAAACTTATTTATCAATCACTTGAAAAATCAAACTAAGTTCATCAGAATATGTGTGAGGTATCAAAAATTTAAATAGAAATCTTCTAGAGTAAAAGGGCATCACTCAAAAAAAAAAAAAATGTTCCCCTGGTCTTCATTCACTTTAGCAAAACTAAAGAACAAAACATTTTTATCACTTTGCCTTATGCACACACAATCAATCCTATTCACTGGTGATCAATAAATGAAACACTGTTTTTCTAAAATGTTAAATATAAAAATTTATTTTTAAATTCAAAGTTTATAATTAGAATTCACAATTAATTAGAATTTACAATCTGAAAAATTTACTATTACTTTAAAATAACACAACACTTAATCAGTTCTTGAATTAAATTATGAAACAAAATTAATTCACAAAACTTTATCAGGAATTTAAATTAATCAAGCAAAATTTAAACTATCAAGAATTACTCAAGATTTAAAAGAAAATCTCAATAAATGAAATCAAGTATGTTAAATTAAGTATGCAATGTTAAATTAAGTATGCAATGTTAAATTACCAAGAAATATTTACAATGCTATGTAAATAAATGTTACATCACAAACATAAAAAAATGTGAAAATAGAAAGAAATTGTAAATATAAAAACACACAAAAATACACATAAGATTTATCAATAATGATTTCACTTTGTTCAAAATTTCCTAACTTATCATAACCATGGTATCAATAAGTAAAATTTCACGTTACCTTACACAACTTGAAAAACCTCTGTAAATCACTTGCTGCAGCTGCGTTACACAATACACACTTTTTTACCAGGCGCCGTTACGAACTAAATAACTTTGCTAAATTCAGATCTCAAAAGTTAATGTTAAAAGTGACCACAAAAAATTACGTTAAAAGTAATCTCTTCCTAATTAGGAATGAGAGAGAGAGAGAGAACCAACCAAATCGACTGGTCTCAGAAATCAGAATGAAATAGATTTTAGGATTCCAGTAACAGTGAAACAATTATATGATGTCATTAAAGCATTTTTGGGTACGAGATACAAAAGTTCTAGAAGCAGGAAAAACGTCACTAAAAATCGTTTTGGGTGCGAGATACAATGGAGAGAAGCTTCTAGAAGGAAAGTTACGTCATCCCAGCAAAATGTTTTGAACGCATCTTACAAAACATGACGTAATTGATCAGGACACGTATTCTTTCTCTCAAAGTGGCGTACGTGACTTGAACATGCAACAACGTGAAATCACTCGTCTCGAGCCCGTATGGGACGAATTGGCGTTTGTTTGCAAACCTGTCATCGCTAACCCAAAACAAAGCATTCCCTCTTATCTCAACTGATGACAACTGAAATGAAACAAGCCTGGTGGACACACACGTGTTTACATACTACGCTTTTTACCAAGAAAGATATTGTTCTAAATTACGTTACTATTAAAACTGTATTAACAATTCTAAATTATGCTATCAAGTTATTATTAGTTCTTTTGAGATCTAATGCCAAACTAAATATGACACTTTAGCAATCATTATCATTATACATAACACATGAAAAAGTAAATATGTCAAAATTATAGGAGGATATACATATTACAAGGCAACATCATGAAAATATATATGTATATATATACATATATATATATATATATATATATATATATATATATATATATATAATATAAGAAGGCCCATAAAACACTATTTAAACGTTGAAACCATCTACGTAGGCAAAGAGACAGGTAGATCGCTCTGTAAAGAATAACAGAGCACAAAAGATCAAGTACGTTAAAAGCTTTGGAGAGTTGGGCGGGTTGGTTTTCAAAAAATAGCTGTCATTACAAAAAGAAGGATGCTGGAATCTGCTATCAACAATCAAACCAACAATATGAAGCTGTCAGGAGGACATTGGAAATCGGATGACATCGACACAGTAATCCTCAAACCCCTCCTGAAGAAGATGACCCTGGAAACGCGACCACAGATCCATCGCCAAACGGGAGCTAATGAGGCCAAAAACCACTAGGAATTTGGTCATTCTCCTCCTTAAGAAACCCTCCATAACATGTTTAGGGGCCACCTTTATGTTTTGTATATATACCATTGTAACTTTCCAACTGTCCATATTCTACCAGTGAACAGGGGCACAGAAGCTGTGATGCCCGAAATATATGGTTTCAACGTTTAAATAGTGTTTATGGGCCTTCTTATATTCATATTACACTGTAGTATTACAGGAAAAGACATTCATATATTCATATATCTATATATATATATATATATATATATATATATATATGTATATATATATATATATATATATATATATAATCAAAAATTACAAACGTCCTTTAATATCAATTCGCTTTACCTCAAAAATAATATAATTTCATATGTTACCGAAGGGGAATTTTTAGTTGATAACAAGTTCATCGTCCCGTGGGCTCGAACCAGTGAAGGACAAGAACTGTCAGGACTACAGTGGAGCACTAACTTTGCGGCCAGCAAGTGAGGTATAAGTGGATAAGTCTGTATACAAATCCCCGTCGAACTCAGGTGTTTGTATTTAGAAAGATATCCAGATTATCCATGCTAACCGTGTAGTTGCGTTTGAGAACGGAGGCTCAGGTATTATGACTTTTTATCATCACCGTGATTGCTGCTATATATGAATCACGCAAGCTACAAACGTCTTTGATATCCAAATGAAACCTTGGAAATAATATATTTTTCATATATGTTACCAAAGGAATTTTTAGTTGATAAGTTCATCGTCCCATTGGCTCGACCAAGAATTTGTATATGGGAGACGATATCCATTATACCTCACTTGCTGGTCGTGTCCAGGTTAATGCATCCACTGTAGTCCTGAGTTCTTGTCCTTAAAAATGGTTTTACCACGGGACGACAAACTTATTATCAACTAAAAAAATTCCTTAATTATATTGGCTATATCTTTCGAGGTATTTTTGATATTTATCTAGGACGTTTGATAGCTTTGATTGTATATAAATCACGGTGATGTGATAAAAATTCATAATATGGCTGTGTGTCCAAACTTACACGGTTAACATGGCAGAGGTGGGTGGATATTGTCTCTAAATACAAACACCTGATGTTAATAAATATGGGAGACGATATTAACTCATATTTTGCTGGCCGCCGTGGGTTAGATGCGTCCACTGTAACTCCTGAGTTCTTGTCCTTCGCTGGTTCGAGCCACAATGAACTTATTATCAACTAAAAAATTCCACTTCTACTGAAAATATATTATTTCCGGGTAACGAACATTATAGAACGTTTGTAGCTTACTGATTGTATATGAATCACGGTGATGTGATAAAGTCATATGCATATATATATATATATATATATATATATATATATATATATATATATATATATATATATATATATATATATATATATATAAATTTCTGACTCATCATCAGGATCGAACCCAGGTCTCTCAATTGAAAGGCAAGGGAGCTGCCCACTTTGGCCATACAAGTCAAAAAGAAGTTGGAACCTGAATAAAAGCAACTGCACCCAAAGTATTACCTGGGCAAGCTAACTTCTTGCATACCAGTTCGAAATTTTCCCCAACTTCCCGACTCAGCAATGACCCAGTTGACAGCATTTCATTCAATTATCCTTCTGGAGTGAATATGATAGAAATGATGAACACACAATCACGTGTGGAACAGTCGGGAAGTTGGGGAAAAACTTTTGACTATGCAAGCAGTTAGTTTGCCCATGTAATTCCTTGGTGCAGTTGCTCTCAGGTTCCAACTTATTTGACTTGTATGGAACTAGTGAACTCCTTGCCTTTCAATTGAAAAGACCTGGGTTCGATCTGATAATGAGTCAGAAATTTATTTCTGTTCCACACATGATTGTGTGTTGATTATTTCTAATATATACATATGCATATATATATATATATATATATATATATATATATATATATATATATATATATATATATATATAAATATATATACATGTCTATATATGTAATAATACTGTATATATATGTGTGTGTGTATATATGTATGTATGTATGAATGATTATTGTCACTTTATCACGAGATTCGTTTATCACACATTCCCACAGGTGAAAAATAAGAGGTCCTGACCGGTTTCGACTTTATTTCCAAGCCACTGACGAAGGCCTGATGCACAGCATTAGAAATCGCAATATATATACTACAGAGACAGTACTGACAAACATACCCAATCGTTTGAGACTACAGATCCCACATGATAGGTGTCAAAGTAAGAATGGCCTCAAAACTTACTGTATTTGGGTAGAAATCACACTCTACTCTCAAGGGACAATACGATAAACATACAGAGCGTAGGAGACTATAAATCCAAACCTGACAGGTGTCAGGGAGGAGGGTCGAGAAAGCTCATTAGTACTATTGCTCCCGCTCTGTGTTTACAAATTTGACAATCCTTTTTCCATACATTTCTACCGCCTTCCTTATAAAATTTAAAAATTTTACAAAGTTCTGTTGACATTATAGAACAAGTTTATACATGCCTTGACTAATGTCCATATTGTGGCCATAACTTTCTTTTATAAAGCTAGACTCAATGATATTCCTTCCCAGTGTATCATTAGAATACGCTAACCTTTTTGCCCCCTCCCAATTGATAGCATGATTGTTTTCACTAACATGTACAAAAATGCCACTGTTCACCTGTTCATATCTCACATTTTTATGCTGTTCCATTCTCTTTTCCAGAGTGACCGCCCTAGAAGTCCGAAGGCCCGATAGTCGAAAGGTCCGATATCGAAAGTCAGCAGGCCCGATAGTCCGAAAGTCAGAAATAAATTATAGTCCGACGGACTGTAATCAGCCCCCAATCCGAATAGCTAATACTCAAAATTGTAACAGTAAACACCCATAAAAATACCAAACCTACGACTATCGGACCTTCGGACTATCGGGCCTTCGGACTATCGTCATTCGGACTAACGGACTGTAATCCTTTTCCAGTGCTTTACCATTTGACCAATATAAAAGTTGTCAAAGACTTACATGGAATTTTATATACACATCCTTTAGTATTGTCGGGAGAGTTCTTTATAAGAACATGTTTCATTGTTCTACTGTTCTTAAATGCGACATTAAAGCCAAAATTCTTAAGAAGATGGGGATATCTTTCATATTATTATTATAAGGCAGTACAAGCAAATTTTTTGTGTTGTAAGCTTCTTTTTGGGTTTGATACAGTCTTTTTGCATATTCTCATGCATTGTCCAATACATTGTCAAGATATATGAGTTTTTGCTTGAATTCCTCCTAATCTTATCTATTTTATCATCAATATACTCAGGGCTACATATACCAAAAATTTTCTTAAAAGCAAAGATGTGACTACTAATTTCTCAATCTTATTGCTTTGACCAAAATAAAAATGCACGTAGGAAGAAATGTTAGTAGGCTTTCTGTAAACACTGTATTTAAACCCATTTCGTTTTTTACGTATGAGGCAATCCAGAAATGGTAGGCTCTCATCTCAATTCATTTCCATAGTGAATTTAATTGATGGTACTAATTGATTCAACTTGGCAAAAATAGTTATTTGCGGCCATACACAAATTGTGTCGATCAACATACCTGAACCATACTACATTGTGTGGAATTATGTTTAATATTTAATCAGTTCAATTAGAGTGTTCTTAGAAAATAGGATTCCAGCTGTGTTTCTCTAATCATTCCAGAAAAATTCCCCAGATCGTTAACTGACACCTTTGTGAACAGTGACACCACATCAAAACTCACAAGCCTGGGTTCATTTTAATTTGTACATTATTTGAATTTGTATTTATCATGTCCACATTATTCTTGATATTGGCATCAGAAATGGTACCAGCCAATGAGTTGAGAATATTCACTAGGTACTCCCTAGATTGTAAGATGCGGAAATTTATTTTGAGTTTTTATTGTACCATATACATGCGGTAGCGATGCAGAGGTCACAAAACTTTTTTATAGGGCTTTCGTTTCCAATTAATAAGTTTTCACTTTCATATGAAACCCTATTCACATTGTCTAACTGGTTTTTATCCAAATCTTTCTATGGGCTATCATCACCGAGAAGACTATCCGTTTTTTCTGTATACTCATTTCTGTTTAAGATTACAAGACCATCTGATTTCTCTGGTTTCGTCATGTGCATATTTTATTTTTCTTCAGTTCACAGATGCAAGTGTGCGTAAAGGTTTGCACGAATATGTGAGTAAATATGTTTTCATTTTTCGTTTATCATTTCCTTATTAGAAGTATTTACTCTGTTTGCATCCTCGCTTTTTGCTGACATTTATTTTAGCAGCCAAATTTAGTTTTCTTGATAAATGTTTTCGGACTGAAAGAATTTAACAATGGACAGAAACACGAATTGTCTTTCACAGATGGCAATTGACGCATCCGGTTGTCAGTAACGATCGGTTCATTCCAAGGCCTTCCTTCCCAGCATAATTGCCCCAGAACTTTTGAATGTTAATCGGGAACTGCAGCTCTTTTCTCTCTGCCAGTCTCGTTCTCCTCGAAGTCCCCTCGAACAAATGGGTCATTTCCGAGTTCCGGATGGATTGCGGTGTTTCTTGCTCTCTTCCATCAAGTTATGGCCTTGGCAGCTCTTTCACTTGTTCCAAAGTCATTTTGGAACTCTCTGAGATTTAATAAAGTTTATCTGAGGACGAGTCATTTCCTTTTCGCTTGTTGACGACTCTGCCAACATGACTGGAAAGGAAGCCTTCCTCGTTTTGACGCTTGTGATGCCCACGTGTCAGTTTATTGGAATGTTTGCTAGCCAATTTCAGAACGATATATCTAAATACCATGAAATATTGTGAAAAGGGCTTTTGGAGAAGATATTATCCAGTCGAAACAATTAGTTTCGGTGCGGCTTTTCTTGTAAGTCACATGTTGTGAAATATGAACTGGTTATCACTCAAGGGTTTAGAAATCATGCCGTTCAAGTCTTCCACACTTCAACAAGAGTAATGTCTTGTCGGAAGTATTCTTGTCAATATGAGAGTTAATTGTCAAGATGAAACATAAGCATCTGTGTATATATAAAATAGTCATCCCTCCTTATCAAGTGCATTTTACATAGATATCACATTATAAAACTTGACTTGCATAAGACTTTCCATTGAAGTCGTTTTCGCTGGGGTACATCAGTAACCTATGCTTAAAGTGTCTGTAGTTTCTGCTGCTCTCAAGAACAGAAGCTGCTGCCAAACAGAGCAGGAAGTAGATAATCACCCTTGACACTGAGGAAGAGAGATGAAAAAATGCAATGAAGTGCGAACAAAAAATGTCTCGGAAGAAAGAACAGTTTTTTCCCTTCAGAATTCTGATGAATTTATTCATCTGCGCTTCGACAAGATATGTAGTTTTGTTTTGACTGATTACCTTCCCATGGTCTAAGACTTAATCATTTGTGTCTGCATCTTAATATGAATGGCTCTGTTCATAACACATCTGATACCTCAGGATGATTTTATCTAACTAATAGGTTTCGCTTAATCCTACTGTCTGTTTTGGTCTCAAACTTTGGTGTGGGATGCAAAGACCTCGTTTATTCAAATCAGAGCTAGCTATCAAAGTCTCAGTTTCAGTCTGCAGTTCCCTTTATATTAATTTTAATCCTGCTGCCTTTCAGTGCTGAGGATCCTTAAATGCTGAAATTTGTAGAGTATCCCTCTTCTCTGGGTCAATAATAAATATACTTTTGGCCAACCACGTTTTCCTCTGTTCGAGTTTGGAGATTTAGTTTTAATTATTGTTCTTGATTTTGCTGTAAATCAGAGTTATTGTTACGTCAATAAGTTCGAAGGTGGTTTATGGTTTGAGAAACCTTTTCTGTACCTGGTTTAGTATTGTTCATTATCAACTAAAGCATACTGTTTTAACAGTATATCAATTCAATCAGTATACTGATTGATAGATGCCTTTCCCTGACTCACAGTCAATTTATTTCTGTTTGAACCTAGGACCCTCCTGAATATAGATCTCAGATATGTGTTTCTCAGTATTTTTCTTGTGTACAATTGATTATGACTGATCTGGAAAAATTAATGGACTCTGACATACCTTTCACTGGCTTCCTTGTGGTGACACATTTTATGCTTTAGTTGTGTCATAGTTTTCATTTTCTAAATTTTTTCTTACATCACTGTACAACATGCACTTTAGGTGTTAGTGTGCCATTTCTGTTAAACCTTGAAGTTAATAGTAAGGCGCCTCGATTTAGTGAGGGTTCTCAACTACATGGCATAAAAACGCTCACGACCGACTGTTTTCAGTCCTGTTAACTGGCTGTGGTGATACAGCTGCTTAGTTCAAGCTAAATAACAAATCATACTTTTCCATAAAAGCGCGCATTAGCGAACTAAACTGCACCCCAGTTTTTGGATTTAATTTTATTTCTTTTTCCTCAGGTGAGCTGTACTAATTAAAATGTATAATGTAATCTCATAAAAATTTTCATACAACATATACTAGAATATGCGACGCTTAATTGTTATGAATATTCGATTGATATACCCTGATTCCTTTTTCCAAAGCTAAAAATCTCTTGAAACAGTCTTAATCAGCACTGACTAGATACCATGAAATATATATAGTGGATATATATAATCTAGTGTATATATTACTGCCATATATATATATATATAGATATATATAGATATCCCCTGAAAGCAGCCTTATGTAGGAATTAGAAATATAAAAATACAAGAATTATATATACATCCACAAATATAAATCATAAAGTTATATTTATGATAGATATATATATATATATATATATAAAATAGTATAAATATATAGATATATATATATACATATAGATAGATATAGATATATATATATATATATATATAAAATGGATGTATGTATGTATGTGTGTGTATGGTCGACATACACTCTGAAATGCATTGAGCAATTTCAATCAAACTGGCGTCCATGAGACTTACAATTATCGAAAAGAACACTGTTGGGGTAATTATTCACTCTGACTAGAGGCCAAAGGGCAAACTAATGACACCAAAAGGGCACAAAGGGCACCAGAGTGGGTGGAGGTGGAAGGGCTTTGAAATGGGACTGGCTCTGCCAGTCAAAAATACATTATGCCCTTACTTAGTAACTTTACAATTTATCACACATAATTTCGGTATAATTTGCTATCTGGGAAAAGAACAGTGTGAGGGTAAGACATTAATGGCACCAAAGGCTGGGGTGTTGGGAGGGAGACAGAGAGAGACGTGAGAGAGATAGAGGGGGGGTGTTAGGGAGGAGAAGAGGGAAAAACATATAAATAGAGAGAAGAGAGTTATATCACCTTAGTTTTTTAGCAGACCACTAGGCTGATTATAAGCTCTCCTAGGACCCCTCGCCCAAGGATTAGACTTATTTTACGTGGCTAAGAACCAATTGTTTTCTTAGCATGTGGGACCACAACTTATTGTGGAATCAGAACCACATTATAGCAGAAATGAATTACTATCACCGGAAATAAATTCCTCTAACTCTTCATCAGCTGGCCGGGGAATTAAACTCCGTACCATCAGTGACAGTCTGAAGCTCAAACCGACTCAGCCAACGAAGGGGCTAGAGATGGAGTAGCAATTAGTCGAGAGAAGAGAGAGGGACGAACTGAGGGGAGAGGAAGTGAGAGAGAGAGTAGAACAGGTGTTGGGGAGGAGAAGAGGAAAAAAATAGGAGAGGGAGAGAGATAATTAAAACATGTTTAGGGAGAGAAAGAGGGAAAAAAATAGGAGTACTTTTCCGAGATGAGAGTGAGAGGAAATAGTGAGAGAGTAGAACAGGTGTTAAGGAGAAAACCCGAGAGTTAGTTATTTTTCATTTTCAGAGTTTTCCCTTCAGCGATGTGACCAAAAAGCTATATTATATATATATATATATTATATATATATTTTAAGCTTTAAATATGATCCTCAATTAAACATATATATATATATTCATATATCTTTTATATATATGTATTTACATATAATATATATATATTATATCAATATATATAATGTTCCATATATACACACATAATATAAATATATTTAAATATTATATATACGTTGTAAATATATTATATTATATATATATACACATATAATATATATATATATATATATATATATATATATATATATATAACTCAATAATATATATATAATAACATAAAAGCAATATATATATATATAATGTATATATTATATATATATATATTTGGGTATATATATATATATATATTGTATATATATATCATCATTATTTCAACCTTCAAAAGCCCTTTGTTGGATGTACACTTCTTTGGGTTTTCTACAAAATCCACTGTCTTTTTATGTTGGTCTAAGTCATCTCGCAATTGGCAAAATTAAGATGATAGGAATTTTCTTATTTTTAACACTGTACTGGCTCTTCCAAAACGCATCCCCAACTGAGGTTTTTCTTCTTTTATTTCTCTTTGGAAGCGTCATGTAGGATTCATTGTTGAACTAGATGTAGTGGTCCACTTCCTCAATTTTTTTTGATTTTCAATTTCAAGTATGTCATCTGCATTTTCAGTGTATTTATTACTAATGACTTTGGTCTTTTCAGGAAGTTCATGTGGAAAGTTTACTGATTTACTTGCTTCATTTAGCTCAGTGAGCATTTGTTGGCAAAAGAATTTCTTTGGTGGGGACAATGATAAATTGCCATCAGCAAATCTTAGGTAATTCTGTTCTCCACTAATCTTATTCCTTTTTCTTGCCAGCTGAGTTGTTGGATCTCTCTCCAGGCAGGCAGTAATCAGTTTTGAGTTTGTCTAAACACCGTGTCTGACTCTCCCTTTGAGTTGGAATGGTACCGAGTCTTTGTGGATAGAATAAATGACCTTGAATGGTCATAGATGTGACGGAGGACATTGATGTAAACTGAATCAACTCCCTGTTCTTCCAGCTCTGACATGACCTCCTCAGTTTCAACAGAGTCAAATGCTTTTGCTGTTAACTTCTAAGTGCTAACTACTTTTGGGATTTTATATTTGTTTGTTTTCTCAATGATCTGGTTTACTCTTTGTAGATGGTCAATTTTCAGAAACGGCCTCTTCCTGAAACCTGCTTGTTTCCGGAATCTGATTTTCATCAAGCTTACCTAAATCCGATTAGTGGTGACTCTAGTGAAGATCTTATAAATAACATTAAGGAGGTTGATCAGTCGTTGGTTGTTCACGTCCTAGGGGATAACTTTTTGTCGAGTAAAAATGAAAATGGAATTTGTTTTCTTCTGACATTTTGCTCTTCTTCAGACATTCATTCTTTCCTAGTCACTGATCAGTTGACTTGGATTGGCTCATCTGGTCCCTGTGCTTTCCCTTCTTCATTTGCTCTGATAACAATTTCTCACCTCGCATGCTGTGATCTCTGAAAAGTCATGAGATAGGTGTTGATTTTCTCTTTTGCAAAGATGGTAACAGGCACTTTCTGAGGAGTAAAGCTTTTTGGTGGTACTCTCTTGCTCATTTAACTATTCCATCACGGTTGGTTGTAAGGGATACCGTCTTCTTTTACCAACAGTGAATTGCTGAAATTTTCCTTTTGCTGTTTTAAACCATCTGCCTGTTTAATGACATCTTCAATTATTTCTGTTTTTCTGTTTACTAAGGTCTTCTTGTTGCTTTTCTATATAGTTCTGTTTAGTTCTGCTTAGCTTTATAACATTTTTCTCCCACACTTATTGATGGGGGCTTGAGAAATTTCTACGTTTTTCATGAGATTTCTTTCTTTGTCTCTTTAGATTTTGCTGTTGTCTTTAGGCTTTCTGTCCTAAACTTGTTTACTACGTCTTTTGATAAAAATGGTGTTATTATTCAGGTTTTCAAGATCATTTTTCATTACTGTTTTGGTCTTCTAAATTTCAAGAATCTTGCCTCAGTTCTTTAACTCTATGAATTTTAGATTTGAGAGCTTCAAGGTATTTTGAGATATGTTCTGGTCTTGAGAAGAATAGTTTTTGTCTTTCTTGATTACAAATTTGGATTTGGATTTTCATCTTACCATCATGTGATCACTGCCTATGTTGACTTGGTTCAGGACATCAACATTTTTAAATATTATGTTTGTCTACAAGTATGTAGTCTATTTCTTTTCTTGTTTTGGTTTTGTCTACTGTCCATCTCTTGTTTTCACTTTTTTGAAAGAATGTGTTCATGATCTTGAAGTCATGTGCTCGTCATAATTGATCAGTCATCTCCCTCTCATTTCTTTCTCCATATCCAAATTTGCCAACACAATCTTCATTCCTTTGTGGTTTTAGCATTGAAATCCCCCCATTATGATGTAATGGGCTTTGTTATTATTTAAACCTGGTATATAAGTCATCATAAAGTTGTCCAGATTCCTCCTGGGATGACACTAGCGTTATATCTTTATATATATATATATAAACTTTTATATATATATATATATATATATATATATATATATTTATATATATAATATGTATATATATAGGCTCATGTATTGCCATTTTAAAAATGTACATTATATCTTTCCATGATTTTGATAGATGACTGCCCTAATTATCATGTGTTCTGTGTATGCAGTAACATATTGTTGAAGTGTTGTATGTATTAATTAAAAGTGTCAGATCTCAAAGTTAAAGATTTTAGATAACAACTTAAATTTACAATTAGTAATATCTTTCTTGTTGCTAGTGTAGTAGTCAAGGAGATTCGAGCTAGACCAGATGTGTTTTGACATTTGCAAGAACAGAAAAAGATAAGAAGCTCTTTGTTTTGGAGAAGTTTAAGTGTTGACAAGTTGGGATAACAGTCGAGTCGTGTTGAGATTTCGTTATAATCTTTGTCCCATACAATTTTCTTTAAAATAGCACAAAACCAGTCATGTTTAAATTACGTTTCTCTGATCATGCATTGTTCTGATTGTGTCCCATAAGATTCCATATATGCCTTTTTGAGGTAAAGCACATGTCTTGATCAATTGCAAATCATGTTTTGTAAGACTGCAGTTCAAAACGTTTTTGCTCAGGAAGTAACGTCATCTTCCTTTTCTAAAATTTTCTCTCATATCTATGCACTTTCCCAAAATGCCTTAATAATGTCATCATCTGATTGTTTCATTTCTTGCTGGAACAAAAACTTTGCTCAAAATGATTTCAGAGACAGTTCGTGTGGTTCCCTCTCTCTCTCTCTCTCTCTCTCTCTCTCTTCTCTCTCTCTCTCTCTCTTCTTTAAAGAGAGAAGTTATTAAATAAAATATTTGCGTGGTCATTGATATCAATTTTAGCTTTTGAGATCTGAATGTTTCTCAAAAGTGTTTTTGTTAGTAACTAATCGCCTGACAAAAGTGTGTTTTGTGAATCTCAAGCAACTGTATTTCAGGTGATTTTAGAAAACTTTTCAAATTTGTGTAAGGTAAGCAAATTTTACTGATTAACCTGCCATGGTATCACATAATGTAAAGGAATTTTGTCTTAGTGAAATTGTTTTTGTATTTTTGTGTTCTTGTGTTTGCAATCTCTTAATTTTCACATTTTTGATATTTGTAATTTAACATTTAACTTAGCAATTTAAGTATTTTCAATATTTAACATTGCATACTTGATTTAATTTTCATTTATTAAAGATTTTCTTTTCAAATCTTAGAGTAATTCTTGATAGTTTAAATTTTGCAGGAGTTAATTTAATTTCTTGATAAATTAAAGTTTTGTGATAAGTTTTGTTTAATAATTTAACTCAAGAATAGTTAAATTTTAATGTTTGTTTTCAAGTAATAGTAAATTTTTCAGATTGTGAGTTCTAGTTATAAATTTTGAATTTAAAAATAAATTTTTGTATTTAAAATTTTTAAAAAAAGTGTTTCATTTAAACCATCAATGAATAGGAAAAATTGTGTATAAGGCAAAGTGATATTTTGTTCCTTTAGTTTGCTGAGGTAAATTAAGACTAGGAATACAGTTAAAGGGTTTGATGGAGTGATGCATTTTAGTCTAAATATGTTTCTTGTTTAATTATTTGATAAGAGCACTTGTTTTTGATAAACTTAATTTGATTTTTCACGTGATTAATAAGCTTTTAAGGGATCACTACCTGTGCCTACTCAGTCATAATTTTTATTGTTATGAGGTGAGATCAGGCTAAAAGTAGTTTTGTAATAAACCAGGTACTTGGAACATTATAAGACAATTTATTTATATATATATATATGTTTATATATGGAGGATATATATATATATATATATATATATATATATATATATGAGATATGTAGGGATATATATATATATATATATATATATATATATGTATATTAAATTCAAATATATATATATATATATGTATATATATATAAATAATTTTTGTCACCTGTAGCCTTGAAAATTTTCTGTAATGTTGAATAGGTTGGAGCCAGTGGTTGATGATATTCTGAGGATGAACAGGGTGGTTTTAGAAAGGGACGGGTTTGCAGTGATCAGATCTTCATAGTTAGGCATTAATGCAGCAAGCAAATGAAATGGAAACTCCGTTGAGTCTTTGTTTTGTTGATTTTGAAAAGGCCTTCGATAGTATTTCAAGAAGGACTATGTGAAAAATCATGAGGCATTATGGAATACCGGAAAGTTTGTGACAGTTATCATGAACATGCATGAGGGCACATCTTGTAAAGTGATGGTTGATGGGTGTTTGAGTGATCCATTTGAAGTCAAGTCTGGTGTGATCCAGGGTGGCATTCTGTCTCCTCTGTTGTTTGTATTGGTCGTGGATTATGTTATGAGAAGGGTTAAAAGAGAAATGGATGCAGGTATACTCTGGGGAGAAAATGTGAAACTTCTTGACTTGGATTATGCTGATGATATGGTTTTGATCTGCAAGGGACCAGAAAAGATGCAGAGTGTGTTGGATTGTCTAGTGAGTGAAAGTCGAAAGGTTGGTTTGGTTATTAATAGCAGAAAAACTGAAATCATGAATATGAATATTGAAAATGCACAGGATTGTCTAATTGAAGGTTTTGGTTGTAAAGCAAGTGGATAAGTTTAAATATTTAGGTACTTATTTAGATAAGGATGGTTCTCTCTGAGCACAGAATTTATGGAAAGATTAAAGAAGACCCATCAGGCAATGAGAATGCTTAAAAGTATTTGGAGTAATAGCAATTTTTCTGTGCATACAAAAATCAAAATTTATAAGGTAATGGTTAGGAGTATTTTGATTTATGGGCATGAGTCACCGGTAACAGTACAGTGACTTCTGATAATAAATTCTTAGCATTTGAAAATGAGCGCTCCCTAAGAATATAAGAAATTAACTGGAAGGACAGAATTCAAATAACTGAATTAGAGAGTAACAGGGGTGCAGCCGGTCAATTAGTATGTCAATTCTTATGCTGGAAGTGGCTAGGCCATGTGTATAGAAGACAGGAAGAGTACAAGATACACCAGGGTGGGTTGCCCTTGGTAGAAGAGGGAGTAGAGATAGGCCAAAGGAGACGTGGTTAAGGACAATGAGGTGGGAAGCGGGGGAACAGTGTTAGGGAGATCTTGAGGAGATTGTAGGACAGAATGTGGTGGTATAAATCCACTGAGGCCCTATGCATCTCCAAATAGGTGCCACAGGAAAATTATATATATATATATATATATATATATATATATATATATATATATATATATATATATATATATATATATATATATATATATAACAAGCATGATCAATACCAGCAACCAGCTACGAGTATCAGGCATGCATGAGGATTACTGATGGTGCTATTATTACATAACAACCTTTGTATTTATAGGCTATCTGTGCATAAACTTCAGTTTATGAAAATAACTCTTCTTGTGTTTCTTACTTTTCCTAGCCCAGAATAAGTCTCTGACTGCTCTTTCCGAAAAAAAAAAACATTAGTTTCATCTTTCTTTCTCTCATATTAAATAGCTTTGCATAATTATCATGAGAGCATCATTCCGTGAAGTTCTTATATTTGCAATGTTGCAATGATTGATTTTTATACTTGGTTACATATTCACAAGTAATTTTAGTATAATTGATGGATGTAGAGCGTGACCTACAGAGAACAAAAGAAGTGACTGACAACCGTGAAGAAGATGTCCTAGATTTCAGTTTTCTTTTCTCCATTATTTCATGATGTTGTCATGAAGGTTTTGAAATTCCGAGTAAATTGCAAAATGGCCTCCGAATGATGAATTAGCTGCTTGCAGTTTTCTGTGCTGCTGACTCTCATTCTCTCCAAATGGCATAGTTTCAATTCTCACTGTGACACCGTCGCCACTTTTGCCTTCTTTGAGCATAACAGTTTCCTATAATACTGTTTTGTTATTTCGGCTGCTGTTGTTGATACGCTTGATTTAATAATTTTTTTAAAAGGATTTTTGCTGATTTCTCTCTTAAGCGCTTATATGTATGAACTGTATTGAATTACCTTTCTCTCTCTCTCTCTCTCTCTCTCTCTCTCTCTCTCTCTCTCTCTCTCTCTCTCGCTGACCCCGCAGCAGCAGCAGTAACACAATCGTGTCACAAGGAGTAGACCCGTGTCCGATCCCGAACAGCGCGAGGAACAATTACCCAGCAAGTAATGAATTCCTTCCAAAATACACTATTCGTGTTTGGCTAAGTTGGGACTTGGATACGTGACTGCAGTCATCTGTTGTCAGTATCACTCCTCTCTCTCTCTCTCTCTCTCTCTCTCTCTCTCTCTCTCTCTCTCTCTCTCTCCTCTCTCTCCTTATACTATTATTCGTTCTGAGTAATAAAAATCCACAATTATATATTAAATATATTACTATGTAAAAACAAAGACTTTCGAACACCTGAACGGTGTTCCTCATCAGATGTTAACGTTAAAATGCAAAGTAGGGTAGTTTTTCTTATGAAATCGTTTTTAAAAAATTGGGGGCGGGCGAGAAGATAACAGCCTATCACGGAAGTGCTGGTTCAGGTGTTATGTAATACCAAATTCAACAGGCAGTTGCGCCAATCTCAGCTTGATCTTCGTACTTGCGATGTTGCATCTGCCTGCGCTGCATTAGGTGCCATAGTCGGAACCATCCACAGGGACGTCGGCTATCTGGAGAGAGAGGGAAAGAAGGAAGCAGAGCATCAGGTTCACACGGTCAACGTCAGTTTTGAAATTAAAATGTTTAATGTAGTGTTTGGCAATAAACCGTTGATGAAAGAGGTCTTCATTAGTAAATGACTTATTATCTTCAAACGATATTCCCATGTTTATGGCAGCACCTTCAAACTAAATCTCTCAAGTGAGAATCGTCACTTTTAAAAATAGTTCGTGCACCACCCCAATTAATTTTGTGGTCTAAATTAAAACTATGAGCTACAAAGCTCTCCTGTGCATGAAGATCATAGGGCCTTCTATGTTCCCTTAATCTTACATCAGTCCCCTACCACTCTCCCATGTGGTAACAACCATTGCAATCATAGCAGAACCTTGTAAACACCGCTGTTTCTCTTGGTTCTGTTATTATTCTTGGTAAGGGCTTTGCCAAGGTGTTTTTATAGGTATAAACAATTTTATATCCTTGGTATTTATTCATATAATCGCCCACTCTTAGACTTCTTCTTCAAAGGTAATGATACATGTTTCTTGTTACTTATTTCCTTATTAACGTGGCCTATATAAAAGCTCCTTTAAGCACGGCTGATCGCGTCAAAATAAAATGTTCAGGTATTTTAAAAAGACCTAAGGTATCTACGACATGGGAGAGTTCTTCATCTAAGTGGGGTCATATATAGGTGCTCTTAAAACCAAGCTAATGATAACATTCCCTTTTAACTTGCTGTGAGTGGTGGGAAAAATAATGAATATAATTTTCTTTGTTAGTAGCTTTTCTAAAAACTGAAAATTTGAAAAGGTTACACATCCCTATGAATTAAGACATCTAAGAAATCTTGCCATCAACCTCTTTTTTCAACTGTAAATTTTATAGAATCGACAACGTTGTTGGCAGTATTCAGTAAGCAGTCTAAAGATACGTCATCGCCGTAAAAATAATAAATATATCGTCTACATATCTCACCCACAGAACAGGCTTGCAGGTTGGGTTACATCTCTTTAATATTTCAACCTATGAACTCCATGCAGGTTAGCTAAAACTGGTGACAGTGATGAACCATAAAACACAGATTTTTGCTGGAAATATTCATCATTAAAGTGAAAAAATAGTACAATCAACACAGATTCTAAAAGTCGAGGAAATTGGTCATGGAATAGGAAAGCTGATAATCCCTTCTTCGTGTCTTTTCTTTATATTTTCCAAACAAAATCAAGCGGATCATTCGTAAATAAAGAGGTGACATCGAGGCTAATCATCCTACCATCGAAAACCATTAAAATTCCTTAATCTATCAATGAAATAGGAGAGTGTATTGGGTGAGCATCAGATATGGTGCCGAGTAATTGGGCAAGGACTTAGCCAGCCAAGAGCAGAACACTCTGCAAGGGCATTACAAGTGGCAACGTATTGGACTGAGGAGTAAGTGACATACCTACTTTGTGTACTTTAGGCAAACCATAGAAATATGGCCAGGTGGGTTTTACCAGAGATGTTGGACAAGATAAGTTCTTTATAGGAGGGGGTCCTGCAAATTCTAGTTGCGATCTTTTTAATTTTTGTTGAAATGAATTTTGAGTTTTTGTAATGGTTGGAGGGTTTGTTAATTTAGTGTAAGTATTAGTGTCATTTAGTACCTGGTAATGCTTTAATATTATAGTAATCTTGTTATTCATGACAACCACTGGAGCCTACCTGTTTATCTGCTTTAACAACCATAATATCTTTGTTTGATAAGACAATCCAAGGTTTTCCCTGTTTTGGCAAGAATACAGAAATCTTTTACATTAATTTTGTCTAGAATAACACCTTTCAAAATTAATATTATCTTCTGGATATTTGAAATTATGATAATTTATGTTTGCTAGAGGCTAGGCTTGAATGAAAATCTTGTTTCCCAGGACCTAAGCAAAACCCAAGACCCAGGTTAAGTTTTCTAAATGAGTGTTGATTTAATCGAAAATCAACGGTTAGACTGAACCTGAACTATAACTACCTCCCATTTTGCCACTACAAGAGAATCGGCAATTTTTGTTGTAATTTTTTGACCATGTTGAGTAAACCTAAACCCTATGCACCTCATTCTGCTCTCACATGGCACCCCTCAAAACAGTCTGATTGAAGAACTTCTCTCAGGCTTCTCAAGGCTTCGCGGAGTAGAAAGAATGCTGTCGTTTTCTGACTTAGCGCGAAGAATGCTTGTTGTATGTTCCGAAGATTTTGGTATTCAGCGAAAGGGTTCAACATGAAAAAGGAAGATCTCCAATTTGGCGCAACGATTTTGGAATGACTTGGTATTACAGACAGCTGTCCAAGAACTTGACTTGATTCTGTTATCTTGAATAACCCCGCCCACTTTTTCAAAACTTGTCGAAGAAAACTACCCTCAGACATTTCATCACTGTCAATGTTAAAAATGTTCAGGTGTTGCATGTTCTTTTTACATAGTGGCTAACTATTAACTGTGGAGCATTACTCAGATTGTTTTCGAAAAATGGAATTAAAAGCATTATTTATTCTGTGATGTAACGATAAATTTTATTATATTTTTAAGACATAAAATATTCAAGAAAGTTGATAAAAATAGGGGAGCAATGGCTTTCCATTGAAAGCTATCTTTCAGCCAACTGAATCAAAATACTAGTTTTTCTTATTAAAAGACACGTTTAAAAGAATTTTGGTCATTTTCATCCAAGAAAATTTCGAACTTCGACAAAGTGTGAAACTAGCAGTTATGTAATGCAGTTTATAATTGTGATGTTATAAGCTAAACCGTCTTAATCTTCTTTTGATGTCTTAAAATATACAATTTATCAATTATATCCACTGACAAGGCTTTTGTCATTATTTTTTTTCACAATATAGTGATGCTCCACATATATATATGTATGTATATAAATATTTATACACAATATATAAACATATTAATAATTTAAAAACTGCACAGTTTCCCACCTACACACAGCTCTTTGTTTATTGAGAATAAAGTTGTCTCCCATGGCCGATATAATTGTGAATTTTTAGGATTTTATCAACATTAAGCTATCTGTCCTTCTTTCTAAACAGATTTAAGGATGACATGGATAAAAAGGACTCTGTTGAGGAGACTTCTTTGCCACTCCTTTAAGAAGCTTAGCTCGTTAAGCTGCTTAAAACAATCTGATCTAAAGGCAGATTTTCATTCCCTGAATTCGTTCTTACCTTGCAGTTATGACTTTCCGGGCAACCTTTTCGCTGAAAAATTAGTTTATAATTCCTCCTCCGCCTACAAAGGATTTCACAGAAGCACCAACACCTTTACAAATTCTGTTATAAGACACAAACGTTTAGCAGGGCAGTCTAGTCGTGAGCAGGAGCTTAAATGAGTACTGATGTTACAGCCATACACGCTGGCGAAGCTTACAAATGCTGAGACCATTCTTGTTCCCTTTACTCCAGACTCCAGTCATCCTTGAAGGGCACCTCCATCCATGTGATCGTCCTAGTCCTCTGGCCAGAGACCCGCTCCCATAAGGTAAAGATTCTGTAAAAGACCTTCAGTCACGACATTCAATTGTAATTACTCATAGAAAGTTTGAATAAATTAGCATTTCACTTCTATCTACAATATTGTTTACTTATCCAGGCCATTTCAATTCCTGGTCAGTGAATGGATAGATTCCATGTTCGAGCCTTGGACAGCCTAATAGCAAACTCATTTGTTTACGGTATTAAAAATGGATGTATACTGGCGTGTATGTTCTAATACACTCTAAAACAGAGGGACCAATTTCAACCAAACTTCTTGACATGCGCTTACCATCTGAGTCAAGAATCCAGTATTGGATCACAGCTGTTGCAAGCCCTTTATCAAGGAGTGAAATGTAAAATTTTAGAAAACTTCAGATGCTTTCTGTTTGTAATCCATAGTTTTCAATTTATCCCTGAGATAAATATTGACACTCTCGAAGCAGAGCCTGCAGCTCCTAAATTGTCCCTGATAGGGATTTTGTACGATTTCTTATGCAAGTACCGAAACGACGCAGGTCAATTAAATAAAGTTTTTGTTGTCACTGATAAGAATAGTAACATTCCTGGGAAATATGGTCAAATGGCAGTCCTAATTAGATCTGGGAAAGCAGTTGCAAGGTCTTCCTCATTGTTGCTTAATTGAAAACTACAACTCGCCAAATCATTGATTGATTAGCAAAGCTAAGCTCTTGAGACCAACCTGTTACCAAGAGCATTCAGACCAAGAGAGAGTTTCACGTTAGTAATGTGATTGATAATGAATAGGTGAATGATGATATAGTTGTAACTTTCCTAGTGTTAAAATAGGGACACATGTATTCATGATAGAAGAGAACCAGCAAAAAAATAAATTTATTAATGCATGCCTTTCAAAATAGGCTTAGTAAATAAAATAGTGCTAACTAAAATCTTTATTAAATATGAAATCATATCTCATTAAAATAACCAGATTTTTTTTTGCTAACGAGGAATATCTAAACTCCTCGGTATTAAAATTTCTAAAATATTTTTTTGCAGGAATTGTGCGAAAGAAATTTTCCCTAAATTTTACTTTGCATTTCGGATTGCGAATTATTTAGGCGCGAATAAATTCCACCACGTGGGACAAGATGAAATCAGCTCGCATTGTTCTCTGTTTAAATAAAACTAATTAGGTGTTAGAAAGTGGCCAATTTGAACTGTTTAGGAAAATTACAAATATTTTACTGTTATTCTTCATCCATAAATTTTTTGAGGTTGCTGAGATCTATAAATGACGGGTCCATTTGACAAGCTCACCCTGAAATAACTCCGGTGAGGCGGTGAGTGTCAGTCGACCTTCAAAAAATCCCAGATCTGCCCGCATGTGTAATCCATACTTTTTCAGCAAAATTTTTTGGGGGTTTTATCCCTTACTAATTTCTAAGTCCTATAAAGGACAAATCATATTTGAAATGTCCTAAAGGCAAAACAAATAAAACTGTCTTAACAGTCGCATGAGGAGAGAATTTTCAACCAAATTCCAAGTTTAAGAGACTGCAAAATTACAGTTGGAAGAGGTGAGAATTTCTAACTCTATGGTGAAACCAAATTCAAGTCCTAAAAGACTCAAAAAAATTCACGTCATGAGGCGAGAATTTCTAATTCCTACGGGAAAACATGAATATTCAAAGTCTTAAACTGACTACATTTTAAAATTTTCTCTGCTTTATGATTGTGAGAATTTGCTAGATCAGGCAGGAATCTGCTGAAAATCAGGTCCTTCCCGTGAGACATTCTTCTGTGATTTTCATACATCTGGTATTCCAGGATTTGACCTTCTTTTATTGATTTTAATAACGCTCATTAGACTCAGTTTCCATTTGGCTTGGTTGATTATTTTTGTTGCCATATAGAGACGCATATACATAAAACTTACTGTTGACAATGTTTAACGTCTTCAGAGACGTTTTGTGAGTTTAACAAATCTTAGACTTACTGATCAATGGTTTTGAGGATCAGAAAGAAGATTTGATTTGCATGTCTGATGTAAAATGTTTCCACTTTGATACACTGATATTCTTCAGACAACCTTGAAATATTCAATGTATATTTGTTCCGTTCAGATAGTCCAGTATATAAAAATAAAATTTCAAACTTTCAAAAATCAGAGCCAACAGAATACCTTATTCTAATTCATATAAATCAGAGTTATTTTTGAGAATCACCCAAGAAAACGGGAGGAGAGAGAATTGTGAAGAACTTCAAAGAACCTGAAAAAAGGGATGTTTATACAGAATGAGCTATTTTCTGTGCTTCAGAACCCTTGTCGATACTCCCCTCCCCTTTGCCAGATTTTAGGTGACAACTAATTACTTGTGCATGTTAAAATGGACAGAGTCTTCACAGAAGTGTGGCTTTAGATGCTGCCAGAACGTCGTACATCGAGGGCTGAATCAAATTCTCACTAAATTTCTCTCCTGTCTCACCACACCTTTGGCAGAGGATCCGATGAAACTGGGAAGCCAACCTCCAATGGTTAGTCGAGGCTTGTCTGATTACTTCAGGGGAGATAATAACGGAGCAGGTACAGCAAAGAAACATATGGCGACAGTCTTGGGACTTTACCTTCAATTTTGTTGCTGTGTCAGTAATATGCCAAATATTTTAGTTATCAACTAGTCTTTGAATTAGATGGTACCTAACTTTTCACTACTCATTACAAATGTAAACTTGAGCATTTTTCTAACTAAAATCCTCCTGATTGAAAACCATGTCAGGATGAACTTTTTAAGCAACACTAATAAGTTTGTTCATCTGTAGCAGCTGCAAGTTGAGACTCAGAGCCAATTTGGGATCCAGTTCAAGAAACAGATGACGGATATCAAATTCACACAAGAATGGAAACTCGGGCAGCACTAACGTGCCATTACTACATATAGTGGATGGGGAAGATAGCCAGACTGACAGTCTTGTACAAGAAAGCTACCACAATACAGAGGAAAACCTGTCAATAACGATACCCTCCACAGGTGCAGTCCGAAAACTAGACAGTTCTCGTGGACGGCTGCAAACCGTCGTAGGAAGTTACTGCCAAAGATTCTCCTCATGTTTGAAATTACTAATTAGCTGAGGTGCTTTGGAATTTCATATGTGTACAAAATGGCGAATAGCTCCGAAAGGCCCCATAGGTATGGATATCCAGGCATCTGTCTGTGAAACAGAGGTAGTTTCCCCTAGCAGATCGTTGACTCATTCCGGAGTAAAAAGTGCTGACGTGCAAAGGGACAGAGTCTCAGGGAATAAAGGAGAGAAGACGAAAACTTCTTACGATGGGTTGGAGTAAATTGAGTAACATGAATTTATTCGACAGGAGAGTGAGGGATCTCATCAATAAAAATTCAATGAGACAGCAGGCAATCTCCCGGAAGCTATGAGTGTGATGAGGCAGAAGTAAAGAAATCACGCCAAGTTGATGGGTCCAGTTAAGGAACGTAAAAGGGAGAGGCTGGAAGAGTCTCTCAGCTGAGGAGACACTGGACGGAAATGGAGAGAGGAGGATGTGCAGTAACTACCAGTGCCAGAGTGCCACAGTAAAGGGCATGGAAGGCCTCCAAATCACCCAGTGCCCAGCAGAGGACATAAAGAAAAAGAGAAAAGGGATCTAATAAAAGTATGCCAATAATCAATCCAGTGCAAACTTGTATTGGAGGTTTCAAAAACTCAAATGCATTGTCCTGGAAATAAAAAAACAAGAAACCTCTGAAATGCCTGACTTGCAGCAAAGCTGAATACAAAACCCAATAAGAGAGCTAAATATTGATGAAATACTAACCTTCTGCTGCCTGGCATCAGCTCAAGCTTTGCCAATACAGAACTGGCATCATCTCACTTTTATCAGCTGCAGCGGTTATAAATCTGAAAAGCTCAGCAAGAGAAATACCCGACTGTTCATAACCCTGACCACCTCCTGTTTTCCAGACTTAACTTTTGACGGGCTGTCATGCGTCATGTATTGTCCTCTGCGCAGTGGCCGATGAACTACAAGAGCGACATGGATCATAGCAAACTAGCGACAAAACTCCTAAAAAAATGAAAACTGGCGCTTAACGTCTAAAACTCCATAGACTTTGATTCATCTTAACTTCCCGAGTGAGTACGACTAAAAACAAGTAAAAGATGCGCAGAAGTTTCTTCCATGCGCAATCGAGGAATTTCTGTATAGCGTATAAGCTGTATGAGACTCAGCCACTGGCCCATGAAACTCTCAATCACCCATTTTCACCCAAGGCCCGGTGGTGGCCTGTGTTAATCCCCAGAAGAGGTGCCAGACGCCACTCATCTAACTTCCATTCCTAAAAACTAAAAACTACTGATCCTTCTCTATTAATTTTGTACGTTTGATTATTGGAGGATGGATATCAACATACCAATTTGCAGCCCTCAAAATGCATAAAATCATTGAGAATAAAAGAGTGAAGTGGCCATCTCAATGGTTTTCTTTTACCTTGAAAACTGGGTACGGATGTCAGCTCGGAAGGAAGGAGCCAACACCGTATTCCTTCCAACTAGGGGCTGAGATAGTCCAGGGACCCTCCTAGGCCTGGGCGCGATAAACCTGCAGTAACACAGACAGGTTCAAAATCTATTACTCCTTCACCTTCAACATCATTTCTCGCTCGGAAAGAGGTTTATTTATTTTTCAGTCTTAATGAATCGAAGTAAAAATAAGATTGAAATAAATGTGTTTTTAATGCCCTCTCCAAAATCCGGATGAGTCTCTCGTTTGATTTCCCTGTAGAAAGTGCAAACCGTTTTTTTACAATTATTTCTTTTAAATATATTTTATTTTATTCTTTCTCAAACATTTTCGTCTGTTTATCCCATCACAACATTGAGCGTATTTATGACTTGTACTGCGATAACGGGGCAGTGTTCTTCGAATGAAATTAGTTAATAAGAAATGTTAACTTAGGCTCACCACTTTATATCACAGGGAAGTTTTATGCCTCAACTTTTTGGCCCCAGAATAGTCAGCCAACTTCGAGTTGGCGAACTCTGAGGCCTCGTCATTACAATTCCATAAACTCTCGCCTTTTTATGTCAAAAATAAAATGCACCACCAGTCCTCTTACACAAGTCATTACAAGGTTGCCTTTTTATGAATGTCCGCAGAATGCTTCATATCTTCGGATCTACTCTCAAGTGCTTCGTGGGATGTTGAAATTTTGTCTCTGCCTCAAAATTATGCTATAGCCTGACGATTGCCTCTTTGTAACGTCGTACTGTAAATCTTCCGAGAAATTAGGATTCTTAATGGATGTTATTAAAGTGTTGAAAATAGAATGAAACCTCTTTCCATTTTGATGAGATTGGGAAAGTAACCATATAACGAAGAGGCTGACCAGATAATTAATCAATGAATGACATTAGCACCAACACCCGTTGTTTGAGCAATAGAATATCTGCTGTGAAATGTTTCCAGCAGTTTTTTCCATTCAGTAACTTTTATTGTATATTAGAATGTCAGATAGCGGGCGAAGTTAAAAGGAGTTATGATAGACCATATGATTTCCCGTTTGACCTCTTCTCCAGTCATTCTGAAGGGCACTGCCATCACACCTTATTCGTTTCATCTATCCTATTTTAGTAACCAAAGGTAAATTGTGAAAAAACAGGACCTTCTGTCACCTTTCTCCAGAAAGCTTCTCTTTTCCAGCATTTCACTTCATCCTTGAGCCAGTTTATCCAGGGCCATTTCCAATGTCCTGTGTTCAATTTCTAAATTTTTCATTCTCACAAACTCGTTGATATTGCTGGCTGCTACTTTCATGGTATTATATTGTTCCTTTCTGGCGTTAATGGGTTTATTTTTCCTTCCAGATGGATATTTGCAGTGGACTACATCTATGACTGTGCACTGATCCTAGGTCAAGAATTAGTAGAAGGTATCTTCAAAAGATTGCAAGCCCAGTTTATCAATATCTTAGAAAAATTTCCCGTTTGCATTTTCACTGTAAATATACAAGAACTTTAATTTATCCTAAGCTTTATGTAAATTTCATTATAAGTAGAGATGTCAGCTCCTGGAATATATATATTGTCTTATTTTTTTACGATTTCCTGATGCAAAGTCAGAACTCAAATAATTAAATAAAGTATATATATATATATAATAATAAACCATAAATATATATATATATATATATATATATATATATATATATATATATATATATATATATATATATATATATATATATATATATATATATATATATATATATATATATATATATATATATATATATATATATATATATATATATATATATATATATATATATATATATATATATATATATATATATACATATATACACAGTATATATATATATATATATATATATATATATATATATATATATATATATATATATTCATTTATTTATTTATTTATATATACAATATATACATATATATATACTATATATATATATATATGTGTGTGTGTGTGTGTGTGTGTGTGTGTGTGTGTGTGTAATATCAGAGTTTTACCAGGGAAGAATGTGGAACTTACCATGGGGGTTGAATTCTGACTACAGGTGTGGACTCAGGTAAGATCATAAAAGAAATCTAAGCTGAAGGCTCTACTCAACAGGAAAGTTAGATAAACACTTTACATTTAAAATCAATATTGAATCAGACAAATTAACCAGATGAAAAAGAAAAACCAGGCAGGTAAAACAGATTCCGAATGACTAAATTTCTGGTTTGCTAAGTTCTGAAATGGCGAAAATCAATCGTTAACCTTCCTTTACGCCAAGCACAAGGTGAACAGATGATTACGTCTTTCACCCATTCCAGGTGGAAGTATCGTTGCTCGAAATGGTAGTCCGTTTTCTAAGAGTCGGCCATGTGCGAGCCATAAGGTGCCATGTGGGACTTTCTCTTTGGCCTCTAAACACGTGTACCTGGAAGAATCCACTGCTAGAAACAGTCTCTAGGTCAAGTAAAAAGATTAAAAGGAAATAAAACTGACAAATGAGAAGAATAACAGGAAGGGTGATGTTTCAAAATGCCTTTGAGGGCAGTGGTGTTTCAATCGAAATAAGTAAATTAAATTTATATTGTGAGCATTGCACTCTTAAATCAGGTGGGAATGTCTACTAATAAGTCAGTTCAACTGAATAAGTTATTATCTCTCCTTACTTCCCCTTTTAATCTCACAAAATTCTTAACTTGATAAGTCTTTAGTCAATGAAGTGCAAATTATTTTCTATCACTTATAAAATGTACGTTATTGCAGAATATTGGGATGCTGGAAATGCAATTATTAGATTTATTTTGTTTTTACTCTACTGCAGCATTATATTAAACTCAAAATAAAAGTATTGACAACTTAGTATATCATGAATCAGAATAACACAAAAATAGGGTTAGAATATCGATTCTAAAAGTAATTTCCAGAATTAGTCATGCACTTAATGATAATGTTAACAGCATGTCAAGTCATGCAGTTAGTTTCCCTGATGAAGCATTATTACTCGTGGACTTATGTTGGGTGATGCCGCGGATTCCTGTACATGGTGCCACTGTGCCAGACGTGGTACTAACATCGCAGGTGCCTCATGGCACTTATCTACGTACATGATGTACAATTATGTGTGTAATTACACAGGTTTTGAGAGTTAGGGACTTGAGATTTTTATTACAAAAGAAAGAACGGGAAATAAATGACAGATGCAAGAGTAAGCAATGGCTGTTAAGAAAAAATTATGATCAATATGCCAAGATTATATTCCTTAGCCTATGAAAAATGGCTAAGTTCTATCTTTAGCCCAAAGGGCCTGAAATTACACCGGCAGGGGCCAATGGATGTGTTGACGACAGTCAGAAGCGTGACTCCTCTGGCAGGAGCATCTGCCAATATCTAGGCTAATGGCACTGTGCCAGGTTGGCACTCATGTGGTAGGGCCTAATGGCTCTGTTATATAAAATTTAAAATATACCATGCCTCTGTAGGCATGAAAGGGAAATGAAAGGACTTATACTACTGGACGATCTGACAATTTGTACTCTGCATTGGCAGCATGGCGGCAAAGCAAAAGTGAGTAGCCATTATAAGGCTTTACAGAAGCATTCGTGAAATGGCAAGGCTGTCGAGAAAATATTATATTAAGAGATTTGGGAAAAGAGAAAAAAAATAATCGAAGTGGAAAAGGGAATGTAACAAGGAGAAACTTAATTACAAAGTCATAAAGAAAATAAATAGGAAGAAACTTGACATCCTCCTCTGGATAGAGGTGCCAAAATTCCTCATAAGATAAAGGTGAACAGTGTGCCAGAGGGCACTAATACAAGGAGAGTTCATCAACTCTCTTAGTAAGATCACCTGGAGCGCCCTCAAGAGACTGGCGAGCCTTGGGGGATCTTTGGTCTCATCCTTGAGTTCTTGGGCCTCCAGGCTCCGCTTTCCCAGCCTGGCAGGATACCTGCCTTCTCTGAGGAAGCAGCCTCTGGTCAGACTCCCTCCTTCCAAGGCTGCCCTTAAGAGACTGGCCATCCTTGAGGATTCTTTGTCCTCATCCTTGAGTTCTGGGCCCTCGCCTGTTTTCAGCCTGGCAGGATACCTGCCTTCTCCGAGGAAGCAGCTCTGTCGGACCTTCTCAAGGCTGCCGCCAAGAGACTGGCCATCCTTGGAGGACTTTGTCTCATCCTTGAAGTTCTGGGCCCCTCTCTAGGCCCGCTTCAGCCTGGCAGGATACCTGCCTTCCTTTCGAGGAAGCAGCCTCTGGTCAGACCCTTCCCTTCAAGGCTGCCCTTAAGAGACTGGCCATCCTTGGAGGACTCCTTTGGGCCTCATCCTGAAGTTCTGCCTCTCCAGGCCTGCTTCCCCAGCCTGGCAGATACCTGCCTCTTCCGAGGAAGCAGCCTCTGGCTCGACCTCCTTCAAGGCTGCCCTCAAGAGACTGGCCATCCTTGGAGGACTTTGGGCCTCATCCCAGTTCTTGGGTCCTCTCCAGGCCTGCTTCCTCAGCCTGGCAGGATAATTCGCCTTCCTCCGAGGAAGCAACCTCTGGTCAGACTCTTCCTTCAAGGCTGTCCATCCTAAGAGACTGGGCTGTGCCTAGGAGGACTTTGGGCTCATCCTTTGAAGTTTGGACCCCTCTCCAGGCTCATTTCCCCAGCCTGGCAGGATACTCGTTTTCTCCGAGGAAGGCCTCTGGTCGGACTCCTTCCCCTTCAAGGCTGCCCTCAAGACTGGCCATCCTTGGGGACTTTGGGTCCCATCCGAGTCGGCCCTCTCCAGGCCCGCTTCCCAGCCTGGCAGGATACCTGCCTTCCTCTGAGGAAGCAGCCTCTGTCAGACTCCTTCCCTCAAGGCTGCCCTTAAGAGATCAATATCCTTGGAGGATCTTTATCCTCATCCTGAAGTTCTTGGGCCCTCTCCAGGCCTGCTTCCCAGCCTGGCAGGATACCTGCCTTCCCTCCGAGGAAGCAGCCCTGGTCGGACCTTCCCTTCAAGGCTGCCAAGAGACTGGCCATCCTTGAGGATTCTTGGGTCTCATCCTTGAAGTTCTTGGGCCCCCTCTGGCCTGCTTCCCAGCCCGGCAGGATACCTGCCTTCCTCCGAGGAAGCAGCCTCTGTCAGACCCTTCCTTCAAGGCTGCCCTAAGAGATCAGCCACTTGGAGGACTCTCTTTGGGTCTCATCCTGAAGTTCTTGCCCTTCCAGGCCTGCTTCCCCAGCCTGGCAGGATACCTGCCTTCTTCCGAGGAAGCAGCCTCTGGTCGGACCTTCCCTCTGCAAGGCTGCCCTCAAGAGACTGGCCATCCTTGGAGGACTTTGGGCCTCATCCTTGAGTTCTTGCCTCTTCTTCCAGGTCTCTGCTTTCCTGTGCCCAGGATACCTCGCCTCCTCCTCAGGAAGCAGCCTCTGTCAGACCCTTCCCTTCCAAGGCTGCCTCAAGAGACCGGGTGTCTTGTAGGTTTTGGGGCCAATCCCAGCTGGCTTATTTCATGGAAAGGGTCAGGACCTACAGGCTGCTTCCTGAGGAAGGAAGCGCATCTGTCGGACCCTTCCCTTCAAGGCTGCCCTCA
>NC_089752.1:85580037-85665037 GCF_040412425.1 Macrobrachium rosenbergii
ATATATATATATATTACACATTTATACAGTATTAGATTTACCTGTGCTTTTAAAGCACTGTCATATGATACTCTATCACTGCTGTGGCATTTCTGTTATATGTGTATTTTTTAAAGATATTTCTACAATTTCAATGAAAAACAGATCTATATTTCAATTTATTTCAATTTCAGTGTTCAACAGATATCACAACAAGGGAAAAGCAATAAATTATTTACAATCGAAGTATGAGGACATTACTTATGAAGAATCTCCTCGTCAGAGGATGCTACATCGATAACAAAGAATCTATATATTTATCAATGCAACATCTCTTGAAGGTCATCTCTTTATATCTTCGGCATGTCTCTACATCATTAGCCCAGTTGTCAGAAGATGGATTCAATTGTTTTGACCAAAGGAAGCAGGTCTGATTTTTTAAATGATTCTTTCTTTGCTACGTGCATGATTTACCTGCGCTCATATCAGTTCTGTTGCATTATACAGCAGTGATATGGAGGGCAGCCTAACCACTATGTCCATGATCTCTTGCCAGTCTGTCAATCACGTAATCATTTTCTTTTACATGAATGTCTTCTGCAACTTTACCACTTCTTTTATTAGCCAGTCTTAACTTCATCCTTGGCAGCCATTACGGAGGTTTATTAATTGAACTGAATGATACAGCGTTATCCAACACTATGATGCAGATGGCCCTATATTGGGAAGAAGCTGGGCTTTAAACCATTTTTCAAACACTGCAGAATTCACTGAATTTCTAGATTGCGTATCGTCCACAATAGGTAGAATGGTCAGCAACAGAGTGTGTACAGAGATGGAATCATGGAGGATAAAGAAAACTGAAAATAAAACCTAATATTTAATACAAACTTTTAGAAAGAAATGACCACTGAGCCTCTTACAAAAAATACACAATAAACACAAAAATCAACCACACACTGAAAACATCGAATAACAAACACACTTACACCAAATTAAGATAGACTATACAATTACACTTTAAAGTGGGCCCTGAAAGTAATAGAATGTCGAAAGACAGAATAACCTAACTTATTACAGACTAAATGTTTATAAAACAAAATTGATTCCTTAAGTGAGCTCTAAACAGAAGAAGTGGCTAACGCAGCCTTCAAATCACGGGTCGAGGATAATATAATTTTCTGAGGACCTTACCAAACGTAAGAGAGGTCCCTTGGCAAGGAAATAACTAAACCAAGGGCGTAGACAGAAGAAATCACTTTAACGTTGCAAGACGATCAACGGACACAGCCGTCCGACGGGTAATCACACCTTACCAGTTGGCAGAGAGGTCCCCTTGGCAGTATGAACTGAACCAGGGCACAGCCTGAAGAGTAAATCAATCTCCCGAAGGAGGACAGCAGCAGCAACTGAAGACAGGCAGATTTCGTAATCCAATGATAATCCAAAAAAAATTAGGCAAGCCCTCACAATGATAGTGGTCCAGAAAACGACTCTCTCAGTCCTCGCCAGACAGCGCCGAATACAGCTCCAACACCCACGTGAAAAATAAAAACAAGCTCATTGTAATTAAAACTATACAACAAGTCAGAAATGTCGGGAGGAGGAAACAGGGTCATTACGTTCCAAAAGAATAATTACTGCCAAAGTGGCTTATTCAAAACAAATTAATTTATGTTAAATTTAACACATACTGACACGACATTAACAGAAAATCAGGCTCCTAATGAAACACTGGGTACATTTCTGATCTGAATTTGTCTCGAATATTTGATCATGATTTTACTTTGACACATCGCACCTTCGGGGGCTTGATGTGACTTTTTTATCATTTAAAATTACTTAATTTTCAGGTGGAAGAAAGATGGATGTTTTTATACATTGACTTTTTGTCTTCATATGATAAGATACTAAACAGACAGATACAAACAATGGGAGTCACTAACAAGAATTTACTTGTAGCAAGGCAGTGGCCTTGTGGATTTTCCATGTTGAGTAATGCAGTACCATGTGGATATTCTACGCATAAATATCAATATTTTTAAAGTAAATCAACAATTGTTTTGAGTTCAGTTTACCAGCTTCTAAAGAAATGTTGCTAGAAATCCATTTAAGTAGCTTTATACTGTCAAACCGAGGAATTGCCAAGACCTAGTCTAATTTACAGTACACCTTATAACATTCCCAACTGTTGTTCATTTCTGTAACATACTGTTTTGTGTCGTGGGTAGCTAGTTTTCTTATCCACTGAAGAAAAATTTACTGAACATGACAGAAATTATGGAAATTGAATCTGAATGGTGGTCAAGAATGAGTTTTATTTTTGCCCTCTGATTTTCATTTTTCAGCACCATTATTTTTTAGTTATATTGGTTATTGAAATGTTCTATTAGACCCACTTTCAAAATAAATTGAAGTTCTGGTCAAGGTTTCGGTAGTCATGCTTAGATGCTTAAAAACGTTACTTATGACTGGAGCATTATTCCAGTGTTCTTTGTTGACAGTAATTTTATTGTAAAGAGAAGTTCTGGGAAGCCTAAAGTTTTTGAAATCTGGTTCCATTTACCCATCTGCTTACTTGGTGGTCTCAAAAATGGAATTATTCGAAAGTGAATACAGTAATAAGAAATCCCCATGAAATGAATATTCTCAATATTTCTCCGGGAGTGAATTCTCTTCTAAGACATTTACGGCAGTCTTTTAGTTTATAGTTTTCGTGAGAAGTCTCCAACAGGAGGATGTTACTAAACACACCCTTTGGAAACATCGTGGTAAAGGTTCCGCCTTAATTGGATTCACTTGAATATGAGACTGAAACTCAGAATTATTACCGTTAGTGTAGATATGACATGTGTCAATATGCTTTTGCCTAGCAGGTTTCCTGGTCTTTTAAGATTTTTTTTGTCTCACGCAAATCTCTGTTTTTAAAGACGGGAATTTCAGGTGTCCCTTTTCCTCTGATACATTTCTTCTTTTGAGAAAATAAATTGACTGTGAAAAACTTTTAAAACTTAGTTACTTCACTTGCTCTAGCAGTCCAATGCCTTTTGTGATCTATTAAACTATTTCCTTTGAAGGTAGGAGGATTCTTTCATCAGTGCACTTATTTTCTCAGTGTGCCTTGGAAAATGTCTGTTATTTATTATTTTATTAAATGGGAAACTTTAATTCCTGAGACAATCTTGGTTCTCAGTCATGGACATGAAGCTTCTAAATGGTAGTCAGATGTTATTTAGTTTGAGGACTCTTGTTCTTTTTCTGGAAATTAAATCAGGTGATGATATCCGCACTGAAACGGTTTTACCATTTTTGCTTTTGGATTGCTAAGAAATGTTGAAATTACATAATGCTTTTTACCAGACACTTTTGACACAGGACCCCCTTTGATTTTTTGCCTTTATTTGCCTAAACATGAAGAAATGATTTTGAATTCTCTGTAAGATGCTAACAGGGGTGTCATAAATTCCCAGGCCCAGAAGGAAGGGAAGGGAAGGCTGGGAAGGGAAGGGAAGGGAAGGAAGGGCCCAAATCGTCACATAATCAAAGGCTTTGTAGACAGAAAAAGTATAATGTTTTGTCCAATTGAAGAAAGGTGGTTAGATTAAAAATCTATCTTTCCATATTAAAGATGCTTTTAATACTGGCAAAAGTTTGTTATTTTACATAAAGATGTTTCAAACTTTTCTTTGAAAACACAAAAACTAAACAAATATACCACTGTATATCCACTGCAATAACATTATAGGAAAAAAGTCAGGTAGGGAAAATAAAAGATTAGGAGCTCCCAGAAAACCAAACACGAAGAAAGAAGCGGAAATTAAAAGCAAGAGTGCTAAAATTTTAGGATTATAAATGTCCCTTGTATGAAAGCAGCAAAATCGTCTTGAAAAAACTTATTTTTCTTGAAAGTGGTGCTTCTAAACTGAGCAGATCAATTATCAACCTCGGAGTTTAGATGGCAGCTTATGGCCCTTTCGTTTTGCAACGTGCGTTGTGAATAAATGAAGAAAAGTATGTGGATAAACAGGACCAAAATAAGACGTTTAATTAACGCTGAAAAGATGGAACACCAATAAAATCTGACAGGCTTAAGATCATTTTTGAAGATCCTGTAAACAAATTTCAAGGTCTTAAACACAGGAATTTCTGTAACCAGAGAATCTCTAGTACTATCCAAAATGGCCTGAAAACTTGACTTAAGTCATTCCCACTGGTTATGCAACTTTGGGAGATCAAAGAAAATTCATTGTTACCTATAAGATGCTTGAGTTAGGAAAAACACTCAGGAATTAAATTTTTCCTGATGCTTTGCACAGCCATTTTCCTTAGTGGGCAACGTGAGGAGTTTTTCTATCGTTCAAAACCTCACCCACAGTGTCAGAACTCCCATGTAGTGTTAAAGTTCTTTTTTATTTCCGATGTCAAACATCAATAAATTTGCGAATTCACGTGCTCTCATTTTCTTGTGGGTATATGAACATTATCTCTTCTCACAAACATTATTGCAAAATTCTTTTGAGACATGAATCTCTACCTTTGTTTTATTTATTTATTTATTTTTTTCATTGCTTAGCTCAAAGCACGGTGTGATAGGTTCTCAGTCTTGTCATTTGTTAGCACACTCTTACTTTCTGTTATATGAAGACCTTCATGAATCTTTCTACAACATATAACAATATAACAGTAGACCATAATAGGGCTTCAACAGTTAGTAAACAAAATTTTCAAAATAGGAATGTGAATTACAAAAGTTTTTTTCATTTTGATATGGTTTTAGGCCACGTCAAAACGAAGGGCCTGTATGTTGCAAATGATTTATTTCATTTCTCGAAAACAGTGCATGGCTTCTGAGATGCAATTCGTTTACCAAAAGATTTAATCTTAGAGATTCTGTCCTTTGAAAATGAAAGATGAAGATTTCATTTATATCAGCAAATAGTTGTTAAGTTAAATATCTATTCTTGTACTAACGCCAATTTGCCTATGCAACACTTTTCTTTTAATTAAGAATTTTATTTTTTGAAAATCGTCAAGCTTTTGGTTAGCTGTTATTCATAAGATCATTTGAAGTCTCAAGAATATGTAGATAACTCCAAAGTGCTGAACCATCTAGAAATTGTTGATATAAAAATGAATGCTGATTGTGGCACATTTTTACCAATAACAAATACTAAGGCTTTGAACAAAATCTTGGCTTTAACAAAAGTATAATTGCATAGGTGATTTTTTGATAATGAAAACCGTTTTTGAAGGTCCTTCAGAATTTAACATAAATCATTTTATTTTTTTATGAAAATCGAAATATCCTATGTTTTGAAAATATTTTCAAGCTAATTTTATTGCTAGACCAATTCTAGGTACATCGATGTGTGGCCAAATGTAAGATGGTCAGAATATTCACCCAGGCATCAATTGATATCAGTGTATGCTTTCTGCCACTTTAGGCTTGGCAATACTTTCAGTATTTATTTTTTTATGTTTTTCACTAGCATTGAGTCATTAAATATTGTTAAGGAACAGAATCAACACTTTTTTGAAAGTGACAAATGAGGCAACGTGTGTTGTAAAATCAACTTCCCAAAAGACGAAAAGGTTCAACCCATGATCACCCAGTTTTTTTGAAGAATCTTAAATTGATTTTCTCTCTACTCATTAATGTTGAGTCTTCTCATCAAGCCGAAGCTCATCCACCTTCTGTTTTGAAATTTTGTCTCAGCAATTAAATGGACTATTTAAAGAAACACATTTTTACAAAAATAGGTTTATTATTCAAATTTTAACCCAACAAGAAATGAATAAAACAAAGCAAAGATTAAAATGCATAACAAATGAATTAATCGAGGTCAGATATTTAGTAACTTCTAAACTGCAAAACACTTTGATTAAAGAAGTTAACATTATGGCTTTACAGCCTGGAAATCCCCAAAATCACACATACCCCAAATCAATAGGTAAAGTCATGTCCAAAAAAACAGTCTACCACAATTCCACAGACATCTGTCGAAAAATTAAACATGATAGAAAACTTCCCAAAAATACATGAAATACAAATTTTATAATGGAAAGTAAAATTTTCTCATATGGCAAGTTTGTAACTCAACAAAATAATAATATAAAAGATTTATGCAGTATTATATTAAATGTCCCACACCAGTTCAAAAGTTCATAATGATTAGAAAGTCATGGTAAAAATCATAAGTTCAATTTTCTCCCATAAAAACAAAGATTTGAGACCCTACCTTATAATTAAGATTTTCAAAGACTACTGGAACCATTCCAGTAAGTTATGATTTGACAACTGCAGTTCTGTCACGTTAATGAACGATCATGTCTTCTTTTAGGCAGATTGATTAATAATGGAAGATCAAAGTAACGTTTGTGATTTCTTGAAATACATAATTGAGATCAAAAATGGGCCAATTTGCTGAGCTTTGGGCAGATTTCTTTGAGGAATCAAACTAATTTGCTGAATACAAAGATTAAAAAAAGTGTTCTCTATCAGTACCATCTTGCACCAAAAAATTTTCATCACACCATTTATCTTATAAGATTGTAGTGACATTTTTCTGAAATATATAATCAACTGTAGAACTATTTAAAATTTTATTATTTCAATGCAAGCAATATTAATGATATGAAAACTTTTTTATCTTATTTTTTAGTTTTTCAACATTTCAACCCAGGTTTAATGAAGATTTTTTTGTTGAACGCATCGACATTGGGCAAATGAAAGTTTTGGAAATGTTTCTTCACTGTTTTTCCGAGATTTGACCAGCTCCGCATTCAATTCATTAGTTTGGCCCCATATTTTAGGTTTTACTGTTACAAATGTACCTCTGTTCTTATTTATAAAATAAAAGTCTTTTTTGCATTAAAATAAGAATAAATTTGTATTATGCTGCAAGGTTTGCCAGAGTGAATTTTTGATTTTTTACTATGCAGTTTCCGTGTAGTTTAATGACCTCATGAATCCTTGAAGTGTTCTGATCGATTTTGATGTCTATATCTGTTCTATTCTCTTACTCCTTTAGCATATTGAAGTATATCCATGTTTTATATATATAGTTTCTATGTGTGTTTCTTGAATATATATATATTGTTATATATTACTTTATATATATTATATATATTATCAGTCATATATTCTTTGCTGTATTTTTCATAATGCAGTAATAACCTGATGTGTGTATGTGTGAGTTGTTGTATAACTTTATGATCTTGTATTCAGATACGCATATTGCAAAAAGAGCTTATTTGGGAGTGTAAAATGGTTACACCCTGTATGGTTTGTAAACAGTTTTTATGAGGGCGCTCAGAGAGACAGGGATTTATTTCACCTTGTATTGGGGTGCAATGTTTCTTTATCCTCTTGTTGGTGTATTCAAAATTTTTAGAGATTATCTAGCCATATGCTTTCCATTAGTGTACAAGGCATTATGGGACTCAATAAACACTATTTGGGTTAAACTTCCATTACTATGAAATTTGATTTAATTTTATTCAGGAATTTTCTAAGAAACGATGTTTTCCATTTTTATTATAATAACTAGAGATTCTCTTGTTCTGAAGCTATGTAATGATAAATATTATTGTTAAATGTAATTCCACTTCCTCACTAATTATCATTTTAAAGAGTTTTTAAAATAAAACCTTTTCTGGGACCTGTCCATGCACTCAGGTTATGCCCTTTGGCGCCTAAGTTTTTACAAGGGGCCTCACTTTGAGACCAGAACCGTCAAAGGGGGATGCTTTCTCTCCTCTCTTCTCTCGGCTTTATTTTCCTCGGACTACGAATGTCCTGTTATAATGTAATTGATATTTTGATAGACGATGGTCACTCATATCCTTTAACTGTTTAATTCCTTAGTAAATGTGTCTGAGTTATCTGAACAGTGTATTTTATTAATTGTGTGTGTAATGGCGCCTGATTAAAGACACGAAGCAATTGGTACCAAGGTATTGTAACATAATTATTGGTTTTTAGTGCACTAAAAATAATGTTTACAGTGATTGTAAGCTAAGATACTTTTTGCCCTTTTTAATATTTCTTCATGTTATATGTTTTATGCTTTATCTTTTGAAGAATTTTTCTTTTATGCATATATGTGATGTGTTTGCTATTGCCTTAATTTTTGCTTTACATTTTTTGATTTTTAATTTTTTGCAGAGTATATTTCTGTGTCTTTTGTATCCACATTTTTATATGATTGATTTATTTGCCTTATTTTGTTTAATATTTTGGAATTAAAATTTTGTTACTTAACAATTTAAATTTTATTTGAATAATTTTTTGATTAATTAATAAATTAATTTCTGATTTAGTTTTGACTGATGATTAATTCAGATTTAATTCAATTTTCTTTTGTTTTCAAGTAATAATAATTTCCCTGAGACTGTTAAATGTCATGTATAATCCTTGAATTTAGAAATAAATTTTTGTATTTAAAATATTATATCAGAGTTTCATTCATTGACCCACCAGTAATTTTGATTTGAATTAGATATAGAGTGATAAGTGAGATGTTTACCTTCAAGTAATTGAAGTGAGCTCGAACCAGGGAAATAAATAGAAATACTTGAACTTTTATAATGTTAATGGAGTTTATTTAGATTTTACCTCACACCTGTTTAACAAACTTAATCTGTTTTCTTTCATGGTTGATTAGTTTTATAGGGATCACTGTTGCCTTTAGAGAAATCAGTCGTTTTGTATGTGTGATGAGGTTCAAGTGTCTGGCTGTTGTGAGGTAACTATAATTGTCGAATAAATGGTAAGTTGGGTGATCAAATATCAAGCACTTACATACCAGGTTTGATTTGAAGAACAGACACTGGACACTTTGTCTCAATATATTTATATATATATATATATATATATATATATATATATATATATATATATATATATATATATATATATATATATATATGGAAATAATTTGTAACATACCAACGTTTGCCGTATTGTATTGATGTGTCCTCAGTGTTTATTCAGTGCCTTGAGTTCAGTCACCTCTGAGATTCAGCATTGTTTGTCCGGTTGGAAACCAAGGAGGTTCCGTCCATATGAGTACGTAGCAAGGTCAGCAACTGTTCTACCGATGACCCGAACATGATTCAGAGGGTGCTTCGATATAGCGTCACATGCCAGTGATGGAAATTTCCATCATTAAGTCATGGAACTTTCTGGTCTGGATATAATCAGATTCGTGGGTGTGAAACGGAAATATACATGCATACGTTTGTTATGAAATCGCTAAGGCATGAGGGCTCTGGCGGGAGAGCTTTTCATTCTTTTGTAAGAAACGGAAGTGCCTGGACATGTTTTGGGACACTCGGGAATTGAAATTCCCTCTGTAGAATGCAAGTGTTGAACTTTAAACTTACTAACCTTTACAAGTGTTACAATCATTGTTTAGTGACTCTTCTTTTTGACATTATTTAACATTTTATCTCACGTGTTTTGGTGTATTTAAAAACTGAGGTCTAAAAGTGATGGTTCCGTTTTTCCCCAGGAATGTTTCAATGGACCCAATTATTGACTGGGGAAGACATGCTCCTGGATAAGCGAGCATTTAAAATGATCGATGGGAAAAGCGGTTGGTTGTTTAACAGAACAGTGACAGAAATGACTGAAAATTATGTGTAACAGACTTCCGTGGAAATGGGGGTTAGCTTAGAGAATCGGTGGGGGTAACAGGAAATAATCCCCACACATCATTGTGTCTTGCAATTATTTTCTCTTCATCAGGAAATACCTAATGAACTTAAGATCTATCTTCCATAATTTCATTTTGCATGATTTGTTATCAAGCTTACTTAATAAACTATTTTTGTAGGTTAAGATTTGATTTACACACCTTTAGACAGATTAGGTAAATGAGAGAGAGAAAGAGAGAGAGAGAGAGAGAGAGAGAGAGAGAGAGAGAGAGAGAGAGAGAGAGGGAACTTCTCTGTTGCCGATGACAAGATACCGACCGAACTCAGGTAAGACCAAGGGGCCCTTTGTCAAGGTTCGACATAGGCTCCTTTAACAGTTTGGTGGCAGGCGGAAATTAAGTACATTACCAGGGAGTTGAGAACCCACGCTAAAGAAGGAATGTGTGTTGGTATTTGGTTTTTGTATTTAGGTAGACAGTTAGGAGACATATTTTATGAGGTTGGCATTTGTGGTTGTTAGGGGTTAGTTTGGAAGCTTGCAAAATGTTTTTTACTTCCTCCTTTCTTTCTTTCCTTCCTTGGGGGACCTTGCATATGGCCTTGCACTCAGCTGTTTAACTGGGTTAATGGTACACATATGGGAGAAGGAATTTTCTCCCGTAGGGGTTTTAGATCATATTATATGAGGTTTTAATATATGCATTTCAAATCACGCCGTGTTTGTGAGTCGACTTGCAGTTTTTTTAATTTGGGCAGAGGTAGGAAAAAGAGATCTGGGAAAATGGCAGGTGACAACGAGAATAAGAAAACTTTAACCCATAGAGTTACGACTGTCGCTTCGGCAATCCAGCCTTTTGGGGGTTTGATAAATTAGGTCTTGCATCAGCCAGTTGATTTTGGATATAAAGAAGATCTCAGATGAAGCAGAAAGGTTTAATGAAGCCAAAAGTTTTCTGGCTTTGGACATGGGGGATACTGGCCACTGCTGCCTTAGTTTTCAGTTTCGTATTTGTCGGAGGAACTCAAAGGATTTTTTAGAACTGCGTACAGAGCACTTGAGTGTGGGCATTTAGTACGGGGTATGAGAGCATTCTATGAGGTTAGGAAAGCGCAGAGCTCTATGGTAGATTTTAGCTCTGTTGTTTGACGCTGACGGAGACTTGGTAGAGAAATTAAGAGGTGCGAGCTGGGTATGTGGCAATTCTATATATTTAGAGAATTTTCAGAAGTTGTTGCATTTTTCCTGGCTCTTGAATGACATCCCTGATGCAACAGTGAATAGTTTTGACAGTCAGACAGAACCTACATCTGATGAGACATTGATTTTTGCCCAGATTAAAAAGCACATGTCAAAATGTCCGATGACAGATAGCACGTTTTTCAATGACACGCCGAAATCCTTGACGGTAAGCCAGAGGGTCTTCCTGCAGAGAGCATCTAATTTTACTGCCAGTGGTTTTTGTGGTAAAGTGGAAAGTGATAGAAGATCTAATTTTGCTTCTAGTAGTTTTTGTGTCAAAGTGGAGAGTGTTAGGAAATCTGTGGATCAAACACTACAGTTTCGCTGTTTTAATTGCGATAGGCTGGGGCATACTAAGAAGTTTTGCTGGGTTAAATACTGACCTACTTGTCGGAGCGCAGACCATTCTTGGCAGTTTTGTCTGTCACTCAGAAGAAGCAATGTTAGGCCAATACTTCAGAATTTTGAGGGTGGCTATAAGAAAGCTCCTCAGGAGGGAAAACTAAAGAAGTCTAGAAACAGACAGGATTTTCGGAGGACCGAACAGCAAAAGGGAAGTAGGTAAACTGTTTGTGTCATATAGGACTTTTGAGAAATATACAAGAAACGGAGCCTGTGGTGAAGGGAGCTGTAACTGGGTCTAGTATTTTGATTTTTTGTACATACAGGCGCTTCAGTCAGTTTGGTAGATCATGATTTTTATCAGTCGATGTTTTCCTAGTATAGGTTAAGGCATTCAGGGAGAAACTGGATGTTGTACGTGAGGATGATATCTGTTATGAGATCAGCATCATATTATCTTACATCACTAAGATTCCCTGGTAGTTATGGCCTGGCGTTGGGTCAGCACATTACTTCTCTCTCTGTATCTAACCTCAGACAAAGGCCTACTGGAATTAAACACTGAGATACAAAACTAGACTTTATTTGCAAGTTTAACGAAAGTAATTCAGCAAAAGCTACAGTCATGAAATGGAGTGACTCACACCCCATATAAATGGAAATCATAACTAGAGGAAATTCTGATACACAGTCCATCGAATTAGTGATTCTAGACCAACCAATACTAGTGACTAACACCCTGGTCATCAGATAAAATAAACAGGTCATAATTATTTTAGACCAAAATAAATGTCATAGAATATGTAAAGAACACCACTTCCAAAATATTCGTCCTCACAGGACGAACACAGAATTCCTGTTAAAAGAAACATATCATATATTAAAACCTGAAATGGTGTTAAAAGAAGTCAATATTCAAAACAGAAAATGCACAATGGAGAACAAAATGGGAAAATACATAGTGGAGGATCAGAGGAGTTTCACTGCAACACAAACAGGGTATTTCCGTATAATGTCTGAAAAGATATAAGTGTTAATGAGTTAACTTACTCACTTTCTATGGCCGCAAATAACGAATCTCACAGTGGCTGTTCTTATCCATTAACACTGCACAACAAGCAAATCGAAGGTCCATTGCTATTGTCTGTTCCTTTTATAATATACCATTAGAGAGTGCACACACATATGCACTCAATCGCTTCTTCCCGGAAGCATGACGACACTGGTTCAATGTTCGAAGGATCACAACACTTTCATCCATCTGTCACACTGTCTCCATACACTTAGGCCATGGTCAAAAAGCATAAATGAATGTGTCAGATACCTGCTGTATCTAACTGTGGAAACCTCCAACGTCAACACAACTGCACCTGCCCCGGATGTGCTTCTGACAGGCCAGCACATAGTTCGTCAACAGACTTAAAATATATATATTTATCAATATATATATATATATATATATATATATATATATATATATATATATATATATATATATATATATATATATATATATTGTGTGTATGAGTGTGTTAGTCTGTGTGTGTGCATATCTTTAAGAGTTAGGTGACGGAGAGAAGGGGACAAGGAGGAGGATTTTTTATATACATATTTGTGATGAGCTTAATTCATATAGAGTATAATTTTCGGTGACACATGTATAATGCATACTATGTTTTGCTATTATATATTCTTTAATTCAATGGAATTAATAATTGCTTAGGAGGAGGTGGGGCAGGGGAAGGGGGAGGAGTATATACCAAAATTTTTATAACATATAATATGTAGACAGTATATATGTTACAACTGTTTAGAAACAGACAGAATGTTCTGGGTAAGAACACTACGTAGCGAACCTATTGGTCTATCTTCAAGAGGCGGTTGGGGGTCAACCCTGTTTCCTCTCTCTCTCTCTCTCTCTTTCAACAGCGAGTCTTTCTCTCAACGGCATTTCACACGCCCTCTTCTCTCTCGCTAACGTCACAAAGATCTCTTTCGTTCTCACACGGATTTCTCTCTCATTCCACATTAAAGAAATGAAATGGGTCATATAAGGAAAACTCAATCTTTCCTACCAAAAATAGATTTATTACTTAAAGCAACCCAACAAGCAATGAATAAACAAAGCAAAAATTAAAATGCATCATAAATGAAATTGTCAATTAAGAAAAACATCTAACTCAAGATTTAGTCTCAGTCCAACTAAAAATCTGATTATGGCTAATAGCCTGCAAACTCAAAAATTCTCACATATTCCATTATAGACTTTGTAAAGTCTGGTCTCAAGTCTCCCACATAAAATACTAGACATAGCAAAGGTTTGCGACTGTCTTTCTCTATGATCACACCAACATGTTAACATCATGTTTTGCCCACAAAGTCTTCACCACAATCACACCCACGACATCTGTCGAAAAAAATGAACACAGATAATACTCCCAAAAATATATAAGTGCAAAAACATAATAATGAAAAGTCTAAAATGCATGAGTAAATAGCATACTGGTAAAATATAGAACACAATAAAATAGAATATTGAAATGGCAAAATGCTACATCCACTTCCCACACAAAATCAAAAATGTCTTGAAATATGGTAAAAAAACATAAGTTCACAAATGTCTTGAAATATGGTAAAAGACCATAAATCCACAATTCACATAGAAAAACGAAGAGTCTGGACTGTACCTTATTCTGCCAATTCTAAGAGCTCGCCACACTCAAAGATAATGTCTTCACGATCCCGATCTAGGTCTGCTAATGAATGACCAAACTAATTTTTGGGCAGAATTAGACACAAAATCGAGATTCTATAACACACGAACTTTTGTACGCGCATAGCAACTTGGTCCCATGATTCGGCCAACACCGCGTGTTCATCACGTTAACTGCTGAGATGATCAACTATTTGCTGAATACAAAGATTTTGCAACTGACGGCTTCACAGTGCCATCTCGCACCGAAAATTCTTTCATCACACTTTGTACCTTTAACATTGTGGCGGCCATATTTTCTGAAATATATACAGTTTTTTGTGATGCATGTATAATGTATACAGTAACATTTTATATTTTTCAATACAAAGGAATATAAAATCCTTACCTTTTTCCTTTCCATCCTCTGGTGTGAGAGCAATCCACTTGTCGAAAACAGCCTCACATACTACTGTCCATAATTTCTCCTTTATATGCTTATCACTATATTCCTTTAGCGAGCTGGTCTTTTCTGTTCCTCCGCAATCAAAGGTTCAAAGTCAATTATCTCTCTACATGTCATTTGACGCTACTGGTATGTCCCCTCTGCTGGTCAATCACCTACTGCAAACAAAGTATCTCGACTAAAAAATCTTTTGTGTGTGCACTCTGATTTGAAACAACAGTTTCTGTCTGCGGCCACCAGTGGTGAGCCACTGTGGTGTGGCCAAAAAATAGACCCAGTAGCCACTTCGTACCCACTCTGTTAGTGGCGTCCACTGCCTGTGGCTCGTCTGCGGTCTTCCGTGTAAACACACATGTTCAATATTTTTTTAGTGGTTTGCCACTTAGTTGGCCAACCACTTTCCATTGAAAGTGTCCCATCCCATGTGCGGGCAGCCAATGGATTGCCTGTCTTTCATACAGACATGTGCGTTCTACTTTTTCTTTATTCTATCCTGTGACCAGACAGCCTATTTCTCAGCCACACCACAGGGGCTAACCACTAGTGGCTTACCACTAGTGGCTGGGGATAGAAACTATTATTTCAAATCGACCATGCAGACGAAAGACTTTGTTGGTTGAGACACGCAGTTCTCACTCAGTAGGTTATTGACTGGCTGAGGGATCACAGCATACTTATGTGTGTGTGGGTGTGTATACACACACACACACACACACACACATATATATATATATATATATATATATATATATATATATATACAGTATATATATAGTATATATATTCCAACGCTCAAGTGAATAGTTTTCAAAGGTTGTTGTTTCAACATGACAATTTGAGAAGTTAATCCCAGACTTATTCTAGATTTTGGTCTTAAATTTATCCTCTGGACTTCAAGACTAATATCATGGCTTGGAGGTCACACTGTTCATAATAATTCTTCGTTTGAAAAAAATGAGTGCAGTATAGGACTTTCCATAACAGCAATTTTATGATGTCCATCCGCTTGATTCTTATGTTTTAGTGTAAAACTTATTAACCCAAAAGCTGAAAGTCCCTTCACTCTATACATATTACTATTAACGAAACGTCCAGCCTGAAATCTTTCAGACTGATTCAAGTCATATCATACCTCTTATCAATGTAGAGTTAAACAAAGTTCGAATTTAGGGTATCGACATTTGTAAGCTCACTTTATCTAGTTCCATGATTAACTGAATGTCTGACATGCGATAAACAGTATATAAACAATCAGGCAATAAGCAAACAGTACATAAACAATGCCTAGATATCAAGATTAAATTCTTCAGCGGTTTGACTGTTCTACTTTAACCATTAAAAATGTTCAGCAGATTACATGATGACTAAGAAAAATGATGAGTAAAAACTGCTCTTTAAAGTTATGAGATTGTTAGATTTTTAAGACTCACGACTCAGGCCAACGCTTTTATCTTGCAATGTCTTGAAACTTAGTAAGTTGCACACACAGAAATAAAGTGGGTTATAAGAAAATAACAAAATCGCCCTACGAAAAGAATAATGCAATCAAACAAAATCTAACTGGCCCGAGACAAGAATGTGAAGGTGATTCTATTCGGTGAAAATATATAAGAGAAATGATGGGCAACTTTGACGAGCCCATTGCCCGTCCAGGGAGGGAGCAGGAGACAAGACGTTCTTCACCGCTCTCTTAAAGGAATGACATTTATAAATCGATTTAAGGAGTTAATCCACCGAGAGATTTACGCAACCTTCATTCTGCATCATTATTTTCCGTTCCTCCCGTACGTCCGTCATATCTCCCCCTCGCCTTCAGACAGTCGTGTCAAGCCTTGAAATTTAATGAAGGGATTTCCGCCTTCCAGTTTAATTACCTGGTGGCTGTTAACTATATCGGTAAAAAATTACACACTTCATCTCTCTCTCTCTCTCTCTCTCTCTCTCTCTCTCTCTCTCTCTCTCTCTAATACAGTCTGTTAAAAAAATTCAAATCTATTCCTTCATTAATTTTTGTCTAAGAAGTTGTTCATCTCTTGTCCAAAAATCTGATACTCGGTAACATCCATTACCTTTACGAATTTCAGTCATGAGTGAATTTATGTCCATAAACAAACATTCATATCTATTCAAAACTGGACCTCCCAATGATGTTATCATGTCAATGTAGTCAAAAGAAGCAAATTTAAATATTTTTAGTATGTGTCTGCTTCCTTTTGTTTCTTATAAACGGGATTACTCAGGTAATTAATAGTATGCTAAACGAATTCAATATATTGCAAGTTAATGATTTATCTATTTTTGAGTGAAATTCACTGGCAAAATTTTGCGATCCTATAGTACAAAATTAATAATCTAAGGACACACACACACACACACACACACACATATATATATATATATATATATATATATATATATATATATATATATATATATATATATATATGAATAATCAATTGAAAGACCTGGAGTTCGATCCTGATGTGAGTCAGAAATTTATATATATATATATATATATATATATATATATATATATATATATATATATATATATATATATATATATATATATATATATATACATGAATGTGTGTGTGGGTGTTTGTGCATTACTCTTTGTCTTAAACAACACAGTTTGCTAAAGTGAATTACAAATGATGAACAATCAGTCTTAAATTAAGAAGAGTGGTGCATAGGACCATGATAATACTGGTGACTGCAGCGCAACCTGAGTAGAAAATAAAAATGAGAGTTTTTTTATTTACTGTCAAAGTATTCAGGCTTCTATCTAGCACAGGTTTTTAGGTATGAATATTCATAATCAGGGGAGGACACATGTAGTTCCTTGGTAAAATGTGATATATAGAACGTACATGAATACATTGCTACAGTAAATAAGAAAACTACCAATCGCAGATAGTTTCAGGATGAATCTCTCTACCAAATAAAGAAGGACGACACCGATGTGTCGGGAAGAGGAGCTGATTACTCTTTCCCCCAAAATTACTGGTGATCATTTCAATTAGACCAAGGATTCTTTAACAATGATTGTTGTGGTATTTACATAATGGACAATGAATACATTGAGAATTTTACATACAGTATATAGTTTTCTGTTTGAGCACCCGCCTATTTGTTTATCTGTATGTAAAAAAAGACAGATACGTGATTTATAAAGAACTCCTCTCTGCCTCCAACTCTGTTTTCTAGACCAACTGCAAAACCGTTCAAAGACAAAAATCCAGAAGTGACCAGTGGCGGATCTGAAGCGTACTTCATAGCCAGCCCCACTAGTTATATGGGCTTACAAGTAAAAATAACCAAACTAATGTCCTGTAATATAGTGAGCCGTTGACAAAAAAAAAAAAAACAAAGAAATATGCAGGCAAACGTTAGAAGCTTTGCAAGAAAGCTCACTAGTTCTCCAATAAATGGGCCGAGTCCGGTGACGAACAAGACCAAAATATGAGGGTTAGTCTTCGACGAGGGAGGAATGGCAGCCTCCATAAAAGGATAATGTCGACATGCATGTCAGAGGGTTTGTATTGGAGCTCCGTTAAAAATTCATTTCCTCTACTGCAAAATGATGTTGCTCCATTGATTGATTGCATTTATTCATCTCTAACGGTGGCAGGAAACAAGCGTTCCCGATTACTAATCTGAAATGAAGGTTTGTTCTGGGTGAAATTTCGCTGAAGCAGGGCGGAAATCGCGTTAGAGAATCAATTAACAATAAACATTTAGAGCGTATCTGATTATTTAAACAGATTTCAACTCGTTTCAGCTTCCAGATTTCATTTACTTGCTTAGGGATATCTGTAGTTCTTTGCAAATTTTCACATTACAAACTACCTCTAGCTCTTCTGTAGCAGAGCAAAAGTCCCCATTATTGTGCAGAACTTGTGACTATAAAAAATAGACGGTCTTCCTCCCATCCTCTCCATGAAAAAGAAAGAAAGAAAAAAGAACTCTGCCTCTAATCGGGTGGCACAAATGCTTTATTTTCACCTCATTTTTTAGTAGCATTTGTTGCTGCATGTGAAGACAATGCCATTATTAACTTCATACTTTCCTTTTCCGTTCTGCCTTTTTTTTTTTTTTTACGATACCTGTTCCAGTTCTGAGTTCTTTTTATTGAATTATAATCTTAACATGAGGAGAAAATATTAATTATATATTGTTTCTTTCGGTTTTTGTTTTTTCTAGCTGGATTTAAACCATTTCAATCCTGCTCTTAGTAATAAACTGCAGAAACTTTTCTTGTCTGATTTTATCGTTAAAAAATTAACATCGGCCGACAACAATGGCAAATCTAGATGCGATGACTGAACGCGTTCGTCAAAACTCCTGAGTCTAGAAATGGAGTATCCCGGTCAATTACAGACCTTTATATGCTTCCACATACATTGATCATTGTATTTTAGGAACCTAGATAATCGTCATAATTCTATTGTGACTCGTTTTCAGTTTGCGTAGTTTATGAAATGGAAAAATATGACACAATGTGCGTAAGGAAATAAGTATTATTTTAATCATATAGTGAATGACAAGAGGCATATTTTTCATTTTATCTAAAACGATAATGAATAGCTGCTCTTGAAAAAACCTTTTCATAATGATGCTGCTTTGCACAGAAGCATAACACAGAACCTACTGTACGTATCATAATGGAGATAATGAATCACTCTGTGCAAGCAGATATATTTTTTACCAACGATGAAAACCACAAGGCACAGCACTTATAAGCGGAAGCTTCTAAGTCGAGTACCAAATTATTCAAAACAGATAACTTGAGCTGTGAAGAGCGGCTGCCAAAGGCACCCGGAGGTAATCTCCGAAAGCATCAAGAGAACGCTGAAATAATCGCCCACACTAAGCCCCCTTTCATAGATTCCTTTTACGCCGGCGTTTTGATTTACGTTCTGGAGAGAGAGAGAGAGAGAGAGAGAGAGAGAGAGAGAGAGAGAGAGAGGAGAGGGTGAAAGATGTGATAGCATACATGCAGGACAAAGGTGCCCTAAAAATGTGAACTTCTTTAAACGCTTAAAGAAAGGTTTTCTTAAAAAGTCGAATCCTGTTTTAGGCCAGGGTAACTTGTGAAACTAGGATCTATTGAATGAAGAGACCGGTTTTTCCATAGTTTCGCTATTACCCAAATACAAAAGAATCTAAGGCTTATTCGCAATATTCACATTAGCAGATGTTCTGATAATGCCCCACTGCCTGTTCTGAAACGATGTTTCCCAGATGCGCTCAATGTCCAAGGGGTTTTTCTTGCCCTCCCCACTGACAACAGTATGGCAAACATACGATTTTCGTATATTGTAAATAACTGTGAAAATGAATATGAGTAGAAGCCTGTATTAGTTAAGAATTACGATTTTCTTCGCTGTTTGTCAAAACTGAAACAAGAACAGTTTTCGAGACAATGTAATGTTTAAGCCTAACGTGTCGCTTTGAAGAGATTCTAAACCAGTCATTGTTTGTGCTTCAGCATCATTATTATTATTATATATATGTATATCTATTCATAGACAAGTCGAAACTGCATAAAAAGTTCCCAGTGAATAAAAATCCAGTATGTAACAAAGGTTGAAGAGATACTTATTCATCATTCATAGAAATTACATTGTGTTTAAATAGACTTTAATACTATCATTAAATAGTTAAGCCAGAGAACCGATCTAAAAATCTTTAGTAAACGTAGTCGAAAGTTAAATAAGTATATCTTAGTTTAACCAGACCACTGAGGAGCTGATTAACAGCTCTCCTAGAGAGGGCTGGCCCGAAGGATTAGACTTATTTTACGTGGCTAAGAACCAATTGGTTACCTAGCAACGGGACCTACAGCTTACTGTGGAATCCGAACCACATTATGACGAGAAATGAATTTCTGTCACCAGAAATAAATTCCTCTAATTCTTCATTAGCCGGCCTGAGACTCGACCTCGGGCCTAGCGAGTGCTAGCCGACTACAAAAGCCAAATGATCCTTAGACAGTTGCAAGAAGCTGGGTGACCACCAAACCCCAAAATGAATAATCTTCGCAACGGATTCTGTGGAAAAGAACTTGGCTCCTAAATCGTTGAAGCAGAGGCTAATGACTCTCTCGAAACTCGAGATTACTTTACCACCTAATTTTCGCCTTGCAATCCTGAGGTGGTTGACCCTCTTATGTTAAGTATATTGGGATACCTTGTAGTCACAAAGGCATAAACTTCCAGTACTTGGTGTTTTATTTGATATTCATCTACTCAAATTAGCATTTAGTCGTTGCAGTCGTAAATTTCATTGCCACAGAACTGAAATAATGATTACCGGAATATAATATAAACTCCATATAATCTAGTGTTTTCACCTTCTAAAGGCTTCATTAATGTATTTTGTTTGCTATTAAATATTTCTATATGCAATGTTCGGTACAATTTTAATTTTGCATGTCACTACCCCACAGCATGTATGAGTAGGTCTGCTTTCTAACTTAGTTCAGATTAATTATTCTTATGTTTAGCTATCCATCTTTTCTTACAAATCATCCTTAAACTTCATCATTCGCAATAGTCCTAACTTTAGAGTCCCTCCTGCCATGGGAACATACGTTTAATTAAATGACAAGAATCACCCCCATCTACAGAAAATGCACAACTATTACAAAGTTTTCCGTGTGATTCGTTTCTTTTTGCTGAAGACGATAAGCATTAAAACAGAAATGGTTTGAATATTTATTCTTAATCTGACAAAGTCTTCTCAGAACACATGAAATTTATACACTTCTTCCACGAAAAGAGGAACGCATTTGTAAAGGAAAGCACTCGGCTAAACGGATTCCAAGCAAGGCATGCAGTCAGTCTACCCAGAATGCGGGCTCAGCCATAAGGAAAATCTTCGAGGTCAGATCCCAAATGGAGGGAAAAACGTTTGTAAGAGGAAAATAATAGAAGCCTCTAGACGAGTCTCATTAGAAACGAAGCTAAAGCGAAGTTCATGAAAAAAATGTCATTATACCAACGAATGCAACAACAAAAAAGAGAGGAGAAAAGAGAGAGAGAGAGAGAGAGCGCACCGCTCAGTGGTACAAAACGCCTCACTTCTTAAACTTTGATTAATGACGGTCGCTTTCTTACATAGGGCGCAAACTACCGCCATCTTCCCTGGATCTTCGTTATTTCTGCCCTGACTTCCAGTTTTGTCTTCCCTTTTCATTTCGATATTCTCTGTTTCTCAGCGGAATCATCGTGTCTCCTTTTTCTTTTATTCTGGTATTCCCATATTTCAGCGGAATCACTGTACATGAAAAATGGAGTTACTTGGTCTAAAAATCGAGCAACAGTTTAATCTCTAGGGAACTACTGTATCCCCTTAAAATTTAAGATTATTTTCTAAAATTCTATTCAATATGAATATATAGAGATTTTGGGTCCTAACGCATTCCAGAATATCAAAAATTTTTAATACTGTTGCATTCATGTGGGTTATGAACTAGTTACATTAATCATTTTTCATTCAATTGTATTGTCAACAAAAGCCTAAGGTACAATATAAAATCATCGGTAGTCTTTACCGGTAATTGAAAACATCGTCAACGTTTCCTCTTGTTTTACTGTTGCGCTTTACTATTGCATCTCTCTCTTGGAATGATGGTAGGCAGAACACAGAGGCGCAAGACAATCGTCCAGCTACAACGAGTCAGGCCGAACACTTTTATGCAACGGAAACATCTCTTGATCTTACACGCTGTTTACTCAAACATTTCTTTTAATGATGGCGCACTTGCCTCTCGAGTTACTAATTGTATTGAAGTTGCACGAGAAGAATTAGTAGCCTTGATACCGCCCTGAAGTGGAAGAAGACTTTTTCCTTCTGAACATAATCATTTCCAGTGCTGCACAGCAGCTTTGCCTGGCAACTCAACCAAGAAAATAGCTTCCATCATTTCCATAGCTGAAATTAATGAAGCTTGTGACAATAACAGTAATAATGATTTTGTTCGTAGGTTATTTTAGAAAAATAGTGGTACCGAAAAGTATTATAATGTCATAAAAAACATCGGAGTAAGCATAGTGTAGAACCGTCATCTTATCAAAGTCTGTGTGTGTGTGTGTCGTTGTCACTGAGAACATTTACTGGGACAGCTGGAAGGTTATGATGATACTGAATATATGACACTTAAATGTACAGTATATTGAGGAGCAAATCTTGTATGCTAAACACTTGAACGGAATAAAGAAAAAAAAAAAAAAAAAAAAAAAGTTTAGAGCACACAAAATGTCATGTTTTGCTTAACTTGTAATGAAATATAATCCTGTTTTATTTAAGGTTAATCTTACACCTTTACTTTATACGATGAAAACGCTTCTAAGTGGGACATAAATGAATTTTTATCGAGGTTATCTTGCCTTAATTTAAAAAAGAAAAAGAAAAAAATATAGAAAATAGAAAAAAAAGAAGCTACAAAAAATATTCTATTTCCATAAGCCAACTTTGTTTGAGTCATTTTTCTGAAAGGTTTCTGCTGTTCAGTGTGACACTGACCTATTGGCAGGGTCATCTTTATGTGTGTGCAGTAGATAACAAAATGCAGAGCTATAATTCCGACGAAATCAATAAATTCTCTTTTTTAAACTTTAGGTTAAATAATACGAATGCTTTAACTAAAATGCATTTAAAGATAAACAATGACCAATGGAAGACTATATAAATTCCATTTACTCTAAATTAAACTATAGCCTGATGATGTTAGACCGACTTATGCGGTCGAATAAGTATAATGTGACAGAGGGAATTTGAAGATTACTTTAAAAAGATGGATTTGAATGTGGTCACTGTGAATGAGATAAAAGGCTACAATCATTAAGGGCGAGATGAAAGTTTAGCTGACCGGAGAGTAATGAGAAGGAATGTATATGTGTATATTGTCACGAATGTAAGTCACCTCGCCCTCTAAGAGTGCAATGCTGCACCATATAAACTTAATTTACTTATTCCGATTGAAACACCACTGACTAACAAAGGCAGGTTGAGGGAAAACATCACCCCTTCCTGGATTGTCTCTCATTCCTCGCCCCTTAAATAATCTTTTAGTTTTCTTTCTTGGCCTAGTGACTGCTCTAGCCTTTCTTCCAGGTACTGCCTTTTAGAGGCCAAAGAGAAAGTCCCACATGGTTCCCCTATGGCTCACACATGGCCGGAGCGATATAGAAAACGGACTGCCAATCGAGCGACGATACCGCCACCTGGCACCTGGAATGAGGAAAGATAATCCTTACGAGGGCGTTAAAGGACGGACAACAACCTGTGTCCTCTCAGAACTCGGGCACTCAGAGAAACACCTGGCCCCGGAGTCCAGACACTTGTCCCTTTTTCTCATTCACTCCATCAGAGCCCTGATTCTTCCCATGTGGCTGCTTTGAGCTTGAGTTTTTCTTTGTGGTGAAAGCCCTAATTCATGCCCTCCCTGCTGGCACTGAGGATGAGGTCCTCTGTCTCTGATGGAAAGGTAAAGTGCCCGAAACAAGGTTTTGAATCAGTCACGAATCCATTATTCTTCTACTAAATTTGCATACCAGTGCCTAGAATCGAGTTGCTTTGGCACCTCATGTGCAACCCCCTCAATTCCTTAATTACACTACCTACTTTTGTATAAGTAACCAAATACGTTCTCGATTGAAGACGGAGTTGCTAGCTGTGGAATCATCTGTCCACCTTGTGCTTGTGCCATGGCCAAGCCTCTGCCCCTCACCCAACAGTGTTCTATGAATTGGATTTTCCCCATTTCTGTTATTGTGTAAATTACTGTAAATTTAGTAATTCGACAGGAATCTGTTTTAAGGTCCGTTCACACATTCATGTATCAGCCCACGCATGTTCACGCATGTGAAACGTGCTGGCTATACTGTAGGGTTTGTCGGCGCGATCAAGTGGATACGTGTCAAAAGGCGATGTCCGTAAGTCAACATAACGGCGCCATGACGTAAGTGCGGAGTAATGCGTGTTAAGGCTACGCACTGCGCCAAGATAGACGGGATGCTTACATGAACTGCCATGACAATAGGCCACACCCCGACATGTAATGTGTGGCAGAGCAAGTAACACCACGCACGTATACCGTATGTGTAACGTTGTGCGTTACAACCTCACGACACCCTCACAACATCCCCACGCACATCTGCGGGTATCGCCAGGTACAAAGGGCCGTGCTGTGCACGTGTGTTTACCAGTGCCATTCAGCGCCTCCCTGTAGCAAGAAGTATTCCCCTGCTGCTGAATCAACATGGAGAACATTGAGGACATCGTTGCCCTTATAACACCAGCACACAGACAACAAAGAAATGTAATGGAGGCCGTTGTGGAGTATGTGCACTGCATGGTATTGGTGGAAGCTGTGAAGGCCTACATTGCAATTGAAAATAAAAAAAAAAAAAAAGAGGAGGCCGAGGAGGGTTTGGGCTTGGCCGTACTTGCAAAGAAGAGTGGAGCTAGGCCACTATGACAACCTGATGGAGGAGCTGGCAAACTGAAAACCCAGAACTATACAGAATTTTCTGCGAACTGACAGAGACATATTCAGTGAAATAGTTGAACGTGTCACACCTACACTGAGAAGCAACGCACATTTTGGAAGGAACCCCTTACGCCAGGACTGCGTGTGGCTATCACCCTACGTTTCCTCGCCACGGGTGACTCATATAAGAGCCTGCAATACTCATTCCGGGTAGCCCACAACACCATAAGTTGCATTGTACCCGAGACCTGCAGGGCCATTGTTTCTGCCTTTGGAGATGAGGAACTGCAGGTACCACAAACACCAGAGGCTTGGAAGCAGGTTGCCAGCGGGTTTGAGGAACGGTGGAACTTCCCCCACGTAATTGGAGCAATAGACGGTCAACACATCAGGCTCCGTAACCCTCCCCTTGGTGGTACGCATTACTACAATTGCAAGAAGTTCTTCTCCATGATTCTACTTGCCATTGTCGACACTTCATATAAGTTCCTCTACGTGGACGTGGGTGCCATCGGGTCAGAGTAAAATGCGGTGGTGTATTTGCCCAGACCCGTCTGTGTGAAATGCTGGCAAAACAGGAAGCAAACCTTCCCCAACCTGAGGCCCTACCAGATGCAACAAATGGAGCTCCTGTAGACTATTTCCTGCTTGACGATGATGCCTTCCCCCTGCGGAACTATCTCATGAAGCCCTACCCCAAAAGAGGCCTGTCCAAGGAGGAGTGGATCTACAACTACAGGTTAAGTAGGGCACGGCGGACGGTGGATAATGCCTTCGGGATTCTGGCCAGCAAATTCAGAGTACTCCCACGTCAATGTGTATCAAGCCTGACCGTGCAGAGTCAGTAGTGCTGGTCGCGTGTGTTCTGCACAACCTTATAATAAAAGAAATCCACGCAGGCAGGAAGCAGATCAGGAGAACCCCATCACACATGATTTCATACCTGGTGCCTGGAGGAGTGACCCACCCCTAGGAGACGCTCTTCCAACCATGGGAGGCAACACTGCAACCAGGAATGCCAAGGAACAACGCAACATCCTGAAAGACTACTTTTCATCTCCTGGTGGTTCTGTTACTTGGCAGGAGAACTACTGTTAACATACATTTATATTTGTTATAATAATTTCTCTTTGTATGTCGACTTCCAAAATTTTTAATATCCGTACAGTTTACTTTTCCTTTGTATTTATGCATTTATTTGTTTTACATATGTCTTATTTGTGCTATTATTCTTACTTCATTTTATTAGTATAATGGTTTTTAGTTCATTGAATAAAAGTTATTTTTCAATTATATGTTTATTGTTTATACTAATCATGATATATACACTGAAACATACAATACCAAAATAAACATTTGTTATATAAGTTAATTTTCAACCATATATTTGTTTGCATATGTTTTTTTTTAGTACTGGATCATACACTCTGACATTTTTAACGCAGAAGCAAATACATGCATTGCAATGTGGCTAAGTGCATTACTCCAAGGCGTGGGAAGATTATAACTTTGAATGTTTTGAAATGGTTTATACCTTTATATAGGCCATTACCAAGCAGTAGTGAAGAACAATAACATGAAAATACAAATTTTTTAAAATTTTTATTTTAATATAATATACCTTCACTTCTTATTTTTGTTGTTATTCTTACTTCATTTTGTTACTTCCATGGTTTGTAGTTCATTGAATAGAAGTTACTTTTCTATTATGTTTGTTGTTTATACTAGTGCTGATATATAGATGGAAACATACAATAATACAAAAAAAATAGATATTTGTTTCTATAAGTTAATTTTCAACTATATAGTTGTTTGCATATGTCTTAATTGTGTGATTATTATTACTTCATTTTGTTACTTTGATGGTTTTTAGTTCACTGAATAAAAGTTATTTTTCAATTATGTTTATTGCTTATACTAATGCTGAAATATTTACATGGAAACACAATAATACAAAATATATACATTTGTTTACATTGACACATACACAAAATAGATATAAAAAAAAATGTTGCCTTAAACTAGAGGTTCTCCAGGAAGCTGCTCGTTGGCAAAGACACGTTGAGGTCCCTGGGTGTGGACGCCACTGCAGGTGCAGACAGCTGCGCGTGCAGTAGCGCCACCTGTTGCGCCGTGAGGTTGAGAGGCTGCGCCATGGCACCACTAGGTGTAGCAAGTGGCACATATGTAGCAGCAGCAGGAAGGGGAGCTGGGGCCGCAGGCGGACCATCCCAGAGGGCTTCTGCTTGGGTGTGGGGTATCAGATGACGTGGCGGCCTCGTGATGCCCTCTTTGGTAGCCCTCACAAAGCGCTGTATGGCGGAGATGAACTCCACCTTCAGCGCCATCCTCAGCTCGGGCCCCACATCTGCACAGTCGGCGGCAAGCTCCTCCAGGGCGTTCCGCCAGTACGTCAGCCTGGGGTCACACAAGGGTCTTATGGCCCCCTGTAGCCTTTGCCGAGCTGACTCTGCTTGTTGCAGCAACACGTCCAGGACCCCACTTGCAGCCTTGTCCTCCTTCCCTGACTTCCTTTGTGGTGCAGGATCATCAATGGTGGAGGACCGGTCATCGGACGAGCAGGGGACTGGAGTGGCACTGCCAGCAGGATCACAAAGGGCAGGAACATCAAGGGCAGGACCATGGCCAGGAGGGTTGCTGCAAGCAGCTGCAGCAGACGTAGACTGTAAAGAGATGGAACATGTATAAGAGAATGTAAATGTACTGTGAATGACAAGGTTGTAGTTCCATTAATTAAATAAACTGTGCATTAAAGTTTCAGTCACTGATTTACTAAACAGCGAAACAATAAAATAAGACATACCATCGGAAGTCCCATCACCTTGGGCTTCTTTTGGCGGACGATGTGGGGCTTGAGGAAGTGGAAGATGTTCAGTATCCACTTCTCACGGTCCGTCAGTTGTCTGCTGGCCCCCTGACCACTTTTTTCGGCTGTGAGGCGTCCAAAGCGGGTCCTGAGGGAGGTGAACCAGGTCCGGAGTTCAGGGCCTGACACAGGAGGATCCAGTGACCTCCCCTTCTCCTCAAATGCCCTGCACACCCTGGCCTTGTCCTTGTATGCCGCCATGCCCTTGTTATAAATGAATTCGGCCTCCTGCTCCAACCACTCCCCTACCAGCCTCTCATTTTCGTCTGAGAGAATAACAGAGGGGTTCTTCTTTCGGCACGCTTTTCCAGTCCCAGGGGCAGTGCCGTCAGCAGCTTCGTCGTTCCTGTCATCATTGGCGGAGCCGACGTCATCCAGGCCGACGTCCTCGTCGTTGAAGAGGCTATGGTCACTGGCCATGTCCTCCACCTCGTCAGCCTCTTCAAGGTTTATGACAACATCCTCCTCCATGGTGTCTGCAGGGGTGCCTGCAGCAGGTGGCCGCCTCGTAGAGGCCGTCTCCTCTCATGACTGGTATGTTGGAGGCTTGTAAGCCCCCTTCCGCTGTCTGTTGCTGCTTACTTTCGGCATTTTCTGCTGACGAAGGTGCTGGAGGGTGAGGAACTGAAGCAGCATCCGCGCGCAAGCTGTTTTATACACCCGACGCAGCGCTGCCTCATCGTCTCAGGTCCTGGGGCGAGGCGCTGTTGCCACGTCTACTCCTGAACCTCGTGGGGACCCACACGGTTCTTGGCGGAACGGAAAGCAGCATGGGACCACGCGTCATTGTCCTGCAGGCGCGCGCAGACCACGCCACGGATGCACCACGCGGTGTGTGTGGAACCACGCAAAATGATGGATGACGTGAGCAGACACGTATCTTTTGAACATATCGAAACATACGTGGCTCCCCACGCATGCTGGGATGGTGCGTATTGACCTCCCAACTCCGCCCCGCATGTCCACGATCTTAAATACGCATTACGGAACTTTTTCGTAGTACTTACGTAAGCTGTTGCCAACTACCAGTTTCCATTCATGCGTGAACATGTGTGGGTTGATACGTGAATGTGTGAACAGGCCTGTACCTGTTTGGTTTTTTGAATTTCCCCATTCTTCTGATTTAGTTTGCTAAATGTAAATATAAGTGAATTTAAGTGAACCCAAGTGTTTATCTGAAACTTTCCCTGTTGAAGTAGAGCCTTCAGCTTAGATTTCTTTTATAATGTTTACCTGAGTCCACACCTATAGTCAGAATTGCAACAGCCATGGTAAGTTCCACATTCTTCCCCGGGTAAAACTCTAATATTGGTGACCCTTGCTAGAATTTTTGTAGCCTGCGACCTCTTGCAGCTATCAGCTACTAGCTTTGCTAAAGCTGGATACAAGATAAAGAAATGAACTTTTAGTATAAACGCCTCATTATAAGCACAAGTGAACAGGTTTCCACAGCACAAGTACAATGTTATTTTATTTTATGTGTTAGGTGAGAACTAAAATCATGACTGTAAAAGCTGTTAGGGATCAGTGACACCACAAAAATGCTCCATAAATAGCTTACAGAGAAGAGAGAGTGTTAGTCATCTGAAACAGAAGCATTTGGTGCTATCACATGTTAGTCTGCATGTTTCCAATGCTATGATAGTTAGGCACTGAAGTGATAATCAAGTGATATCTAAGGAAACAGTGCATTATTTCCTCTCCCACGCATTCGGACAATACGCAGTGCGCCAATTTAGCTAGGCAACACAGTTAGCTGGGCCATGAATTTACGCCCAACCAGCAAATTTCACTCGCTGGCCTCCCTCTCTCTCTCTTGATAGCATTAGCGATCGCACAAGAATTTAGAGTAACCTTCCATGATTCCCAAAATCGCCCTTTGAAGAAATTTAGCATTCACATGCGTCATTTCATTTAGGGCCATGTGAGCCCAGGAATTTTGCAAATAAAAGAATCGCTTCTTTACTCATTACTAGCACAAGTGAAAGCGAAGCCCACGTGAAAAATTCATTTCCTTTTAGCATTAGTCATAAAGTCCGTGAGACCAAGCAAAATCCTTTGTTTAATTAAAACATAATCAGTAGACAATGGGAGAACAAATTCCCAAAATTGTGTGTCCATCCCATAAAGTCCTGCAGACCCTTTCGTTCAGACAGTCATGTGGTTTCGCACTTGCCGACCTGGTCATAACAAACCCAGTCGCACGTGACTCCCTACAGAGAGTAAACACACAACCCTCATGATCACTTGCAGTCAGGTCTGTTCAGAGTAAACCAAAATCTTTTCTTTTGTGCACATGATCTAGAAAAATGTAACTTTCCTCGTGCATGGTAGATTTAAGATTTTGTACTTGCTATATTCTGCCACCCTTAATCTCGCATACTTTGAAATAAGCACAGTTCCCTCATCACATTCTATGCAATTATCCTTTGCTGCGAAACAAGCGTATTCATTCCTTCTCTCATTTAGTTGTTAATCCTCGGAAGCTACTGGTCCTATTTGCCCAGAGCAAGACAATTCTACAACTTTTGTTGGGGAACAAGCATCGTCATTCGTTCACACATTTAATTGTGTATCCTCAGAAGCTACTGTTTCCTATTTGCCCAGAGCAATACAATGTTATAACCTTTATTGCGAAACAAGCAACAGCATTCGTTCACACATTTAATTGTGTATCCTCAGAAGCTATGTGCTTCCTGTTTATCTAAAGGGCAATCCCATGTAATAAATTTCTGCGTAAGCATAAGCCTTCCATTCTCTGCACTGATGCCCAAGCATTTCTCATCAAACCAAACCCTCTCCTAATGCTTATGCTAACCATTTCTTTTTACATATAACTACAGAACAAATTTATGTCATTCATTAAAAATTTTGTTCCGATGAACTCAAGGGTTTAGTCTTCGTGAATTACTCAAATTTGTCACGTAGAACTCAGGGTTTGTTCTTAGTGAACAATTCAGGGTGTTCCGTAGAACTCAAGGTTTTTTTCTTAGTAAACGATTCAGGGTGTTCCGTAGAATTCAGGTTGTATTCTTAATGAATGACTCAGACTTGTTCCGTAGAACATACAAATTTGAGTCACTCGTTAAGAATACAACCTGGAGTTCTACGGAACAAATTTGAGTCATTCGTTAAGAATACAACCTAAGTTCTATGGAACACCGTGAATCATTTATTAAGAACAAACCTTGAGTTCTACAGAACATCCTGAATTGTTCACTAAAAGCAATCCCTGTGTTCTACAGAACACATTTGATTCATTCATTCAGACTAAACCCTTGAGTTCTTCGGAACACAATTGATTCGTTCATCACGCACAAATCTTCAGTTCTTTAGAACAAAATAAGAGCATTCATTACATACAAACCTTGAGTTCTTCAGAACAAAATAAAAGCATTCATCATACGCGAACCTTGAGTTCTTCAGAACAAAATAAAAGCATTCATCATACACGAACTTTGAGTTCTTCAGAACAAAATAAAAGCGTTCATCATGCACAAACCTTGAGTCCTATGGAACAATATAAAAGCGTTCATCATGGACAAACTTTGAGTTCTTCGGAACAGGATAAAAGCATTCATCATGCACAAACCTTGAGTTCTTTGGAACACCATAAAAGCGTTCATCACGCACAAACCTTGAGTCCTTCGGAACAACCTAAAAGCATTTATCACACACAAACCTTAAGTTCTTCGGAACCAAATAGAAGCATTCATCACAAATAAACCCTTGAGTTCTACAGAGCTAACTTGAAGCCAAGAGCCACATCTAAGCCAAGCTCTTTTTCTAACTGGAACCCTAGGACTTTAGCACCATGCAGGCTGAGGATTTCAAACAGTTCTCGAGCATTGGAAAGGGGTTGGGACTGACGGGGAAAGACCTGCTAAGCTGGGTCCTAGAGAGGGTCAATGCCAAAAAGGAGAGAGGAAAAGGAAGAACGAGAAAGAGAGAAAGAAGAACAAGGAAAAAAGAGAAGGAAGCCAGGGAAGAAAGAGAAAGAAAAGAGAAGGTAGCCAGGGAAGAATGAGAAAGAGCGGAGAAGGAAGCCAGGAAATGACGAGAAAGAGTGGAGGAGGAAGCAAGGGAAGAACGAGAAAGGATGGAGATAGAAGCAGAGAAAAAAAAGCAAAGGGACCATGAGCTAAAGATTGCCCAACTCAGTGCTGAAAACCCACTGCACCCTCTCCACGGACAACTATCAGCAGCGTAAACACCCTGATCCAACCCTGGAGTGAAGAAGAATCCGAAGCCTGGCTAGATGACATCAAGAAGGTCCTCTCTACCTACTTGTCCTCTCCCACTGAAGTGGCACTGATCTTGGGGAAGCATGTGGGTGGAAAAGGCGCCACCTCTTTCCATTCCCTCATCTCATATGAGGGAAACCTCATAGGGGTCTGTTAGGCCATCACAAAGGTTTATGAGATTACCTCCGAGCGCTGGAGACAACATTGGCGAGGTCGGCCAAAGAAGGTGGGCCAAACCTGGTCAGAATGGTTGTACCACAAAACCAGGGATCTTAAACGGTGGCTGGAATCTTTAAACGCAACCACTGTGGAAGACATCCTTGTGCGTTTACAAATCAAGGACTTCCTCTACTATACCCTGCCTGCCCTCACCACCTACCTTTGTAAGCAAGCCCCCAAGAAGCTTGCTGAGTGCTGTCGCTTGGCAGATGGCTGGGACACCTACCGTCCTCACACCAGCTCCCTAGGTCATAAGATCTGTCCCTCTGCTCACACCTCCAGTCAGCATCTGCCAAGAATGGGCACCATCAAAAGAAACCCATGTGCGGCCATTGTAAAAGGTCAGGACACTCCACTGAACAGTGCTGCTTGAAGGCTGAGAATCAGCCAGAACCTCCAAATGGGATCACACCCAAACTAGTCATGCCTGGCTCTTGGATGAACAACAAAGGGACAGTGCCATGCAAAGATTACAGCAAGAATTATTGCACCTTCTGTAAGGTTTATGGGCACTCCACCTAATGGGCAAAATGCCTTAATAGAACAAATATACCCACCATTGCCCTAGCAGTTACAAATCCTAAAACCTTAGGCCCTCCAGCCGAGGGTCCAATACCTGTGGCACCTCTTCGAGGTAACTACCCCACATTCCAGGTCACAGCATTCAATGACACTGGCGTGCAAATCTCCCTCATAAGGGAAGACAAGGTTCCCTGTGGGCCACCATCGACAGACATCTACTTATCACAGTTGAGGGTATCAATCAGATGAAGATGATTCTCCCCACCATCAAATTGAGGGTCACAAGACTTCACAGATCTAAAATCTGCACTCTTGCAATAACAACTTACCTTCCTGGATGCTATGACTGCCTCCAGGGTCCTAACCCCTCCAAAACTCAATCAATCACTAAGAGTCCTCAAGGACCCACCTTAAACCCACTACCAGTGCCACTTGAGTGCCATTAGCAGTTCCAAGCTCCGTCCGCCTTGGGCGACAAGTCTTTAAGCTATTCCATTCTAGTGCCAGTCCCTGCTCCAGTTCCAGTACCAAGGCACTCCCTGAATCTCCCTTCTGGAGATCCCAAACTTGATACAAAATCTCTGCCAGTGCCATCTGAGAGTCCTGGACAGTGCCACATTCCACCCATTGCAGAAATTGAAGAAATTCCAGAGGTAATTCCTGTACCTGGGCCTGCCTTAGTGCCAGTGCCAGAGCATACCATAGATCCTCCTTCGAGAGATCCCAGTCTGGGTCGCCTCTCTTCCCCCGGCTTGGCACCGCTACCAGTGCTGGTAACGGAAGTCAGCCCACAGTACACTTGGGTCCCATCTGGATTCCTCTGACCACAGCGGAACCTCACCCAACAGTGCAGCCTCGCAACCCATTCCTGAGCTGGTCATTGTGACCTGCGAGCCTCTCACGCTCACCACTACCTCTTCCTCTCTTTCCCAGTCCTCCACAGACACGAATATGAATAAGGATTCTGCCATATCTCAACTAGCCGATGAACTCAAGGAACTGCGACGAATTGTGGCAGACCTTGCAAAAAATACCCCTGCTTCAGCTGTTAAAGAAGCCAGAACAGGTGGCACACATATTTTTCCCGGTCTTGGTTCCCCCAAAGTCCCCCTATGACCTCAAAACACCGACCTCAGAGAGGACCAAGAAAGAAAGGTCAACAGCATAGAAGCTCCAGGTAGCCTAAGAGAGTTGGTGAGCTCTCCTTGTATTAGTGCCCTCTGGCACAGTTCCTCGCCTTTATCTTATGGGGAACGTTGGCACCTCTATCCAGGGGAAGATGTCAAGTATCTTCCCATATTTATTTTCCTTATGACTTTGTAATTAAATTTCTCCTTGTAACATTTCCTTTTTCCACTTTGATTATTCCTTTTTTCTTTCTTTTCCTTCAAATCACTTAATTTAATATTTTCTTGGCAGCCTTGCCATTTCATGAATGCTTCTGTAAAGCCATATAATGGCACCTCACTTTTACTTTACTACCATGCTGTCAACGCAGAGTACAAATTGTCAGATCGTCCTGTAGTATAAGTCCTTTGACTTCCCTTTCATGCCTACAGAGGCATGGTACATTTTAAATTTTATATAACAGAGCTGTTAGGCCCCTACCACATGAGTACCACATATGGCACAGTGCCATTAACATAGATATTGGCAGATGCTCCTGCCAGAGGAGCCACGCCATCTGACTGTCGTCAACACATCCATTGGCCCCTGCCGGTGTAATTTCAGGCCCTTTGGGCTAAAGATAGAACCTAGCCATTTTTCATAGGCTAAGGAATATAATCTTGGCATATTGATTGTAATTTTTCTTAACAGTCATTACTTACTCTTGCATCTGTCATTTATTTTCCTTTTTATTTCCTTGTAATACAAATCTCAAGTCCCTGACTCTCAAAACCTGTGTAACTACACACATAATTGTACATTACGTATGTAGATAAGTGCCATAAGGCGCCTGCGATGTTAGTGCCACGTCTGGCACAGTGGCACCATGTACAGGTATCATGGCATCACCTAACATAAGCCCACGAGTACTTCGTTGTAATATCTCATCAAGGCAAACTAACTGCATGACTTTGACATCACAAGGTTAACCTTATCATTAAGTGCATGACTAATTTTAGAAATTACTTTAGAATCGATATTCTAACCCTATTTTGTGTTATTCTGATTCATGATTTACTAAGTCGTGGAATACTTTCATTCTGAGTTGGATATAATGCTGCAGTAGAGTACCAACAAAATAAATCTAATAATTGCATTTCCAGCATCCCAATCTTCTGCAATAACATACATTTTACAAATGATAGAAAATAATTTGCACTTGATTGACTAGCAGACTTATTAAGTTAAGAATTTTGTGAGATTAAAAGGGGGAAGTAAGGAGAGATAATAACTTATTCAGTTGAGTTGACTTATTAGTAGACATTCCCACCCTCTAAGAGTGCAATGCTGCACAATATAAATTTAATTTACTTATTTCGATTGAAACACCGCTGACTAACAAAGGCAGGTTGTGGGAAAACATCGCCCCTTCCTGGATTGGCTCTCATTTGTCACCCCTTGAATAATCTTTTAATCTTCTTCCTTGACCTAGTGACTGCTCTAGCCTTTCTTCCAGGTAACGCCTTTTGGAGGCCAAAGAGAAAGTCCAACATGGTTCCCCTATGATTCGCACATGGCCAGAGTGATATAGAAAACGGGCTGCCAATCGAGCAACGATACCGCCACCTGGAATGATGAAAGCTGTAATCCTTACGAGGGCATAAAGGGAAAGTTAATGACCTGTGCCCTCTCAGAACTTGGGTAACCAGAGAAACACCTGGCCACGGAGTCCAGACACTTATCCCTTGTTCTCATCTGCTCCATCAGAGCCCTGATTCTTCCCATGTGACTACTTTAAGCTTGAGTCTTTCTTTGTGGTGAAAGCCCTAATTCCTGCCCTCCCTGCTGGCACTGAAGACGAGGTCCCCTGTCTCTGATGGAAAGGTAAAGTACCTGAAACAAGGTTTTGAATCAGTCACGAATCCATTATTCTTCTATTAAATTTATGTTCCTTTCTGAAGTGCGATGTTTTCACAAGGACTGATTTGTTTAGTGCAGTGAGTAAATATTCAAAGTCCATGTGCATACCAGTGCCTAGAATCAAGTTGCTTTGGCACCTCATGTGCAACCCCTCAATTCCTTAATTATGCTACCTATTTTTGTGTAAGTAACTGAATGCATTCTCGATTGCAGACAGAGTAGCCAGCTGTAGAATCATCTGTTCACCTTGTGTCTGTGCCATGGCCATAGCCACTGCCCCTCACCCAACACTGTTCTATGTAGTGGATTTTCCCTATTTCTGTTATTGTGAAAATTACTGTAAATTTAGTCATTCGACAGGAATCTGTTTTACCTGCCTGGTTTTTCAAATTTCCCCATTCGTCTGATTCAGTTTGTTAAATGTAAATATAACTTTCCCTGTTGGAGTAGAGCCTTCAGCTTAGATTTCTTTTATGATGTTTACCTGAGTCCACACCTGTAGTCAGAATTGCAACCCCCATGGTAAGTTCCACATTCTTCCCTGGTAAAACTCTGATAATGCACACACACACACACATATATATATATATATATGTATATATAAATAAATAAATAAATGAATATATATATTTTATATATATATATATATATATATATATATATATACATATACTGAATATTTATATAATATATATATATATATATATATATATATATATATATATATATATATATATATATATATATATATATATATATATAAATATATATATATATATATAATATATATATATATATATATATATATATATATATATATATATATAAATATATATATATATATAATATATATATATATATATATATATATATATATATATATATATATATATATATATATATATATATATATATATATATATATATATATATATATATATTCCAGGTATATGACATCCGTAGGCTACTCTATTTTTCATAGGAGTAGGAAATTCTGATAATGCACACACACATATATATATATATATATATATATATATATATATATATATATGTATATATATGTATATATAAATAAATAAATAAATGAATATATATATTTTATATATATATATATATATATATATATATATAAATATATATATATATAATATATATATATATATATATATATATAAATATATATATAATATATATATATATATATATATATATATATATATATATATATATATATTTATATATATATATATATATATATATATATATATATATATATATATATATATATATATATATATATATATATATATATATATATATATATATATATATATATATATATATATATATATATATATATATATATATATATATATATATATATATATATATATATATATATATATACTCAGGTGCGACATCCGTAGGCTACTCTATTTTTCATAGGAGTAGGAAATTCTCTCTTAGAAGTTCTTGTCTTATTCACAGTGAAAATGCAACACGTAAGATATTTTTTCTAAGATATTCGAAAACTGATTGGCTAATCTTTTTCATGAGTACCAAATGCGTACTAACATGTGTTTGGAGGATCAGTGTCACTGACCGTTATAGATGTATGCTGTGTAAATATCATGGGAAGGAAAAATAAACCCCCTTAACCTTAAGAAAGGCGTAATGCTGTATACCATGAAAGTAGCAGCCAGCAATATCACGAGTTTGTGAGAAAGAAAAATATTAGAAATTGAAAGGGAGATGGAATGTCTGAAGTTCACAAACGATGACGCTATTCGAAAAGAGAAGTAATTGTGGAGAAAGGTGGCAGAGGTCCTGTTTTTTTCCCCAATTTTTTGGTTACTAAAATATATAGATGAAACGAATAAGGTGTGATGGGCGAAAGCTGAATGGATGAGAAGAGGGGCAAATAAATCATATGCTCTTATCATAATCTCCTTTTAACTTTCTCTTTGCTATCTGACATTCTAATATACAATAAAAGTAACAAAGAAGGGAAAAAAACGCTGGAAACATTTCACAGCAGATATTCTATTGCTCAAACAACAATTCTTTTCTAATCTCATTCATTGATTAATTATCTGGCTCAGATCTTCGTTATATGGTTATCGGTTCCCAATCTCATCTCAATAAGAGGTTTCGTAAACTATTTTTGCCTCTTTAATAACATCCATTAAGAATCCTACCTCCTCGGAAGAAGGCACACGACGCATAAAGCAGGCAATCGTCAGGCTAGCATCGATACACACTCGCTATCATATCAACATCCTACGAAGCACTTGGCGAGTAGATCCGAAGATATGACGGCTATCTGCGGACATTCATAAAATTACCAACGTGTGTAATGACTTTGTGTAAGAGGACCGGTGGTGCATTTTATGCCTCCGACATAAAAAGGCGAGAGTTTATGGAACCATCTGACGAGGCCTCAGAGTTCTTAACTGAAGGCCACTGGCGGGGGCCAAAAAGAGGAGTCATAAACCTCCTGTGATATAAAGTGGTGAGCCTAAGTTAACATTTCCCTTATTAACCTTGGCATTCGAAGAACACTTCGTTATCGCATGTCAGGAAATACTCTCTCGCTCTCTCTCTCTCTCTCTCTCTCTCTCTCTCTAAAATTGCGAAAATGTTTGCACACGAAGGAATAAAAATGAACATATTTAAAAGAAATAATTGTAAAAAAATCGGTTTTCACTTTCTACAGGGAAATCAAACTGAGAGACTCATCGGATTGCTTGGAGAGGTCTTCCTCAACACATTTATTTCAATCTTATTTTTACTTCGCGTGAGACTGAAGTATAAAATCCGCCTCTTTTCCGAGCGAGAAAAGTGTCCCTGTGAAGGAGTCAAATGATTTTGAACCTGTCTGCGATCACTGTCTGTCGCGCTCAGGCCTAGGGAGGGTCCCTGGAAGTTGGGGGATGTCGTTCTCTAGTTGGCACAATATACGGTGTTGGCTCCTTCCTTCCGTTTCCTGCATCCGTTTCAGTTTTCTGTAAAAGAAAACCATTGAGATGGCTATTTGTCAGCCCGTCCGCACTTTTCTGAGGCTAGAGGGCTGCAAATTGGTATGTTGATATCCATCCTCCAATCATCAAACGTACAAAATTGCAACCCTCTAGCCTCAGTAGTTTTTATTTTATTTAAGGTTAAAGTTAGCCATGACTCTGCGTCTGGCACCTCTATGGGTGCCAACAACACAGGCCACCACCGGGCCTTGGGTGAAAGTTTCATGGGCCGTGATTGAGAGTTTCATGGGCCGTGGCTGAGAGTCTCATACAGCTTATACGCTATACAGAAAACTCGATTGCGCCGAAGAAACTTCTGCGCATCTTTTACTTGTTTCTTACTCTACTCACCCGCGACCTTTAAGATGAATCAAAGTCTATCTTTTCTTTAGACGTTAAGCGCCAGTTTTCTACTTTTTTTAGCCGCTTCTGTCGTGTCGTTTGCTATAAGGATGTCGTGTTGTGTTGCCCGTCTCGTCGGCCACTGCGCAGAGGACAATACATAAGGCGACAGCCCTTTTACAAAAGTTAAGTCTGGAAAACAGGAGAATCCCAGACTTATGAACAGTCGTATTTCTCTTGCTGAGCTTTTCAGATTTATAACCGCTGCAGCTGATAAAAGTGAGATGATGCCAGTCTCTGTATTGGCAAAGTTGACTGATTACAGCAGCAGAAGGTTAGTATTTCATCAATATTTAGCTCTCTTATTGAATTTTGTATTCAGCTTTTGCTGTAACGTTTACTTCTTGAAGTATCTTTTTTTTTTTTTTATTTCCTGACAATGCATTTGAGTTTTTGAAACCTCCAATACAAGTTTGCTCTCGATTGATTATTCCTACTTTTATTACCTTTTCAATCTTTTTTCTTTATGTCCTCTGCTTTCCCTTATTTGAGGTCTTCTTCCATGCCCTTTACTGTGGCACTCTCACTCTTGTTACTGTTCATGCCTCTCCCTCTCTCTCTCTCTCTCTCTCTCTCTCTCTCTCCATTTCCGTCCAGTGTCTCCTCAGCTAGAGACTCTTCCAGCCTCTCCCTTTACGTTCCTTAACTCATCATCAACTTGGCAAATCTCTTTACTTCTGCCTCATCACACTCATTCTTCCTTCTCTTGCCTCTGTCTCATTGACCTTTATGTGGCCCTCACTCTCCCGTCGAATAAATTCATGTTACGTCAATTTAATTCAACCCATTTTCGCTCAGAACCTTTCTCTTTCTCTCCTTTATTCCCTGCAATCAGTCTGTCCCCCACTCGTTTGCACGTCACACTTTTTGCCCGGAATTCTTACAACGGTCTGCTAGGAAACTACCTCTGTTTCACTCAGACAGATGCCTGCATATCCATACCTATGGCTTTCCTTCGAGCTATTCGCCATTTTGTACACATATGAAATTCCAAAGCACCCTCAGCTAATTAGTAATCATCAAACAGAGAGTATCTCTTTGGCAGTAACTTCCTACGACGGTTTGCAGCCGTCCACGAGAACTGATCTAGTTTTCTATTTCATCAAAGGTATCGTTATTGACAGCTTCCCTCCTCTGTATTGTGGTAGCTGGAGGTACAAGACTGTCAGTCTGCGTTATCTTCCCATCCACTATATGTAGTACCGTGGCCACGCTAGTGCTCATTAGCACAATTTCGCCTGTGTGCTTTATATCCGTCATCTGTTTCCTGAACTCGGACTCAAATTGGCTCTGAATTCAACTTGCAGCTCTACAGATGAACAAACTTCTTATTATTCAGTTTCCTTAAAAAGTTCATCCTTGACTGTTTTCTTAATCAAAGGATTTTAGTTAGAAAATAGGGCTCCTCAATACATTACTGTAATGAGTAGTGAAAAATTAGGGTACCATCTAATTCAAAGACTAGTTGATAACTAAAAATATTTCCATATTACTGACACAGCAACAAATAAAAATTGAAGGTAAAGTCCCAAGACTGTCGCCATATGTTCATTGTTGTACCTGCGGCGTTATTATCTGTCCCTGAAGAAAGCAGACAAGTCGACTGAGTCATTGGAGGTTGGACAAATACAGGCTCATCGGAAAACGCCTCGTGCATTCGAGACAGGAGAGAAATTTCTGAGAATTTGATTCACTCCCTCGATGTACGACTACTTTCACAGCATCTAAAGGCTACTGTTGTGAAGCTTGGACTAACAACACCGCACAAGAATAATTAGTTGTCACCTAAAATCTGGCAAATTTCGTGGGAGTATCGACAAGGGTTCTTGAAGCACAGAAAATAGTCATTCTGTATAAAACATTCCTTTTTATCAGGTACCTAGGTTGAAGCAATACACAAGTATCTATGTGCAAGAGTTCTAGCCTTAACTTCTATTCTCAAAAATAACACTGATTTATATGACGTAGTAGAATAAGGTATTCTGTTGACATGATTTTTGAAAGTTTGTCAAATTTTATTTTTATATACTGTATATTCGAACGGAACTAGACATACATTGAATATTTCAAGCTAGACCTGAAGAATATCAGTGTATCAAAGTTTTTCATTTCTACATCATGCCATACAAATCAAATCTTCCTTTCTGATCCCTCAAACTCCATTGACACGAATAAGATTTTAACAAACTCACAAAAACGTCTCTGAAGACTTAAACATTGTCAAGTTTTAATGTATATGCTTTTTCTATATGGCAACAAAAATAATCAATCCAAGCCAAATGGAAACTGAATCTAATGAGCGTTATTAAAATCAATAAAAGAAGGTCAAATGCTGGAATACCTCGAAAATCAACAGAAGAATGCTCTCACGGGAAGCTAAATGAGTGGCTTCAGCAGATTCTAACCTGATCTAGCAAATGATAGCAATCATAAAGCAGAGAAAATGACTTTGCTAAATGCAAATCAGTTGGTATGATTTGAATATGATCATGTGGGTCCCTTTCAATAGACAGTTGGCAACATCATGAATCTCTTGAGTTTTTTTATTATCACAAGTTTCATTTGACACCTGAGTTAAAATTTCCATTTCTATTTATTACTAGCTGACCAACCTGGCACTGCCTGGGAAATCCCTGAATGACAACTGGTAAACTCTCTCTCTCTCTCTCTCTCTCATTCCTGTTAATACAGTTGCTTCAGTTACATTGCCCAGCATTTTTGACATTTCATAATTCACCTCTTCTCACCCCCATTCCTATCGGGGCTAAACTTGGACCTGAAGGGCATCAGGAATGTCTCTATTCATCTCAGCGATCTCGAAAAGTATGGATTAGACTCTAATATCTGTCATTTTTGACATTTTATTTTCAACCCCTTCTCACCCTTTTATCAGTGCTGAGCTTGGACTCAAGGGCACCGGGAGTGTCACTATTCATCTCAGCAACCTCAAAAACTATGGATTAGACACTAATATATTTGAGGTCACCCTAACACAGCTTAGCATTGGTCACACCTGCTTCACTCATAGCTATATTTTAGAAGGAACCAGTGCCCCAGTTTGTGCTCACTGTGGTGGTCAGCTATCCGTTGAACACATGCTGGTGCACTGTCCTAAATGTAATTGCCTTAGGGCAAAGTACTTACTAACTGAAAAGAATATTTTAGAAATTTTAAATGATCACGTTGAGGTAGATAACCTTATGGGTTATCTGAAAGAATCTGGTTATTTTAATGAGATATGATCTTAGTATATTTAATAAAGATTTTAGTCATATTTATTTTATGTACTAAGTATATATTTTGAATATAAAAGTTTAATATATATTTATTTTTTGCTGGTTCTATCCAATATCATTCTTCACTTTACGTTCATATTTTAACACTGAATTTTACTAGTATATCATCATTCACCTATTCATTATCAATCATATCAATAATTTATATATTTCACCTTCATTATGGCACTGAATAATCCTGATGGGTTCCAGCGCTTGGTCTTTAAGACCTAATTTCATAATCAATCAATCACTAATATCTGTAGTTTTCAGTTATTTTTACATGTCACCACCTTCCCACCCTTTCCCAGCCCCCTTCCTATTAGGACTGAACTTGGACCAAAAGGGCACCAGGAAAGTTACTATTCTTATCAGTGACCGCAAAAACTATGGATGAAACACTAATATCTGTCGTTTCGGTAATTTTTACACATCACCCTCTTCACACCCCCTCCCTATCAGGGCTCAACTTGGACTTGAAGAGCATCGAGAGTGTCACTATTCATCTCAGCGACCTCGAAAACTATGGATTAGACACTAATATCTGTCGTTTTCTATAATTTTTACATTTCACTCCTTTCCCACACACCACCCCACCCCTTGGTGCCAGTGATGTTTTACCCCGACAGTGTTCTTTCCCAGATGGTAAGTCATATGTATACCAAGTTTGGTTGAAATTGCTCAATGAGTTTTAGAGTGTACATAGAACATACACACACATTCATACATCCATTTTTATATATCTTCGTAAACAAATGATTTCCTATTAGGCTGTCACAAGTGAACACGGTTTCTATCCATTCACTGACCAATAAATGAAATATATATCAGTAAACAATATTGTAGATAGATTCAAAAATGTTAATTTATTCAATTTTCTATGAGTAATTACAATTGAAGATGTCGCCTGTATCATAGGAAGACATATAGAATCTTGCACACTCATTTCCCTACATTATTTGCCAGAGTTTCCTCTAAGTCAGAACCAGGAGAGGTCCACTATAATAATGATGACTTTATTGTGTAAAGAACAAGAACAGAGCAGTATTTGTAATTGCACGGACTGTCTGCGTAACATATCAGTATCATTTAAGTCCTGTAGAGAGGAGACTGGAGTTAATTAAACTTTGTGTCTTGGAATAGAATTTGTAAAATTCGCCTCTTCTGATGAAATCCTTTGTAGGCGGAGGAGGAATTATAAACTAATTTTTCTGTGAAAAGGTTGACCCGGAAAGTCATAACTGAACAAGAATGAATTTCCGAGGGAATGAAAATCTACCCTTCATCATCATCAAATTCTTTTGAATTCCTGGAACGACGAATTTCGCCCCTTTCAAAGAAGCTCCTCGCAACAGAGTCCTTCAACTTCTCCGTATCCTCAAATCTGTAGAAAGAAGCAAATGTTTAGCTTAATGGGTAAAATCCTTAAAAATGCACAATTATAACTGAAGGGGAGACTCACAGTATTCTTACTTATAACGGCGGACTGTGTGTAAGGGTAAACTCAGTTTTTAATGATTTTCTTTTTTATTTAAGTGAAAAATATTTTTAGTTTTAGCTATTATAGTCTCCAGCAGCCGTCAGATTTAAAAAAAAAAAGTCATCCACAAAAGCCTTGTCAGTGGGACTGGTAAGAAAATATAAAATTTCTTCTAACATCAAAAGTAAATTAAGACCTTAGCTATAACAGCATACAATTATAGAACTATGATAATTAACCAGTTTCAGCCTTGTCGGATGAAAATGATCTGATGAAAATGAGAATTGACTGTTTACCAATAGAACTGCAATGCGTTCAGTGCAATCATAGCTTTCAATGGAAAGCCATTGATTCCTGCTCATTTTTATCAACTATGGATATGAACATTTCCTTATAAAAAATAATAATAAAAGTGTAACGTTACATAACAGAACGAATAATGCTAATAGATTCACAATTTCGTGAAAAACAATCTGAGTAATAAAAATCCACAATTATATAGTAAATATATTACTATGTAAAAAGAGAACCAAAGACTTTCGAACACCTGAACGGTGTTCCTCATCAGTGTTAACGTTAAAATGCAAAGTGAGGGTAGTTTTCTTATGAAATAGTTTTTAAAAATTGGGGGCGGGGCGAGAAGATAACAGCCCATCACGGAAGTGCTGGTTCGGGTGTTATGTAATACCAAATTCAACAGGCAGTTGCGCCAATCTCCTTGATCTTCGTACTTGCGATGTTGCATCTGCCTGCGCTGCATAGGTGCCATAGTCGGAACATACAACAAGCTTCCTGGGAAGTGGAAACGAAGTTCCTGTCTCTTCGCGAAGCCTTGAGAAGCCTGAGAGTTCTTCAATCAGACTGTTTTGAGGGTGCCAGAGTGAGAGCAGGTGAGGTTGCTAGGCTTAGGGGTTTATCACATGGTCAAAAATTACAACAAAAATTGCTCGGACTTTGTAGTGTTTCAAAATGGGAGGTAGTTATAGTTAAGGTTCTCAATCTCTCCGATTTTCCTTTAAATCAACAGCAATTAGAAATTCTTAACCTGGGTCTTGGTTTTTGCTTGGGCACCAGTAAACAAGATTTTCTTCAAGGTATCAGCAACATAAATTATCATAATTTCAAATATCCAGAACATAATATTAACTTTCTGAAAGGTGTTATTCTTAGACAAAACTTGAATGAAAAAGATTTTGAGGTCTTGCCAAAAAGGCTTCGGGAAGCCCTAGATTGTCTTATCAAAAACAAAGATATTATGGTTGTTAAAGCAGATAAAGGAGGTTCTACAGTGGTTATGAATAAACAAGATTACTTGAATAAAGCGTACCAGTTACTAAATGACACTAATACCTACACTAAATTAACAAACCTCCAACCATTACAAAAACTCAACAGGATTTCAATGGGAAAATTAAAAGATCGCAAATTCCTTGCAGGACCCCTCCCATAAAGAACTTATCTTGTCCAAAATCTCTGGTAAAATCACCAGTTGGCCATATTTCTATGGTTTGCCTAAAATACACAAAGTAGGTACTCCCCTCCGTCCAATAGTTGCCACTTGTAATGCCCCGCAGAGTGTTCTTGCCTCTTGGTTGGCTAAGTCCCTTAGCCAATTACTCGGCACCATATCTGATGCTCACCCAATACACACCTCCCATTTCATTGATAGACTAAGGAATTTTAACCGTTCCGATGGTAGGATGATTAGCCTCGATGTCACCTCTTTATTTACGAATGTTCCGCTTGATTTTGTTTTGGAAAATTTAAAGAAAAGACACGAAGAAGGGATTATCAGCTTTCCTATTCCATGTGACCAATTTCTCGACTTGGTTAGAATCTGTGTTGATTGTACTATTTTCACTTTTAATGATGAATATTTCCAGCAAAAATCTGGTGTTTCTATGGGTTCACCACTGTCACCAGTTTTAGCTAACCTGTGCATGGAGTTCATAGAAGTTGAAATATTAAAGAGATGTAACCCAACCTGCAAGCCTGCTCTGTGGGTGAGATATGTAGACGATATATTTATTATTTTTTACGGCGATGACGTATCTTTAGACTGCTTACTGAATACTGCCAACAACGTTGTCGATTCTATAAAATTTACAGTTGAAAAAGACGTTGATGGCAAGATTTCTTTCTTAGATGTCTTAATTCATAGGGATGTAAACAGTAACTCTTTCAAATTTTCAGTTTTTAGAAAAGCTACTAACAAAGAAAATTATATTCATTATTTTTCCCACCACTCACAGCAAGTTAAAAGGAATGTTATCATTAGCTTTGTTTTAAGAGCACTCCGTATATGCGACCCCCAATTTCTAGATGAAGAACTCTCCCATGTCGTAGATACCTTTAGGTCTTTAAAATACCCGGAACATTTTATTTCTGACGCCATCAGCCGTGCTAAAAGGAGCTTTTATATAGGCCACGTTAATAAGGAAATAAGTAACAAGAAACATGCATCATTACCCTTTGAAGAAGAAGTCTCAAGAGTGGGCGATTATATGAATAAATACCAAAAGGATATAAAAATTGTTTATACCTATAAAAACACCTTGGCAAAAGCCCTTACCAAGAATAATAACAGCACCAAGAGAAACAGCGGTGTTTACAAGGTTACCTGCCATGATTGCAATGGTTGTTACTACGGGGAGAGTGGTAGGGGACTGGATGTAAGATTAAGGGAACATAGAAGGGCCTATGATCTTCATGCACAGGGGAGCGCTTTGGTAGCTCATAGTTTTAATTTAGACCACAAAATTAATTGGGGTAGTGTGCGAACTATTTTTAAAAGTGACGATTCTCACTTGAGAAGATTAGTTGAAGGTGCTGCCATAAACATGGGAATATCGTTTGAAGATAATAAGTCATTTACTAATGAAGACCCTTTCATCAACTGGTTTATTGCCAAACACTACATTAAACATTTTAATTTCAAAACTGACGTTGACCGTGTGAACCCTGATGCTCTGCTTCCTCTTCCCCTCTCTCTCTCCAGATAGCCGACGTCCCTGTGGATGGTTCCGACTATGGCACCTATGCAGCGCAGGCAGATGCAACATCGCAAGTGCGAAGATCAAGGAGATTGGCGCAACTGCCTGTTGAATTTGGTATTACATAACACCCGAACCAGCACTTCCGTGATGGGCTGTTATCTTCTCGCCCCGCCCCCAATTTTTAAAAACTATTTCATAAGAAAACTACCCTCACTTTGCATTTTAACGTTAACACTGATGAGGAACACCGTTCAGGTGTTCGAAAGTCTTTGGTTCTCTTTTTACATAGTAATATATTTACTATATAATTGTGGATTTTTATTACTCAGAACGAATAATAATACGTATGAGAGAGAGAGAGAGAGAGAGAGAGAGAGAGAGAGAGAGAGAGAGAGAGAGAGAGGATACCGACAACAGATGACTGCAGTCACGTATCCAAGTCCCAACTTAGCCAAACAGGAATAGTGTACTTTGAAGGTATTGCTTACTTGCCGTTCTTTTCCTCGCGCTGTTCGGGATCGGACACGGGTCTACTCCCTTGTGACACGATTGTGCTACCGCTGCTGCTGCTGCGGGAGAGAGAGAGAGAGAGAGAGAGAGAGAGAGAGAGAGAGAGAGAGAGAGAGAGAGAGAGAGAGAAAGGTAATTCAATATAGTCTATACATATAAGCGCTTAAGAGAGAAATCATAAAAAATCCTTTTAAAAAAATTATTAAATCAAGCGTATCAACAACAGCAGCTGTGAAATAACAAAATGACAGTATTATAGGAAACTGTTATGCTCAAGGAAGGCAAAAGCGGCGACGGTGTCACAATGGAGAATTGAAACTATGCCATTTGGAGAGAATGAGAGTCGTAGCAGCACAGAAAACTGCAAGCAGCTAATTCATCATTCGAGGCCATTTTGCAATTTACTCGGAATTCTCAAAACCTTCATGACAACATCATGAAATAATGGAGAAAAGAAAAACTGAAATCTAGGACACCTTTTTCACGGTTGTCAGTCACTTCTTTTGTTCTCTGTAGGTCACGCTCTACATCCATCAATTATACTAAAATTACTTGTGAATATGTAAACTTTCAAGTATAAAAATCAATCATTGCAACATTGCAAATATAAGAAATACTCACGGAATGATGCTCTCATGATAATTATGCAAAGCTATTTAATATGAGAGAAAGAAAGATGAAAACTAATGTTTTTTTTTCTCGGAAAGAGCAGTCAGAGACTTATTCAAGGCTAGGAAAAAGTAAGAAACACAAGAAGAGTTATTTTCATAAACTGAAGTTTATGCACAGATATAAATACAAAGGTTGTTATGGTCAATAGCACCATCAGTAATCCTCATGCATGCCCGATACTCGTAGCTGGCTGCTGGTATTGATCATGCTTGTCATTATATATACATATATATATATATATATATATATATATATATATATATATATATATATATATATATATATATATATATATATATATATAATTTCCTGTGGCACCCTCGGAGATGCATAGGGCCTCAGTGGATTTATACCACCACATTCTGTCCTGGGCTAACTCCTCAAGATCTCCCTAACACTCGTCTCCTGCTTCCCACCTCATTGTCCTTAACCACGTCTCCTTTGGCCTATCTCTACCTCTTCTACCAAGGGCAACCCACCCTGGTGTATCTTGTACTCTTCCCTGTCTTCTATACACATGGCCTAGCCACTTCCAGCATAAGAATCTGACATACTAATTGACCGGCTGCACCCCTGTTACTTCTCTAATTCTGTTATTTGAATTCCTGTCCTTCCAGTTAATTTCTTATATTCTTATGAGCGCCTTATTTTCAAATGCTAAGAATTTATTATCAGAAGTCACTGTACGTTACCATGACTCATGCCCATAAATCAAAATACTCCTAACCATTACCTTATAAATTTTGATTTTTGTATGCACAGAAAAATTGCTATTACTCCAAATACTTTTAAGCATTCTCATTGCCTGATGGGTCTTCTTTAATCTTTCCATAAATTCTGTGCTCAGAGAACCATCCTTATCTAAATAAGTACCTAAATATTTAAACTTATCCACTTGCTTTACAACCAAACCTTCAATTAGACAATCCTGTGCATTTTCAATATTCATATTCATGATTTCAGTTTTTCTGCTATTAATAACCAAACCAACCTTTCGACCTTCACTCACTAGACAATCCAACACACTCTGCATCTTTTCTGGTCCCTTGCAGATCAAAACCATATCATCAGCATAATCCAAGTCAAGAAGTTTCACATTTTCTCCCCAGAGTATACCTGCATCCATTTCTCTTTTAACCCTTCTCATAACATAATCCACGACCAATACAAACAACAGAGGAGACAGAATGCCACCCTGGATCACACCAGACTTGACTTCAAATGGATCACTCAAACACCCATCAACCATCACTATACAAGATGTGCCCTCATGCATGTTCATGATAACCGTCACAAACTTTTCCGGTATTCCATAATGCCTCATGATTTTTCACATAGTCCTTCTCGAAATACTATCGAAGGCCTTTTCAAAATCAACAAAACAAAGACTCAACGGAGTCTCCATTTCATTTGCTTGCTGCATTAACTGCCTAACTATGAAGATCTGATCACTGCAACCCCGTCCCTCTCTAAAAACAGGCCCGTTCATCCCTCAGAATATCATCAACCACCGGCTCCAACCTATTCAACATTACAGAAAATTTTCAAGGCTACAGGTGACAAAGTGACACACACATATATATATATATATATATATATATATATATATATATACTATATATATATATATATATATATATATATATATATATATATATATATACTGTATATATATATATATATATATATATATATATATATATATATATATATATATATATATATATATATATAAATTGTCACATAGTGTTCCAAGTACCTGGTTATTACAAAACTAATCACAGAATTCAAAAATTTACCTCCTCTCATAACAATAAAAATTATGACTGAGTACTCTACAGGTAACAGTGATCCCTTAAAAAGCTTATTAATCACGTGAAAAAATCAAATTAAGTTTATCAAAACAAGTGTGAGGTATCAACAATTAAACAAGAAACATACTAGACTAAAATGGCATCACTCCATCAAACAACTTTAACTGTTTCCCTAGTCTTACTTCACTTCAGCAAAACTAAAGGAACAAAATATCACTTTGCCTTATGCACACAATTAATCCTATTCATTGGTGGTTAATAAATGAAACACTGTTTTTAAAAATTTAAATACAAAAAATTTATTTTTAAATTCAAAATTTATAACTAGAACTCACAATCTGAAAAAATTTACTATTACTTGAAAACAACACAAAATTTAACTATTCTTGAGTTAAATTATTAAACAAAACTTATCACAAAAACTTTAATTTATCAAGAAATTAAATTAATCAAGCAAAATTTAAACTATCAAGAATTACTCCAGATTTGAAAAGAAAATCTTAATAAATGAAAATTAAATCAAGTATGCAATGTTAAATATTGAAAAAATACTTAAATTGCTAAGTTAAATGTTAAATTACAAATATCAAAAATGTGAAAAATTAAGAGATTGCAAACACAAGAACACACAAAAATACATAAAACAATTTCACTAAGACAAAAATTCCTTTACACACCTTGTGATACCATGGCAATAATCAGTAAAATTTGCTTTACCTTACACAAGCTTGTGAAAAGTTTTGCAAAATCACCTGAAATGCAGTTGCTTGAGATTCACAAAACACACTTTTTGATAGGCGCCGTTACTAACAAATACACTTTTCCTACATTCAGATCTCAAAAGCTAAAATTGATATCAATGACCACGCAAATATTTTATGTTAATAACTTCTCTCTTTTGAAGAGAGAGAGAGAGAGAGAGAGAGAGAGAGAGAGAGAGGGAACCACACGAACTGTCTCTGAAATCAGAATGAGCAAAGTTTAGGATTCCAGCAAGAAATGAAACAATCAGATGATGACATTATTAAGGCATTTTGGGAATGAGATATGAGAGAAAATTTTAGAAAAGGAAGATGACGTTACTTCCTGAGCAAAACGTTTTGAACTGCAGTCTTACAAAACATGATGTAATTGATCAAGACATGTGCTTTTACCCTCAAAAAGGCATACATGGCTCTTATGGGACACAATCAGAACAATGCATGATCAGAGAAACGTAATCTTAAACATGACTCAGTTGCCAGAAAATTGTATGGGACAAAGATTATAACGAAATCTCAACACGACTCGACTGTTATCCCAACTTGTCAACACTTAACTCAAAACAAAGAGCTTGCTTATCTTTTGTGATAACAACTGAATCAAAACACATCTAGTCTAACTCGAATCTCTCCTTCCCACTACTACACTAGCATCAAGAAAGATATTACTAATTGTAAATTACGTTGTTATCTAAATCACTAACTCTTTTGAGATCTGACACTACACTACATACAACACTTCAACAATTATTACCATTACACAGAACACATGATAACTAGGGCAGTAAATATATCAAAATCATGGAAAGATATACTGTACATTCTATAAGGCAATACATGAGTATATATATATACATATATATATATATATATATATATATATATATATATATATATATATATATATATATATATATATATATATATATATATATATATATATATATATAGTGTCATCCCAGGAGGAACTGGATAACTTTTATGATGACTTATATACCACTCTAAATAATAACAAAGCCCATTACATCATAATGGGGGATTTCAATGCTAAAACTGGACAAAGGAATGAAGATTGTGTTGGCAAATTTGGATATGGAGAAAGAAATGAGAGGGGAGATGACTTGATCAATTATGCCGTAGCACATGACTTCAAGATCATGAACACATTCTTTCAAAAAAGTGAAAACAAGAGATGGACATGGTGAAGCCCAAACCATGAAGCAAGAAAAGAAATAGACTACATGCTGTACTTGTAGACCAACATAATATAGTTAAAAATGTTGATGTCCTGAACCAAGTCAACATAGGCAGTGATCACATGATAGTAAGATGCAAAATCCAAATCAACACCAATCAAGAAAGACAAAAACTATTCTTCTCAAGAGCAGAACATATCAAAATACCCGAAGCTCTCAAATCTACAATTCAGATAGAGTTAAAGAACTGCTACAAGATTCTTGAAAATTTAGAAGACCAAAACAGTAATGAAAATGATCTTGAAAACTTGAATAATAACACCATTATCCCATCAAAAGACGTAGCAAAGAAATTCCAGGACAGAAAGCCCTCCGACAACAGCAAAATCTCTAAAGAGACAAAGAAAGAACCTCATGAAAAAACGTAGAAATCTCAAGCCCCCATCAACAGTGTGGGAGAAAAATGAAGCAGCAGAACTAAACAGAACTATATAGAAAAAGCAACAAGAAGACCTTAGCAACAGAAAAACAGAAATAATTGAAGATGTCATTAAACAGGGCAGATGGTTTAAAACAGCAAAAGGAAAACTCGGCCAGCAATTCACTGGGGTGCTAGAAGAAGACGGATCCCTTACAACCAACCGTGATGGAATAGTTAAGTGAGCAAGAGAGTACCACCAAAAGCTTTACTCCTCAGAAAGACCCTGTTACCATCTTTGCAAAAGAGAAAATCAACACCTATCTCATGACTTTTCAGAGATCACAGCATGCGAGGTGAGAATTGTTATCAAGCAAATGAAGAAGGGGAAAGCACCGGGACCAGATGAGCCAATCCAAGTCAGACTGGTGTGACTATTCAATGAATGTCTGAAGAAGAGCAAAATGTCAGAAGAGTGGAACAAAGCCATCCTCATTTTACTCGACAAAAAAGGCGACCCCAGGGACGTGAACAACCAACGACTGATCAACCTCCTTAATGTTATTTATAAGATCTTCACCAGAGTCACCACTAATCGGATTGCAGGTAAGCTTGATGAAAATCAGCCAAGGAAACAAGCAGGCTTTAGAAGAAGCCGCTCTACAATTGACCATCTACAAACAGTAAACCAGATCATTGAGAAAACAAACAAATATAAAATCCCACTAGTAGTAGCACTTGTAGATTACAGCAAAGCATTTGACTCTGTTGAAACTGAGGAGGTCATGTCAGAGCTGGAAGAACAGGGAGTTGATTCAGTTTACATCAATGTCCTCCGTCACATCTATGACCTTTCAACGTCATTTATTCGCCTCCACAAAGACTCGGTACCATTCCAACTCAAAGGAGGAGTCAGACACGGTGACACAAACTCACCCAAACTGCTTACTGCCTGCCTGGAGAGAGCTTTCCAACAACTCAGCTGGCAAGAAAAAGGAATAAGATTAGGTGGAGAACACCTAAGTCACCTAAGATTTGCTGATGGCATCATTATCATTGTCCCCACCAAAGAAGAGCTTCAACAAATGCTCACCGAGCTAAATGAAGCAAGTAAATCAGTAAGCCTCCACATGAACTTCCGTAAGACCAAAGTCATTAGCAATAAATACACTGAAAATGCAGATGACATACTTGAAATTGAAAATCAACAAATTGAGGAAGTGGACCACTACATCTACCTTGGACAATGAATCTCTCTACATGACGCTTCCAAAGAGAGCGAAATAAAAAGAAGAAAAACCCTCAGTTGGCAGGCGTTTGGAAGAGCCAGTACAGTGTTAAAAAATAAGAAGATTCCTATCATCTTAAACCCGCTGGCGAGATGACTTAGACCAACATAAAGACAGTGGCACAGGAACCTGGGGAAGACCTACATCCAACAAAGGGCTTTTGAAGGCTGAAATAATGATGATATATATATACATATATATATATATATACATTATATATATATATATATATATATATATATATATATATATATACATATATATATATATATATTATATGTGTATATATATATATATATATATATATATATATATATATATATATATATATATATATATATATATATATATTTATATTATATGTGTGTATATATGTATATATTATATATATGTATATATATATATATATATATATATATATATATATATATATATATATATATATATATATATATATATATATACTATATAAACCCAGCGCTGCCTGGGAAAACTCTGAATGACAACCAATTAACTCTCTCTCTCTCTCTCTCTCTCTTTCTCCTCCCTAACACCTGTTCTACTCTCTCTCTCACTTTCTCTCCCTCTCACTCTCTCTCTCTCTCTCTCCTATTTTTTTCCCTCTTTCTCCTCCCTAACACCTGTTCTACTCTCTCTCTCTCACTTCCTCTCCCTCTCACTCTCCCTCTCTCTCTCTCTCTCTCTCTCTCTCTCTCTCTCTCTCTCTCTAGCCCTTCGTTGGCTGAGTCGGTTGAGCTTCAGACTGTCACTCGATGGGCCGGAGTTCAATTCCCCCGGCCAGCTGATGAAGAGTTAGAGAATTTATTTCCAGTGATAGTAATTCATTTCTCGCTATAATGTGGTTCTGATTCCACAATAAGCTGTAGGGTCCTGTTGCTAAGTAACCAATTGGTTCTTAGCCACGTAAAATTTTCGGGCCAGCCCTAGGAGAGCTGTTAATCAGCTCAGTGGTCTGGTAAAACTAAGGTATACTTTTTTTTTTTCTCTCTCTCTCTCTCATTTTTTCCCTCTTTCTCCTCCCTAACACCCCCTCTACTCTCTCTCTCGTCCTCTCTCTCTCTGTCTCCCCTTCCCAACACCCCCAGCCCTTTGGTGCCATTAATGTCTTACCCTCACACTGTTCTTTCCCAGATAGCAACTGTATACCGAAATTATGTGTGATAAATTCGTAAAGTTACTAAGTCTACGGGCATAAAGCCTTTTCACTGGCAGAGCCAGTCCCATTTCAGGAAAGCCCTTCCACCTCCACCCATTCTGGTGCCCTTTGGTGCCCTTTGGTGTCCTTTGGTGCCCTTTGGTGCCCTTTGGTGCTAGTGATGTCTTACCCCAACAGTGTTCTTTTCGAGATTGTAAGTCATATGTATGCCCAGTTTGATTGAAATTGCTCAATGCATTTCCAAGTATATGTCGACCATACACACACATACATACATACATCCATTTATATATATATATATATATATATATATATATATATATATATATATGACTATTTATCACATCACCGTGATTCATATACAATCGAAAGCTACAAACGTCCTTTAATATCAATTCACTCTACCTCGAAAAGTAATATATTTTCATATATATTACCGAAGGGGAATTTTAGGTGATAATAAGTCCACCGTCCGTGGGATCGAACCAGCGACGGACGGGGAATCAGGTTGACCGCTAACCAGTCGGCCACAAGAGAGGTATAAATGAATTATCATCTCATCGTTGTCCCTCGAACTCAGGTGTTTGCGTTTGGAGACATATCCACCCACCTCTGCCATGTTGGCGTGTAGTGCGTTTGTGCGTCCATATTATGACTATTTATCACATCACCGTGATTCATATACAATCAAAGCTACAAACGTCCTTTAATATCAATTCACTCTACCTTTTGTAATATAATATATGTTACAACTGGAAATTTTTATGTGATATATAAGTCCACCGTCCTAAGATCGAACCAGCGACGGACGGGAATCAGGACAGAGCCAGTCCCAGTCTCCAAAACGCAAAACACCTGAGTTCGACGGGTGGGCTGATGGGAGATGGTATTCATTTATACCTCTTTGGCCGACTGGTTAGCGTGTCACTGTAAGTCCTGATTCCCCGTCCGTCGCTGGTTCGATCCCACGGACGGTGGACTTATTATCACCTAAAAATTCCCCTTCGGTAACATATATGAAAATATATTTCTGAGTAGAGTGAATTGGATATTAGCGACGTTTGGCTTTCATGATTGTATATGAATCACGGTGATTGATAAATAGTGAAATTGCTCAATGCCAACATGGCAGAGGTGGGTGGATATCGCTCCATACAAAACACCTGAGTTCGACGGGTGGGCTGATGGGAGATGGTATTCATTTATACCTCTCTTGTGGCCGATATGTCACTGTAGGAGATCTGATTCCCCGTCCGCCGCTGGTTCGATCCACGGAATGGACTTATTATCACCTAAAATTTTTTATAATATATATGAAAATATATTACTTTGATAGAGTGAATTTATATTAGGACGTTTATAGCTTTCTGATTATATATATATATATATATATATATATATATATATATATATATTTATATTTGTATGTATATATGTATACTGTATATATATACATACATACATACATATATATATATATATATATATATATATATATATATATATATATATATATATATATATATATATATATATATATTTCATAGGTAATTCCTGATTAAGACTGTTTCAAGAGATTTTTAGCTTTGGAAAAAGGAATCAGGGTATATCAATCGAATATCTTCATAACAATTAAGCGTCGCATATTCTAGTATATGTTGTATGAAAATTTTATGAGATTACATTCATACATTTTAATTAGTACAGCTCACCTGAGGAAAAAGAAATAAAAGTAATTCCAGAAACTGGGGTGCAGTTTTAGTTCGCTAATGCGCGCTTTCATGGAAAAGTATGATTTGTTGTTTAGCTTGAACCAAGCAGCTGTATCACCATAGCCAGTTAACAGGACTGAAAACAGTCGGTCGTGAGCGTTTTTATGCCATGTGTAGTTGAGAACAAATGTAAATCGAGGCGCCTTACTATTAACTTCAAGGTTTAACAAAACTGGCACACTAACACCTAAGTGCATGTTGCAGTAAAGTGATGTAAGTTAAAAATTTAGAAAATGAAAACTATGACACAACTACAGCATAGCCTACTCACCACAAGGAAGCCAGTGAAAGGTATGTCAGAGTCCATTAATTTGTCCAGGTCAGTCATAATGAATTGTACACAAGAAAATACTGAGAAACACGTGAGACCTATATTCATCTTAGGGTCCTACGTTCAAACAGAAATAAATTGACTGTGAGTCAGGGAAATTTAGCATCTATCAATCAGTATACTGACTGATTGATATACTGTTAAAACAGTATGCTTTAGTTGATAATGAACAATACTAAACCAGGTACAGAAAAGGTTTCTCAAAACCATAAACCAACTTCGAACTTATTGACGTAACAATAACTCTGATTTACAGCAAAATCAAGAACAACAATTAAAACTAAATCTCCAAACTCGGAACAGAGGAAAAACGCGGGTTGGCCAAAAAGTATATTTATCCTTGACCCAGAGAAGAGGGATACTCTTACAAATTTAGCCCAAGGGGATCCTCAGCACTGAAAGGCACAGGATTAAAATTAATATAAAGGGAACTGCAGACTGAAACTGAGACTTTTGATAGCTAGCACTGATTTGAATAAACGAGGTCTTTGCATCCCACACCAAAGTTTGAGACCAAACAGACAGTAGTAAGCGAAACCTAATAGTTAGATAAGCTTCCGAGGTATGGCCTTATGAACAGAGCCATTCATATTAAGATGCAGACACAAATGATTAAGTCTTAGACCATGGGAAGGTAATCAGTCATAAAACAAAACTACACTTGCTTGTCGAAGCGCAGATGAATAAATTCATCAGAATTCCGTGAAGGGAAAAAAACTGTTCTTTTCTTCCGAGACATTTCTGTTCGCACTTCATTGCACTTTTTTCATCTCTTTCCCTCAGTGTCATGGTGATTATCTCCTTCCCGCTCTGTTTGGCAGCAGCTTCTGTTCTTTGAGAGGCAGCAGAAACTACAGACACTTTAAACATAGGTTACTGATGTACCCCTGCGCGAAAACGACTTCAATGGAAAGTCTTATGGCAAGTCAAGTTCGCCATAATGTGATATCTATGTAAAATGCACTTCTGATAAGGAGGGATGACTATTTATATATATACACAGATGCTTATGTTTCATCTTGACAATTAACTCTCATATCGCAGACAAGAATACTTCCGACAAAGTATTACTCTTGTTGAAGTGTGGAAGACTTGAACGGCATGATTTCTAAACCCTTGAGTGATAACCAGTTCATATTTCACAATATGTGACTTGTGCTCAAGCCGCACCGAAACTAATTGTTTCGACTGATAATATCTTCTCCAAAAGCCCTTTCACAATATTTCATGGTATTTAGATATATCGTTCTATTGGCTAGCAACACATTCCAATAAACTGACACGTGGGCATCACAAGCGTCAAAACGAGGAAGGCTTCCTTTCCAGTCATGTTGGCAGAGTTGTCAACAAGCGAAAAAGGAAATGACTCGTCCTCAGATAAACTTTATTAAATCCTCAGAGAGTTCCAAAATGACTTTGGAACAAGTGAGGAAGAGCTGCCAAGGCCATAACTTGATGGAAGAGAGCATTAGAAACACCGCAATCCATCCGGAACTCGGAAATGACCCATTTGTTCGAGGGACTTCGAGGAGAACGAGACTGGCAGAGAGAAAAGAGCTGCAGTTCCCGATTCACATTCAAAAGTTCTGGGCCAATTATGCTGGGGAAGGAAGGCCTTGGAATGAACCGGTCGTTACTGACAACCGGATGCGTCAATTGCCATCTGTGAAAGACAATTCGTGTTTCTGTCCATTCCCGTTAAATTCTTTCAGTCCGAAAACATTTATCAAGAAAACTAAATTTGGCTGCTAAAATAAATGTCAGCAAAAAGCGAGGATGCAAACAGAGTAAATACTTCTAATAAGGAAAATGATAAAAGAAAAACTAAACATATTTACTCACATATTCGTGCAAACCTTTACGCACACTTGCATCTGTGAACTGAAGAAAAATAAAATATGCACATGACGAAACCAGACAAATCAGGTGGTCGTGTAATTTTAAACAGAAATGAGTATACAGAAAAAATGATATTCTTCTCGGTGATGATAGCCCATATAAAGATTTGGATGAAAACCAGTTAGACAATGTGAATAGGGGTTTTAATATGAAAGTGAAAAAGTTATTAATTGGAAACGAAAGCCCTATAAAAAAAGTTGTGTGACCTCTGCATCGCTACCGCATGTATATGGTACAATAGAAACTCAAAATAAATTTCCGCATCTTACAATCTAGCGAAGTACCTAGTGAATATTCTCAACTCATTGGCTGGTACCATTTCTGATGCCAATATCAAGAATAATGTGGACATGATAAATATAAACTAAATAATGTACAAATTAAAATGAACCCAGGCTTGTGAGTTTTGATGTGGTGTCACTGTTCACAAAGGTGTCAGTTAACGAACTGGGGGAATTTTTCTCGGAATGATTAGAGAACACACAGCTGGAATCCTATTTTCTAAGAACACTCTAATTGAACTGATTAAATATTAAACATAATTCCACACGATGTAGTATGGTTCAGTTATGTTGACGACACAATTTGTGTATGGCCACAAATAACAATTTTTGCCAAGTTGAATCAATTAGTACCATCAATTAAATTCACTATGGAAATGGAATGAGATGAGAGCCTACCATTTCTGGATTGCCTCATACGTAAAAAACGAAATGGGTTCAAATACAGTGTTTACAGAAAGCCTACTAACATTTCTTCCTACGTGCATTTTTATTTTGGTCAAAGCAATAAGATTGAGAAATTAGTGTTCACATCTTTGCTTTTAAGAGAATTTCGTACATGTAGCCCTGAGTATATTGATGATGAAATAGATAAGATTAGGAGGAATTCAAGCAAAAAAACATTAGAAGCGGCAAAAAAGACTGTATCAAACCCAAAAAGAACCTTACAACACAAAAAATTTGCTTGTACTGCCTTATAATAATAATATGAAAGATATCCCCATCTTCTTATGAATTTTGGCGTTAATGTCGCATTTAAGAACAGTAGAACAATGAAACATGTTCTTATAAAGAACTCTCCCGACTGTACTAAAGGATGTGTATATAAAATTCCATGTAAGTCTTGTGACAACTTTTATATTGGTCAAATGGTAAAGCACTGGAAAAGAGAATGGAACAGCCTAAAAAATGTGTGAGATATGAACAGGTGAACAGTGGTATTTTTGTACATGTTAGTGAAAACAATCCTGCTATCAACTGGGAGGGGGCAAAAAGGTTAGCGTATTCTAAGGATGCACTGGGAAGGAATATCATTGAGCCTAGCTTTATAAAAAGAAAGTTATGGCCACAATATGAACATTAGTCAAGGCATGTATAAACTTGTTCCTATAATGTCAACAGAACTTTGTAAAATTTTTAAATTTTATAAGGAAGGCAGTAGAAATGTATGGAAAAAGGATTGTCAAATTTGTAAACACAGAGCGGGAGCAATAGTACTAATGAGCTTTCTCGCCCCTCCTCCCTGACACCTGCCAGGTTTGGATTTATAGTCTCCTACGCTCTGTACGTTTATCGTATTGTCCCTTGAGAGTAGAGTGTGATTTCTACCCAAATACGGTAAGTTTTGAGGCCATTCTTACTTTGACACCTATCATGTGGGATCTGTAGTCTCAAACGATTGTGTACGTTTGTCAGTACTGTCTCTGTAGTATATATATTGTGATTTCTAATGCTGTGCATCAGGCCTTCGTCAGTGGCTTGGAAATAAAGTCGAAACCGGTCAGGACCTCTTATTTTTCACCTGTGGGAATATGTGATAAACAAATCTCGCGATAAAGTGACAATAATCATTCATACGTACATACATATATACACACACACTCACACACACACACACACACACACAAATATATATATATATATATATATATATATATATATATATATATATATATATATATATACAGTATATATATACATATATAGACATGTATATCTTTATATATATATACATATGTATATATTAGAAATAATCAACACACAATCACGTGTGGAACAGAAATAAATTTCTGACTCACATCAGGATCGAACCCAGGTCTTTCAATTGAAAGGCAAGGAGCTCCTAGAAAACTAGGCCATACAAGTCAAAAGAAGTTGGAACCTGAGAGCAACTGCACCCAAGGAATTACCTGGGCAAACTAACTGCTTGCATACCAGCGAGTTTTCCCCAACTTCCCGACTGTTACACACGTGATTGTGTGTTCATTATTTCTATCATATTCACTCAGAAGGGAAAATTCAGAATGAAATGCTGTCAATTGGGTCATTGCTGAGTCAGGAAGTTGGGAAAACTCGCTGGTATACAAGCAGTTAGCTTGCCAAGGTAATTCTTTCAAGGTACAGTTGCTCTCAGGTTCCAACTTTTTTGACTTGTATGGCCTAGTGGGCAGCTCCTTGCCTTTCAATTGAAAGACCTGGGTTGATCCTGATGCGAATCAGAAAATTTATATATATATATATATATATATATATATATATATATATATATATATATATATATATATATATATATATATACATACATATACATACAGTATATATATTGTTATGAACCAAACCTCAGTTCATCAGGTTCCATCATCAATTACAGAGAAGTGGACTGGGAAGACTGGCAGAAGCCGAGACAACCACGGGGAAAGGGAAACAACAAAACCAACAAAATAACCTTAATACTAGTTTATTAACATTAAGTAATGTACATATTAACAAATGAGTCAAGTTTGGTAAAAAGTGATATATAAATCATATCACATCATACATAATCCACGAGTCAATCAAAAAATACCACAGATGTAGCAAAATTAAAGTTACCTTAAGTAAACATTACAATCACAGCAAAAAGTAACAAACATCACATAAAAATGAACAACATTTAAGCTACATCAAACAATAAGAAATAAAGGCAGCATAAATAATAATATCAGAAAATCCACGGTATAACCAATTAACCAAAGTAATATACAAATATCTGAAAAATCAATAAAGCAGCAAATATAAAGTCAATAATAATCATAACCTAAAGTATCATAAATAATACCAATATGGTAATCACAATCTTCGTACAGCACAAAAACAGAACAGCCACCTAGGGATGTCATGACCAGCCTCAAAGGTGACCGAGGACGACCATCAAACTGCTGCCGTGAAATCATCGAAACCACTACGTGGCAGCAAACAGGAATATCTCCAAAAAACACACATGATCACGACTGAGTCGATGCAACAGCCACACTGCTGTCTCAGAGGAATGCCCCCTCTCCACTGGTGACTAAGGTTGAGCCACCAACTCATCCTTAATAACTTGGCTAAAGTTCCCGTCATCAAAAACTGCAGAAGACAACAGGTAACAACTACCTGCTACTAAACAAGTCCATGCTGCTATGCTGTCTAGACCTTGAGTCGATGGCTGCACAAACCAACAGACGTAAACTATAAACACAAAAAAATAAGCACCACCGGGAGAGGAGTGCACCCACAACAAGGAAACAGTCCTTCCATACACAAAACAAGCACTAATATATAATATATATATATATATATATATATATATATATATATATATATATATATATATATATATATATATATATATTTTCATGATGTTGCCTTGTAATACGTATATCCTCCTATAACTTTGACATATTTACTTTTTTCATGTGTTATGTTTAATGATAATGGTTGTTGAAGTGTCATATTTAGTTTGACATCAGATCTCAAAAGTACTAATGATTACTTGATAGCGTAATTTAGAATTGTTGTTATAATTTTAATAGTAACGTAATTTAGAACGAATATCTTTCTTGGTAAAAGCGTAGTATTTGAACACGTGTGTGTGTGTGTCCAGGAAGGGCTTGTTTCATTTCAGTTGTCATCAGTTGAGATAAGAGGGAACGCTTTGTTTTGGGTTAGCGATGACAGATTTGCAAAACAAACGCCAATTCGTCCCATACGGGCTCAAGACGAGTGATTTCATGTTGTTGCATGCGTTGTTTGAGTCACGTACGCCACTTTGAGAGAAAGAATACGTGTCCTGATCAATTACGTCATGTTTTGTAAGATGCGTTCAAAACGTTTGCTGGGATGACGTAACTTTCCTTCTAGAAGCTTCTCCATTGTATCTCGCACCCAAAACGCTTTAATGACGTCACCTCCCTGCTTCTAGAACTTTTGTATCTCGTACCCAAAATGCTTTAATGACATCATGTAATTGTTTCACGTATTACTGGAATCCTAAAATTTGTTTCATTCTGATTTCTGAGACCAGTCGATTTGGTTCCATATCTCTCTCTCTCTCTCTCATTCCTAATTAGGAAGAGATTACTTTTAACGTAAATTTTTGTGGTCACTTTTAACATTAACTTTTGAGATCTGAATTTAGCAAAGTTATTTAGTTAAATGCGCCTGGTAAAAAGTGTGAATTGTGTAACGCAGCTGCAGCAAGTGATTTACAGAGGTTTTCACAAGTTGTGTAAGGTAACGTGAAATTTTACTTATTGATACCATGGTATGATAAGTTAGGAGGTTATGGTGTGATAAGTTAGGAAATTTTGAACAAGTGAAATCATTATTGATAAATCTTACGTGTATTTTTTGTGTTTTTCTATTTACAATTTCTTTATATTTTCACATTTTTATGTTTGTGATGTAACATTTATTTACATAGCATTGTAAATATTTCTTGGTAATTTAACATTGCATACTTAATTTAACATTGCATACTTAATTTAACATTGCATACTTGATTTCATTTATTGAGATTTTCTTTTTAAATCTTGAGTGATTCTTGGTAATTTAAATTTTGCTTGATTAATTTAAATTCCTGATAAAGTTTTTGTGAGTTAGTTTTGTTTCATAATTTAATTCAAGAATTCATTGAGTTTTGTGTTATTTTAAACTAATAGTAAATTTTTTCAGATTGTGAATTCTAATTAATTGTGAATTCTAGTTATAAACTTTGAATCTGAAAATAAATTTTTGTATTTAACATTTTTAGAAAAACAGTGTTTCATTTATTGATCACCAGTGAATAGGATTGATTTGTGTGCATAAGGCAAAGTGATAAACATGTTTTGTTCTTTTAGTTTTGCTAAAGTGAATTAAGACCAGGAAACAGTTAGAGTTTTTGATGGAGTGATGCCCTTTTACTCTAGAAGATTTCTAGTTTAAATTTTTATACCTCACACATATTCTGACGAACTTAGTTTGATTTTTCAAGTGATTGATAAATAAGTTTTTCTTAAGGGATCACTGTTACCTTTAGAGTACTCAGTCGTAACAATTAATGTTATGAGAGTTCAGGTATCTGGCTGAAGTGAGGTATATTTTTGAATCTTGAGATTAGTTGTGTAATAACCAGGTACTTGATACGCATCGTGACATAATATTGTTTGGTGCCCAGAGACCCGTGGAACAAAACAAAAAATATCACTCTGGTTTATGGTTTATACTGGTGGTGTTAGGGATATATTTTGATAGGAGAGTGACCACATGGTTATTTTTTGCTTTGTATTGTGAATTATTTAGTTGAGTAACTTAGAGAAAATGGCTCTGTTCAATGTTCAGAGGTTTTAGCAGCTCCTTCCATCCAAGAGTTATCTGAATCCCAACCTGACTAAGGCACAGTGGATTGCTTTAGCAGTAGCATGTGGGGGTAATGTGTCTAGTGGTATGATTAAGGCACAAATCAAATATATTGCAATCCAAGCATTGATGGACTCTGGTAAAGTAGATGAAGAGTTGGGAGAGGCACAGGAATTGTTGAATGCAGCTGAGGCAGAATTTACAGATAAACATGAACAAAAGAAAGAGAAAAGTGATGCAGAAGCAGAGCTTAGACGTATAGAAGCAGAAGAAAATTTGATTAAGCTGAGGATACAGGCTGAAAGAGAGAAAATGCAAGCAGAAAGAGAAAGAGAAGATAGAGAGAAAAAGAGAAAGAAAGGAAAGAGAAGAAAAAAGCAGCAGAAGAAGAAAGAGAAAGAGCAAAAGAAGAAAGAGAAAGAGCAAAAGAAGAAAGAGAAAGAGCAAGAGAAGAAAGAGAAAGAGTAAAGAAACAAGAAGATTATGAAAGAGAGATGAAACTGATAGAAGCCCGCTCCAAGTTACCTGTAACACCGTCTAACCCTACTCAAGGTAATTCAGACCCTGTATTTGATGTAGTAAGAGTGCAGAAGTTAATTCCGAAATTTACAGAAGAAGCCCCAGATGAGTTTTTTGATCACTTTGAAAAAGTAGCTTCAGGTATGGGATGGCCAGAGGATAAATGGTCTGTCTTGTTACAGAGTGTTCTCATTGGTAAAGGAAGAAGTGCCTATTTAGCCTTATCAACTGATCAGTGTAAAGAGTACAAGGTACTCAAACATAATGTGCTACAAGTTTACCAGATGACCCCTGAATATTATAATGAAAGATTCAGATCTTTGAGAAAGGATGACAAGATAACTTTCTTGGATTATGCTTACAAAGTAAGAAGATGTTTTAAACGATGGTTGAGGCTGCTAAAGTTAAATCTATGGACGAACTTGAGGAGTTAGTAGTCCTAGAACAATATCTTAGAGGAATTCCTGAACACATAAGAGCCTATTTAAGAGAGAGAGAGGTTAAAAAACTTGACAAAGCTGCTACATTGAGTGAAGATTTTAATATAATTTCTAGCAAAAGAAATTATAATGTCAAGTACCAGAACCAACAACGCACAGGTTTCAGATCTCATCCAAATTTCAGGAACATTACAACTGAAATCCTTCTAGTGGCTACGCCAATACAAAGTCAGGTAACACCCCTCAGCAATTAAATGTTAAATCCTCATCATCCAGTCAGTTTTCAAGACAGATACAGAAGACTAATGTTGTCTGCTACAAGTGTGGAAAGAGTAGGACACTACAGTCGAGATTGTTATCAGACACAACAGCAGACCAAACCAGTTGGTCAAGTGGTTAAAGGTAACCAGGTGAAGCAAACTACGAAGAGCAGTGTGGGGAAGACTGAGACTAAACAAGCAGAGTGTTTAGCAACCAGTGGAAATGTAACTTCAAGCAGTGAGTGGCTGAGCAGCTTGGAGGCTTTTAAGCCATATATCTATGAAGGTACGCTGACAACTCAAGGAGGAAGTGTGCAGGTACCAGTCAAGGTATTACGTGATACGGGGAGTAACCATAGTGTGGTAGTTCGTGGTGCTCACCCACAGTTGGAGAAGAATCTCACTGAGATTCAGTTATTTTGAAGGGTATAGGAGGAGAAGAGGTAACTCCTATATGCCGCTTGCATTTGTCCTGTGAATTGGTGACAGGAAATGTTGATTTTGCTGTAAAGGACTCACTAGCTGTTGAAGGTGTACATGTTTTACTGGGTAATGAAGTTGGTGGTGTACCATTTGTTCCTTGTCCTATAGTGACAGACAAACCGTTAAGGGTTAGTCCTACAGTAGCTTTAGAGAAGAAAAACCCCCACCTGTTTCCAAGTTGTGTAACTACCAGGAGTATGAAGAGAACTATGTCTGCAAGTGAAGATACTGAGGATTTACCTGCACTAGAAGAATCAAGTGAAGGATCTTTAAGATTAGAAGAACTGTTCCAGGAAAGTGAAGTTTCCCCTAGTGTTAGTAGTGAAGAGATTTCCCAAGAAGAAGAGGATCCTGTTGTTATTAAAGAGACTCCGAGTAGTTAAAGAGTTCCTGAAGATAGTAGTGAAACTGTAGAAGCAGAGTTAGCAGATATGGAGAGTTCAGCCCTTGAAGTTGGTCAAGTGACAAGAGAGAAGCTAATGAAACTGCAGAAGAGGGATACAACGTTGGCTGATTTGTTCTTCAGAGTTGTTGATCAAGAAGAGATGCAACAAACCTCTACCTGTTATTATCTAAAGGAAGGATTGCTAATGAGGAAGCATCGACCTGCAGATATACCAGGAAATGCTGAATGGGGTGAATATCATCAAATTTTGATTCCATATCCATTGAGGAAACAAGTTGTAGCAGTAGCGCACGAGTCTGGACATATGGGAATCAGGAAGACTGTTGAGAAGGTTATGAAGTATTTTTTCTGGCCTGGACTTCACAAGGACGTTAGCAAATTTTGCAGTGTGTGTCACACGTGCCAGATAGCTGGAAAACCGAATGAAACCATTCAGAAAGCCCCCCTGCAACCCATAGAAGTTAGAGGAGAACCCTTTAGCAAGGTAATTATAGATGTGGTTGGGCCACTTCCGAAAACAAAGAAAGGAAATGAATATCTATTAACATTAATGTGTCCAGTGACTAGGTATCCTGAGGCGATTCCTGTAAGAAGTATAAGTGCAAAGGTAATTGCTGAGAAGTTGGTGGAGTTTTTCTCCAAGTTTGGAATACCAGAAATTGTGCAAAGTGATAGAGGAACGAACTTTACTTCAAAATTATTCCAGGATGTGATGAACTTGTTAGGAGTAAAACAACAGTTATCAACTGCTTATCATCCAGAGACTCAAGGAGCCTTGGAAAGGTTCCACCAGACATTGAAAAGTATGTTAACTAAGTATTGTAATGAATCAGGAAGAGAATGGGATGCTGGTTTACCTTTAATGTTATTTGAAGTTAGGAATGCTTATCAAGAAAGCATGGGATGTTCACCAAATGAAATGATTTTTGGTCGAGACATTAGAGGTCCATTGAAGATTCTTGCAGAGAATTGGGAAGAAAATCAAGAGGAAATCCAAGGAGAATATGTGAAGAACTTGAGGAAAAGATTAAGAGAAATTAGAAAATTCTCTTTAGAAAATTTGAAAATAAGTCAAGAGAAAATGAAAAGGAAATATGATGCTAAAACTAAGCTAAGAAATTTTAGTATTGGACAGCAAGTTCTAGTGTTCTTACCAGTGAAAAGATTTCCCCTTACCAATAAGTTTCAAGGTCCTTATAGGATAATAGAGAAGTTAAGTGATCGAACTTATGTGATTGAAACACCAGGAAGAAGAAACGACAGAGGAAGATACATGTGAATCTTTTGAAATCTTACTTCTCAGATACTAAAACTGAAACAGTGTCAATAACACAAACAACTTCATCTACAGAGGACGATGACGGCTACGAATTAGGAGCTGAAAACAAGATGAACAATTCTTCAATATTAGAAAATTTGGAAGATAAACTAAAACATCTGAGTATTGAGCAAAGTAGTGAATTAAGTGAAGTTATTCAAAGTTTCCCTGAAATTTTTGCAGATGTACCTAGGTGTACCAATCTGACAAAGCATGAGATAAAGATCAGAGAAGATGGAAAACCTTTTAAAATGAGAGCTTATCGCTTATCACCTTTTCATCGAGATGTTTTGAAGAAAGAAGTTGAATATTTGTTGCAGCATGGATTAGCAGAACCCAGTTCAAGTCATTATAGTTTCTCCTTGTGTGTTAGTGAAGAAACCAGATGGCTCATTTAGGATGTGTACTGATTATAGGAAACTGAATTCCATCAGTGTGGTTGACAATTATCCCTTGCCTCTTATTGATCAATTACTTGATAATATTGGGCAAGCCAAATTTGTTTCAAGATAGACTTGTTGAAAGGATATTATCAAATTCCCTTAGATGAGAATGCTAAGTTGCTATCAGCTTTCATTACTCCTTTTGGACTGTATCAATACACTGTTTTGCCGTTTGGTCTGATGAATACACCTGCAACATTCCAGCGAGTGATGGATCAACTACTAGGATCAATAGAAGGAGTAGGTGTATACCTTGATGACATTGTGATTTATTCTAATACATGGGAAGAACATCTGAAGATATTAAGGAAAGTGTTCAAGAAACTTCGGGAAGCAGGACTAACAATCAACTTACAAAAAGTGAGTTTGGAAAAGCAACTGTACAGTACCTAGGATTTGAAGTTGAAAAGGCCTTCTCGCTCCTATTGACGCTAATGTAGAAGGTATCCGTAAGGCTACCCCTCCTGCTACGAGGAAACAGCTACAAAGATTTTTGGGCATGGCTGGATTTTATCACCGGTTCTGTCCAAATTTCTCAGCCATAGTAGCTCCCTTAACTGACTTAACCAGTCCTAAAAGAAAGTTTGATTGGACTCCAGAATGTCAAGAATCATTTGAGAAGGTTAAAGCCATATTAACTTCAAGACCAGTGCTTCAAGCTCCAGACTTCAATAAAAAGTTTGTGATACAAGTTGATGCATCCGACTGTGGAATTGGAGCTGTTCTACTTCAAAAAGATGACAACAGAATTTACATCCAGTATGTTTTATGTCTTCAAAGTTGAAAAAGCACCAGAAAACATACTCAACAATTGAAAAAGAAACATTAGCATTAATCACAGCATTAAAAAGTTTGAAGTGTATGTGAACCGACCTAGGAATGAAGAAATTTTAGTATTGTCGGATCACAACCCAATCTCATTCATCAATAAGATGAAAAATAATAATATGAAACTGACCAGGTGGTCTTTATGCCTGCAACCATATAAAAGTGTTAAACACATTTCAGGAAAAGATAATGTCATAGCAGATTATTTATCCCGTTGTGAATCGTTGGATTCAAACCCGGGATAAGTAATCTTCTCGGGAGGAGGAATTTCATGATGTTGCCTTGTAATACATATATCCTCCTATAACTTTGACATATTTACTTTTTCATGTGTTATGTTTAATGATAATGGTTGTTGAAGTGTCATATTTAGTTTGACATCAGATCTCAAAAGTACTAATGATTACTTGATAGCGTAATTTAGAATTGTTGTTATAATTTTAATAGTAACGTAATTTAGAAACGAATATCTTTCTTGGTAAAAAGCGTAGTATTTGAACACGTGTGTGTGTGTGTCCAGGAAGGGCTTGTTTCATTTCAGTTGTCATCAGTTGAGATAAGAGGAACGCTTTGTTTTGGGTTATTGATGACAGATTTGCAAAACAAACGCCAATTTGTCCCATACGGGCTCAAGACGAAAGTGATTTCATGTTGTTGCATGCGTTGTTTGAGTCACGTGACGCCACTTTGAGAGAAAGAATACGTGTCCTGATCAATTACGTCATGTTTTGTAAGATGCGTTCAAAACGTTTTGCTGGGATGACGTAACTTTCCTTCTAGAAGCTTCTCCATTGTATCTCGCACCCAAAACGCTTTAATGACGTCACCTCCTGCTTCTAGAACTTTTGTATCTCGTACCCAAAATGCTTTAATGACATCATGTAATTGTTTCACGTATTACTGGAATCCTAAAATTTGTTTCATTCTGATTTCTGAGACCAGTCGATTTGGTTCCATATCTCTCTCTCTCTCTCTCATTCCTAATTAGGAAGAGATTATTTTAACGTAAATTTTTGTGGTCACTTTTAACATTAACTTTTGAGATCTGAATTTAGCAAAGTTATTTAGTTCGTAACGGCGCCTGGTAAAAAGTGTGAATTGTGTAACGCAGCTGCAGCAAGTGATTTACAGAGGTTTTCACAAGTTGTGTAAGGTAACGTGAAATTTTACTTATTGATACCATGGTATGATAAGTTAGGAGGTTATGGTGTGATAAGTTAGAAATTTTGAACAAGTGGAATCATTATTGATAAATCTTACGTGTATTTTTGTGTGTTTTTCTATTTACAATTTCTTTATATTTTCACATTTTTATGTTTGTGATGTAACATTTATTTACATAGCATTGTAAATATTTCTTGGTAATTTAACATTGCATACTTAATTTTTAACATTGCATACTTAATTTAACATTGCATACTTGATTTCATTTATTGAGATTTTCTTTAAATCTTGAGTGATTCTTGATAATTTAAATTTTGCTTGATTAATTTAAATTCCTGATAAAGTTTTTTGTGAGTTAGTTTTGTTTCATAATTTAATTCAAGAATTCATTGAGTTTTGTGTTATTTTAAACTAATAGTAAATTTTTCAGATTGTGAATTCTAATTAATTGTGAATTCTAGTTATAAACTTTGAATCTGAAAATAAATTTTTGTATTTAACATTTTTAGAAAAACAGTGTTTCATTTATTGATCACCAGTGAATAGGATTGATTGTGTGTGCATAAGGCAAAGTGATAAACATGTTTTGTTCTTTAGTTTTGCTAAAGTGAATTAAGACCAGGGAAACAGTTAGAGTTTTTTTGATGGAGTGATGCCTTTTACTCTAGAAGATTTCTAGTTTAAATTTTTATACCTCACACATATTCTGACGAACTTAGTTTGATTTTTCAAGTGATTGATAAATAAGTTTTTCTTATGGGATCACTGTTACCTTTAGAGTACTCAGTCGTAAATAATTAATGTTATGAGAGTTCAGGTATCTCATTGAAGTGAGGTATATTTTTTGAATCTTGAGATTAGTTGTGTAATAACCAGGTACTTGATACGCATCGTGACAATATATATATATATATATATATATATATATATATATATATATATATATATATATTGTGACGAAGTGTCCAGTGTCTGTTCTTCAAATCAAACCTGATATCTAAGTGCTTGTCCCTGGAGTCTAGTGCACCATTTATATATGTAGATGGAGTGTCCAGTGTCTGTTCTTTAAATCAAACCTGGTATCTAAGTGCTTGATATTTGATTACCAAACTTGCCATTTATTCAACAATTATATTTACCTCACAAAAGCCAGACACCTGAACCCTCATCACACATACAAGACGACTGATTTCTCTAAAGGCAACAGTGATCCCTTTTAAAACTTATCAATCATGAAAGAAAGCAGATAAAGTTCGTTAAACAGGTGTGAGGTAAAATCAACGGGCATCACTCCATTAACATTATAAAAGTTCAAGTATTTCCATTTATTTCATTTCCCTGGTTCGAGCTCACTTCAATTACTTGAAGGAAAACATCTCACTTACCACTCTATCTCTAATTCAAATCAAAATTACTGGTGGGTCAATGAATGAAACTCTGATATAATATTTTAAATACAAAAATTTATTTCTAAATTCAAAGATTATACATGACATTTAACAGTCTCAGAGAAATCTATTATTTGAAAACAAAACACAATTGGATTACATCTGAATTAATCATCAGTCAAAATTAAATCAGAAATTAATTTATTAATTAATAAAAAATTATCCAAGTAAAATTTGAATTGTTAAATAACAAAACTTGATTGAAAGAAAATATACTGTAAGTAAATTAATTCCCAAGTGTTAAACAAAAATAAAGCAAATAAATCAATCATATAAAAATATGGATACAAAAGACACAGAAATATACTCTGCAAAAATTAAATATCAAAAATGTAAAGCAAAAATGAAGGCAATAGCAAATATACATCACATATATGCATAAAAGAAAAATTCTTCAAAAAGATAAAGCATAAAACATATAACACGAAAAATATTAAAAAAGTGAAAAGGATTTTACATATAACCACTGCAGATATTATTTTAGTGCACTAAAACCAGTAATTATGTTACCATACCTTGGTACCAAATTGCTTCGTGTTTTTACTCAGGTATTACGTTACACACACACTTAATAAAATACACTGTTCAGATAACTCAGACACATTTACTAAGGAACTAAACAGTTAAAGGATATGCGTGACCATCGTCTACCAAAATATCAATTACATTAAAACGGGACAGGTAACCATGAGAGGAGAGAGAGAGAGAGAGAGAGAGAGAGAGAGAGAGAGAGAGAGAGAGAGAGAGAGCGCATCTCCCTTCAACAACGCCTTTTTGGTCTCTGAGTGTCAACTCCTCTGTATGGGCGCCTATCTACGTGGTAGGTCTAACCACAGTGTTTTGATCGAGTCCCAGTGGAATGCATTACTTCAGCAGTTTTGAAATTGACTGAACAAATTGCATCCCTATACAACGAACAATCAGCCTCTGTCCCTCTCAGCGCCACGCACACCGTCCCTTCTCACAAACCATACAGCGTCTCAAGACATACGGCGTTTAATCACTGTAACTTTACGCTAACTCTTTTACGGCATATGCGCATCTGAAACAAAATCATACAGTATACAACAACACACAAATACACATGGGAGATTACTGCATTATGAAAACCACAGCATAAGACTATATACATATATATATATATATATATATATATATATATATATATATATATATATATATATATATATGTGTGGTGTTTGTGTGTGTGTGTGTGTGTTAACAGGTTTACTACCAGCAACCTAATTTCATATAAATGGCATGATTTACAGCTTTAACTAAAAAGAAACTGTTCTAATGTTAGCTTTAAATGAAAGAAAAATAATTATATATATATATATATATATATATATATATATATATATATATATATATATATATATATATTAACTGCTGAAACGTGGATGAATGTTTAACGTCCACAAAATTAATTGCGTCAAATATCTGTAGAAAAGGTTCATCAGCATCGCTTATACACCTCTATAAAAGCTGCACAATTCGATTCTGTCCTAACTCGTTTGATATCTGTCCTTTCCTTCAGTGCCTCAGTCCAACCATTTACCCAGCCTTTTTAGGTCTTGCTCTTCTCCGTCTCCTGCCACCTTCCAATTACAGTTTTTGCTATCCTATCCTTGCCCATTCAATCCACATGACTGAACCATCTCAAAATACTCAGATCCACCATTTCTCCGACGCTAATCTTTTTCCCACCTCGACGCATTAATATCTCACCATACCAGTTCTTCTTATGCCAGCTAAGCATAACAGTTCATTTCAACAGGTCCAGCCTCTATTACTTCATTTGATTTCAGTGACTACTCTATATATATATAACACACACAAATATATATGTTATATATATATATATATATGTATATATATATATATATATATATATATATATATATATATATATATATATATAAATATATATATATATATAGCATAACAGTTCATTTCAACAGGTCCAGCCTCTATTACTTCATTTGATTTCAGTTGATCTTTTACATATATATATATATATATATATATATATATATATATATATATATATATATATATATATATATATATATATATATATATATATATATATATATATATATTATATACACTGTGTGTTTCTGAAATTAGAACAGCCCTCCTCCACAGAACAAATGGAAGTTATGAAGTTTTCACTATAGATCTCCAAGTACATTATTTTAAGTTTCTATTAAGCTATTGTTCATTTTACATCCCTTGTATTTTCAGACTGAGTGACGGAGTTAGATACAGCCATGGCTAACGACTCGGAGGAAATCAAATGGATTGACCGAATCTGGCTATAACCTTCAGAGAGGCCAGGGATGCTGGTGCATCCTTCATTTCACATTCCTGGATAGCTAAATACATTAAAAGAGACGAATCCTTTGTTAAAAGAAAACTGAACAAAATCCATGTGACTGTCATCGAAAAGAGTGAGAATCTTGAAGGCCTGAAGTATTTTTCAGGAGTCAAAAGACATCATAGCTGAGGCAGTGGGTAGACCAAGAAAGTCTTTACATAAATTGGTGCTTGAACTAGAAATAAAAAGGGGAAAGAAGAGAAGTTATATTGCTGTATATCGTGAGTTGAAAAATCTGGTATCAAGCCATTTCATGTTATCAGCAAGCCCAACATCACTCCGCACCAGAGAGAAGACCGCACATGGTTTTGTGGTTCATTTCTTAAAGATTAGGATGAAACTGACTTTCTTCATGTTGCCGCATCAGATGTATTCTTCATTTGCACAGTCAGAAGCCAAATCATAAAAATGACATCATTTGGGCTGCAAAGTTAGATGATATCAGCGATGATGGCACTATCACAAGTTGTGAAATTTCCTGAATGTTTGGGAATTTTTCTCTGTTTCACAGCCAAAATGGTTAATGTGGACCATCAAAGAAAAAGGACAGTCATGGAATGGCTAATATTTCAGAGAAACTGTGCTTACTGGTGAGTATTTCCTTTCTCAAAGATCCTGAAAATGTGCTATCTGTTGAAGAAGTTACATTTTTGCATGATATGGCACCATGTTTCAAGGCTCTTCAGACACTGGAGCTGCTTCGAAACAGCGGTATCGATTTCTTCTCGTCTAGTGAGTTTTCAGGTAGCTCCCTGACTTTAACGTGTGAAAACATTGGAATAATCTTAAAGGATCATTGTTGAAGCGCACACAGTGAACTATGATGGTATATCAAGCCCGATGACCAATATGAAAGAGGTGACCGAAGTGCTCAGGGAAATGGAATTTGAGCCTCAGCTTTTTTGCGATTTGCTGAAATCATACCCTTCAAGAATGCAGGCTGTGGTACAGGCAGATGGAGGCCACACAAAATATTAAATACTCAGAGAGAAACTTAAATAAATACCTGTTCTGAATTAAAAAAATTTCGTCCATATCAATTTTAGTTTATGCTGCAGACTGGGGGGCTTAGTTTTTGAAACACCCTGTATATATATATTATATATATATATATATATATATATATATATATATATATATATATATATAAATATATATATATATACATATATATTATATGTATATATACTGTACATATAGAATATTATGTTCCATGTCTCTGTTATACCATTGTGATTACTAATTAATTTATTAACATAGACTGGCTAAACGGAATCAGATGAAACCTACAATATATAAAATATATGGAAATTTCAGAATATATATGTAGTATTTCCGGTAAATCAAATTTGAGCCAAAAACAGTAATCGGTATACAGTCACTGTGGAAGATGTTTCTCAGGTTTTCTTTGAATCTCTTTATTTTCTTCTAAAACAGGCTAGTATGTCAGAAAAAGGAAGGAAATTATGAAAGGTTTTCCCATTTACAATCTGTAATTTAAAATTATTTTATCAAAATTATAACCGGTTTATACGAGAACTGTGTTTAGCTAGGGAAAATAAAGAAATTCTATTCTCTGTCTTGCAGTGGCATCAGCCTGTAATACTCCCCCTCTCTCTCTCTCTCTCTCTCTCTCTCTCTCTAACGCGATTTCTATCATAGCTCTCTGTTTTAGAGGAGAAATGCATTTTGAAAGTGTTGATCATTATATCTCTTTTTTTTGTCAGGAGCATGATTTGAATATTTCTCATTCCAACAGTCAAATGCGAAGCTGCAGAAATTACCTTTAGATAAGACTACTGAAATGACAACGAAAACAGCGGCACCTGATTATATATCCAACCCTATTTGGTAACTGATTCATGAGTTACATTTGATGAGATCAAGCAAGAGATGTATCCATTAGCGCAGACAGCCCACAGATACACATCCCCGAACTGTATGGTTTTCCTACCAACAAGTGTGACAAAATCTGTGTTCAAAAATGGGAGTATGAAAAGACTTTGTCAAGATAAAAGATACATGAGAGCCAGTGGATAACAATAAATCTTTCTAAAAACACAAAGGGAACGATGGGATCTTTATAACTTGCACTGAAACGCATCTTCATGGATTTTGCAACAATAAAGCTTATGTTCCATCTCTCGAATCACTTTTAAAGCTGTCGATTAAACACCTTCATCCTTTCTCCACTTCCCACCGACGCACTCTGAAACAATGTCCGTGAAACTGACACCTGGAAGAGACGCCTCAGAAAAGTGGCAGTATTTTTTTCTTTTCTTTTCTTTTTCTTTTTTTCATAATGCGCCCCCCTCCCCAAGAGAGTGGATGAAGCAAGAAAGGGCAGAGCCTCCCTGCTCTCGGCAAGTCTTGAGGGATGTGGGTGCTAGCCCCGTGGCTTTTTCTTGGCTCCTGATACCCACTCACAGCTGGTCGACTGTTGGCAGATGGCCAGGGCCCTTACACATGCGACCTCATTGCTCTGTCATCATATTCTTTCCCAAAGGGTAAAGATTCAAATAGAAAAAGCCTAAAAGACCCACTGGTCCTCTGGGCAGACTGCCACAGAACAAAAGTGGCGATGGTAAATACTGGTATCGTGGTAGGGTATGACAGGTATCCGGTATTCCATTCTGATACTTAGTCGATAACAGGATTGCTACTTAATTATGAAAGCCAATATCGAAAGAACTGGAATTCTCATGACTTTCTGCGTGTGATGTTTATGTAATAATTGTTTTTTTGTCTAAAAATGATTTGCAACCAATGAACATTTACTCTCCACACTTATCTTTAGGCGCTTAAAACTTCTTGATTTATTAAAAGGGCTTTAACGAATTTGATTACACTAACAATTCCTTTCAAAGGAAAAACACAAAAGCGAAGCAAAGAGGAAAATAAATTGTCGCTTCCCATTAAAAAGTAGTATCCTTAACCCGCAAGTAATGTATAAAGGGCAGTAAGGATAGTTCATAATTTATGCAGCTTATTTCAACTAGCACAACCATTTTAATTATTATTTTTTTCAAGTAAACAAGTTATCAGCCAAATGCACTGATAAATGAAAGTATAAACAGAAAATAATCAATATGTGTAGCCCAGTTACTATTTTCAGTTATCCCATGAATACTCCTATTTTATTTCAGGCGATTTTTATTCAGCTTCACAGGCTTACTGTAGGTGATACCAGCTCCTATAATCAAGAACACCATGACACCTTTGTCAGTGCTACCGGCTTTTCCTGTTATTCTACTGAGAGCTGATACAGCCAATCATCATCGGCTTTACTGGAGACTGATTAATCTCAAATGTCCCGTGAAGTAACTCAACTTTGTTCTTAAGGTTGGTAAATAGTCCTCGTCACCAAAAATGAGGCTGAATATTTGCAGTTTGGTTTTCTAGTTACTATAACTTCTCTCGTCAACCCTGTAAAGACTGATTTTTTTAGCAACTTTCAGTGCAGTTTTGGTTCACCCTTCCACATGAATCACTCTGATTTTGATAGTTTTCCTAGGATAGAATAAGCTTTGTATTGATCGTCTTAACAAAGCACAGGAATAATAACAAACACATTTATTTGCATGTGATGAATTTGCACTGAAAAGTTGTACTTTTCTTTAAACATTACAGAATGGAACTTAATCTTCAGTTTTCCAATGAACCGTGCATAAATGAATCCTATTGGTGAATTTTTAAGATCCTTTATTACCAAGCTTAATAGTAAATTTCCTTGTACTTAATAAACTACATTTACTGTATTTAGTTCCGAAGATCCAAAGTAACAGGGAATTCTCAGGAGATATAAATCCGGATCCTTTCTCCTTTCCTTTGAAATCAACTTTGATGGACAGCCATGTCTTTAAAGAGGTGCGTCTCTTTCGAAGTTTCTCAGAGTACTGACACCCCATTTTCACTGAGAGAAATACTGGCATTTGTCATATAAGATCTGCACCTACTGTACACCTATAATTACCACAGAAGCTCCTTTTTTGTTTATCTTTAACCTTAAGCCTCTTCTCTGAGAGTCAGCTTTAAGATTGCAATTCATTATTCAAAACTCCCTCAAAACAGCAAGACAAACCTATTCGTCTTTGTGTCGTAATTATCGTGAGAGACTTTTCCTTCTTTCGCGGACAAGGGCGAATTTCAGCTTTACCAGCAAAACACCTCACCGAAATATGATTTAAAAATTATGGGTTATTGCAAAATTTACTCATTATTCAGAGCTTTGTCTTAAATCCGTCAGTTATTATTTGATTCAAGGAGAATGGCACTTTCTCGAATATCATACCGTCCTCGAATATTATAAATCATTGTTCTTTAATGTCGATGATGATGGATAATGTACTCTTTTGAGTAACGGTGAAAGGTAAGGACCTCATCCTTAGAAATATGCTACTGTTCACACAAAGAGAACATTTCACATGCAATGAACATAGTTTTATTTTATCTGAATATCAAATGCCTCACACACAAAGTATTAAACGATCTTTACAAGGAATCATGTTTCTCACTCTTCATGCAGAGAGAACTGTGGCCAATCCATGAACAAATGAAACACATCCAGCTTCCTAAATTAAACAAAAGGAACTTGTAACTGTGGTCTTCGGCAAAACAACACGGATCACATCTTTAACATTCAGTCGATTTGGATATTTTGTTTTGAAAGCAACAAGCACGGAAAATCCTGACTCGCTGACGTATATAGTATATACAGTACGCATAGTACCAGAATAATCACAGCACCCAAAGATCACTTTGCAAAACGAGGGTAAGCTTGTTAACGAACATCGAAATTCTCCAAGACTCCAAGTTGAATTCTTTCCAGCTCAGTAAACAAGGTCTCCATCACTGATAGCGACTAAGTGGAAAAGGAAAGGATTACGAATCTATGTTTCAATTTTAGGTTCACATAAGCAGAAGTAATGCTTGAAAGAATTCAGCAGAGTATCCAGAAATCTGCAGATTTCTGCCTTATGAAAAACTGACAAGGATTTTTCACTCTCTTTTCTATTATAGGAGAACGCTTCTTCTAAAGTTAATAAGATAGCAATGTTGTTTGACTTCAGTCACCTCTTCCACAGTGGCAGCTTGCCGGGAAAGCTTGTTTTCTTTCAGCAGCATCCATAATGGTTGCTGTAGGGCCTTGAATTGAAGGATTTACCTCGTATAGATGGCTAAAAATAACCACCAAGTAAGAGAAGTCGTTAATGAACTCCTTACTGTCATATTGCTCTGACAATAGACTTCTGAAATTAACGAAACTTCTGGCCAAAGTTCAATCAAGGGCTTCAAGATTTGTCCTCTGAAAAGCCAGTGAACCTGCGTGAAGTAGGGAGGAAATTCAAATTTTACTCCCATTTCTTGACCAGACCTCTTTAAAAATGCATATCATGTAAGTTATACAGAGGTATTGAGTAGTGTGTGGTGTTAATGTTAAATGACTATAGAAATAAAACTCTCTCTCTCTCTCTCTCTCTCTCTCTCTCTTCTTTACACAAAACAAATAGAATGATGTAAATTTCCTTTGAGTTTATAGTTTTCAACAGCAACGCATAAAACTGGAGAGTTTTCTGTTTGTCCATAATTATGAATGAAGTATGGTTCTGTTTGAAAATTTTGGTTCCCATGGAATACTATGAGACAACCAATAATAATTTTTTACGGTTGTTTTTAGCAGTCAATCAATGTGCAGTATATATTGTTGTTTGGGGAAAAAGTGGAACTCGTGAATTTTGAGGAGTTCTGATACTTTAATTTTTAACTGCCTTCATTATAGTAATTTGTAACATGGTTAAGGAAAATTAAGGATCCTGACCTGGATGCCATAACTCTTTCTTTATCTGCAGTACTGACTGACTGCTTCGTTTTATATATTGTCAAAAATACTAAAAACCCATCACGGCAATTTGGTATCATAAGATAGTTAGATGAATTAATTACAAGAAATGCAAGAATTTAGTTACTGCATTTTTTTGGTTTCAAAAAATACTTTTGATTTAGATTGAATCCCTTATTTAGCATATTTTAGAACTGCAGGTTACCGTTTCATTCAAGTATAACAATGTTGAACAAAACTTCGAATAAGAAATACCATCAATGATAACATCTTAAGAAAATATAGTTACAAAGCTGTCCTAGCAGTTTTTTCCATCGCTTGCAGCATGTGGGAGGACTCTCCTTGTATTGCAACTCTTGCCATTCCAGCAAGATTTGGCAGCGCTGAATAATCCTGCGATGATTGTTTTCACATCAGATGGCAATATTTTTTCCATTTTTTATGAGGTTAGATAATTAAACTCACCGCCAGAAATTGTGGTATTTTCAAAATGACTGCAGAGAATCAGAATCACTACAGCGATTAAAGGAGGCATATTGAGTTTCTTATTGCTCTGCTTGCTGTCACACAACTGGCAAAAGTTTGCCTTTTCCTTCAGGAACTGCTGGTCTTCACAAAAATGCATTTTCGAGAATAGCCCACCATTTGTGTTCCTGTACTGCGGCAGAAATGGTTTCCGTTATAGCTGGAATGGAATATAAAATCTAGGCCGAAGGCCTGGCCATGGCACCTATGAGGTCATTCAGCGCGGAAAGGAAAATTAAGAATAAATAGGTTTGGAAGGTGCAACAGAAGGAAAACCTCGCGCTTGCACTATGAAGCTTGCACAATTGTTAGAGAGAGGGTGGAAAGTAATATGGAAGAAAGAGAATATGATCAGAGGTACAGTAAAAGGAATGAAAATGGTTTCAGTTAGGGGCCGAAGGGACGCTGCAAGGAACCTAAATGAATGCCTATACTGCACGGCGTGAGGTGCACTGACGGCACTACCACCCTAAGGGGATTTCCTCTCAAGTTAAATTGAACTGAATTTCAGCTGAAGCATAAACTCTGAGACGTAGCTCCGACCTGGTCACCATCATTTCTTATCAAGGAGATCAAATCCTCTCCCACAGACTGTAGACGTCTGCTTCTCCAAGTAATCACGTCTGCGACTGTCGCGGAAGCAGGCGCTCTTCCCGCCCATTCTTAGGAAGCCTTTGTTCAACATCGAAGGTTCAGTCTATCGATCATCTCCTTCAGAAGCTCATGTTTCTAGCTGGGCTTGTTTGTTGTTTGTTGGTTTGTTTGTTGTTTGTTGGTTTGTTTGTTGTTCGTTTGCCTGTGAACGTGTCTGGTTAATCGTGATTAGATAGAGTTGCAAAGATATTTATATGTGGACTATTAAGATAATTACACTAAAAGGTTGGTTCGTGATCAGCATAAAGTGATTAGACTTTGAAAGAAATATAAATTTGACTTTGGGGAGAAAGGAGGACGCTTTGGAGAGGGTAGACTGCTCAGCCTTGGTGGAGGTTTGCTGCTCCCAACGGGCCTGTTTGTCTTTTATATGATCCAAAATGCTCTCTCGCTCATAGTGAGGTGCGCTGCCAGAAGTGGATCCGGTCAAGTCTCACCTCATTCGGCTTCTTGTTCCATAAAAAGCTACGATTGCTTGTGATAGATGCTCTGCTACGCTACAGTATTCTGTAAGCCATAATTATCGTCATCAAGGACACTCAGGTATTTATGATGTAGTAATTTCACCCCAAGTTTCATAAGTACATATTCCTTTTCATTTCACCTTAGATTTAAAAGAGCAGTGCATGTGTATATGTACGTGTGTATGTAAGTATTCTTGCACAGCGCATAAATGAGCTTTTCCACTCAGAAATTCCCGTGAGCAAGGAACCGTTTGCAAAGTGCAAAACGCCATTAGTCTGGTCATGGCCAATTCTGGGTAAGCTCAACTGCTGAAAATTTATTTATTTCATTTTATTTTATTTATTTATTTTGTTTCTTAGAATAAAAAGCCGAAAGTAGAGCATACCCTACCTTTAGATCTATACACCATTGCTCCTAATGCTCAACTTTACACGTTATTTTGCCAAAAACATTTTGGTCGTAGCCATAACTCCCAAAGTTGCGATTGAACAAGTCTACTAAATAATTACCTTTTCCTTTGATGTCTAAGTCGCGAAAGGGAAGAAAGGAAATGACGAGGTCAAGATTCATTTTCCCCGTGGAAATCAGTTACGTTGCGACAATTGCATTTTGAAGCTTCTGAAATTACGTTGTAATGAAGCGAATTTGACTCCATGTGATTTATTTAGTAGAGCCTCGACGCATTTTTTAATGGCTATTATTACCCGCATCATATAGACATCGTCAAGAGTTTCACTCAAGAAAAATAGAATCTCGAATCACAGCTATTCGGAAGAGCTGATATGCTGCAGAAAACTCAGTAGGCTATTCTTTCTCTGGTAGAGAGGAGTCATCAATTTAGGCAAGTACATATTATGCGAAGTGATTTAACATGACTTAAAGCAATCATTTCATGTTATTGGCCACAACAAAATCTTTGGAGAAAATTCTCTCTATCGATTTTAAGGAGCTTCTTCCTGGAATGAATTTTATTCTTAGAAATATATAAAAAGAGGTCTTACACATGTAGACAGTAGAGACGATGTTGGCACTTACTGAACAATAGAAGGTAAAGCAAGCAAATTCTACTCATTAGGTTTGGCTCTAATGAAAGCAAAAGAAATCATTACCAATTTCCTCCTACGTTACTCCCATGAATACAGTTTGGTCTCTAAGATTTCTTTTCTATTCACCTTTTAGATCCTACACAGTTCCTTCATAAAAGTACGAAATGTTACTGTCAAATCCATCCCATAAATATATGGATGTCAAATATGCCATATAAAATGTGGGGATATGAGACGACAAAGTGATTGAAACACCAAAATTCTATGTTAACAGTAACTCGTCATAACTTATTTAGACTAAAAATTCTCATTACAGTTTTTCGAAAGAAAAATTATATTATATATATATATATATATATATATATATATATATATATGTACAGTATATATACGTATATATATATATATATATATATATATATATATATATATATATATATATATATATATATATATATATATATATATACACATACACACATATGTATATTTATATATACATATATATAACTATATATATATTATACATATATATATATACATAGCAATGGATACACCAGCAGAGAAGCGTTATCATATCAGTAAGGACACTGAGGCCAAACCTGGAACAACATTTTACACAACTTTGTTGGGACATGTTTCGAGCAGTACTCTCACCCTAATCAAGATTGATAACGAGGAGAGTACTGCTGAAAACATGTCTCAATAAAGTTGTGTGAAATGCTGTTGCGGGTTTTGGCCTTGGTGTCCTTACTGATATATATATATACATATACATATATATATATATATATATATATATATATATATATATATATATAATATATTTATATATATATATATATATATATATATATATATATATATATATATATATATATATATATATATATATATATATATATATATATATATATATATATATTCTCTGCTGTTCACCCCTCTGCATTATTTTAGTAAGAATGTCCTTCTAAAAAGATGGGACAGCATCTCTGTCAAAGCAAAACGGGCAGGGTAGGCTGTGTTTCTTGAAGAATAACCGCCTTTAGTAGCTGATAGATTAGCATTAGGGGCCTAACCCACAGGGAGGGTTTTACCAAGTTGCCTGTAGTGAAGGTGGTCTTAAGCTTCCTTTTGTTCTGTCCTATGCATTCAGCGATGTCTCTGTCAATTTTTCAGAATGCACGGGGCTACCTACGAATGTCGGAAAAACAGCCCAACACTACAGCAGCCTGATCTGACCTCGAACAGAGAGAGAGGCTAACCTTCAGACAAAGAGCACGCGTCGTGCTCAGGCTAACTTTATCCTTTGTCTTCTCTTGTCTTTGTATTGTTTTACTAATGAACCGACAATACCCGTGTTTTTTTCAAGATGTCGCATCGACGGTTGCAGTGCTAAGCAAACCACGCAAAGGGTAGGTCTGAAAATTGACGAGTATCTGCTGTCTGCTAGTATTCTTCCACTGTATTTCATCTTTTCCCATTGCTTCACCACTTTGCCACCATCTACGAGAACCTGGTATATTCATATTTCTTTTATGAAGTCTAGTGTATAAATAATTAATATTGCCTAGTGAAATTGCATGTTTATTCCTGTGCAGTAAGTAGGAATTAGGAAAGTTAAGTGTAGAAAATAAATTTCAGGCAGCCTTGTGTCTCAGTCCCATTATTTGGAAGAGAAATAGCCTTCCTAGTACTAAAACTAAATACGATATCTACTAATACAGACATTCATTGCGTTATGTTTTCTCACAGGAACAGGGGAAAATTGACTGTGTCTGAAGTTGGCGAAAGTTCATGCAATTTCCTTGCTATCACCACACATTCTTTCTTTGTTGGGACTAAGTGGGAAGTAAAGGGGTTTGATGTAATCCATTTGTTGCAGAGTAATCCATTATCCCATATGTACTTTCCCGGCTGGCGACCTAAATCTGTTAAGTAATTGTCCGTCTCTGAGGTTAACTTTAGCTTTAATTGTCAGGTTACGTGTGTTATTGGCAAAGCAGGGCTACATAAACTACATTACTATCGTTTCCAGAGGCCGTGTAATAGTGTTTTTCCCAAATATCTAACAAACCGGCTTATGAATTTCCATGAAACTACAGCAATGAATGTTTCAAACAGTGGCCTAATTTTTGGTGGTACAATGAATTGACAGATGCTTTAATTAAGCCGTTTACTCTTAGAAAAAGAGGAACTTCTTCCTCCTTCAGAGCGTTTCGAAGAAGTGGTACTTAATCACGTAACTGTGACGCAGAGGTTCCCTAACCTCCTTCTGGTGTTTACACCTATGGCTATCCTAGTACTCCCCCCCCCTTCCTTCTTGCCTTCTTTCCTTCATTC
>NC_089752.1:85670037-85730037 GCF_040412425.1 Macrobrachium rosenbergii
GGGAGGTGACATCACTAAAGCGTTTTTGGTGCGAGATACAATGGAGAAGCTTCTAGAAGGAAAATGACGTCATTCCAGCAAAACGTTTTGAACGCAATCTTACAAAACATGACGTAATTGATCAAGACACGTATTCTTTCTCTCAAAGTGGCGTACGTGACTTGAACATGAAACAACATGAAATCACTCGTCTCGAGCCCGTATGGGATGAATCGGTATTTGTTTTCAAAAGCTGTCATCACTAACCCAAAACAAAGCGTTTTCTCTTATCACAACTGATGACAATTGAAATGAAACAAGCCCTGGTGGACACACACACATGTTCACATACTATTAAAATTGTATTATATTATCAATTCTAAATTACGCTATCAAGTTACTTAATCAAGTTCTTTTGAGAACTGATGCCAAACTAAATATGACACTTCAACAATCATTATCATTACACATAACACATGAAAAAAGTAAATATGTCAAAATTATAGGAGGATATACGTATTACAAGGCAACATCATGAAATTCCTCCCCCCAGAAGATTACTTATCCCGGGTTTGAATCCAACGTTTCACAACGGGATAAATAATCTGCTATGACATTATCTTTTCCTGAAATGTGTTTAACCTTACATTATATGGTTGTAGGCATAAAGACCACCTGGTCAGTCTCATATTATTATTTTTCATCTTATTGATGAATGAGATTGGGTAGTGATCTGACAAAACTAAAATTTCTTCATTCCTAGGTCGGTTCACATACACTTCAAACTTTTTCAATGCTGTGATTAATGCTAATGTTTCTTTTTCGATTGTTGAGTAAGTTTTCTGGTACTTTTTCAACTTTGAAGACATAAAACATACTGGATGGAAGATTCTGTTGTCATCTTCTTGAAGTAGAGCAGCTCCAATTCCACAGTCGGATGCATCAACTTGTATCACAAACTTTTATTGAAGTCTGGAGCTTGAAGCACTGGTCTTGAAGTTAATATGGCTTTAACCTTCTCAAATGATTCTTGACATTCTGGAGTCCAATCAAACTTTCTTTTAGGACTGGTTAAGTCAGTTAAGGGAGCTACTACAGCTGAGAAATTTGGACAGAATCGGCGATAAAATCCAGCCATGCCCAAAAATCTTGTAGCTGTTTCCTCAGAGCAGGAGGGGTAGCCTTACGGATACCTTCTACATTAGCATCAATAGGAGCGAAGGCCTTTTCCAACTTCAAATCCTAGATATTGTACAGTTGCCTTTCCAAACTCAGTTTGTTGTAAGTTGATTGTTAGTCCTGCTTCCTGTAATTTCTTGAACACTTTTCTTAATATCTTCAGATGTTCTTCCCATGTATTAGAATAAATCACAATGTCATCAAGGTATACACCTACTCCTTCTATTAATCCTAGTAGTTGATCCATCACTCGCTGGAATGTTGCAGGTACATTCATCAGACCAAACGGCAAAACAGTGTATTGATACAGTCCAAAAGGAGTAATGAAAGCTGTCTCATCTAAGGGAATTTGATAATATCCTTTCAACAAGTCTATCTTGAAACAAATTTGGCTTGCCCAATATTATCAAGTAATTGATCAATAAGAGGCAAGGGATAATTGTCAGCCACACTGATGGAATTCAGTTTCTATAATCAGTACACATCCTAAATGAGCCATCTGGTTTCTTCACTAACACACAAGGAGAACTATAATGACTTGAACTGGTTCTGCTAATCCATGCTGCAACAAATATTCAACTTCTTTCTTCAAAACATCTCGATGAAAAGGTGATAAGCGATAAGCTCTCATTTTAAAAGGTTTTCCATCTTCTCTGATCTTTATCTCATGCTTTGTCAGATTGGTACACCTAGGTACATCTGCAAAAATTTCAGGGAAACTTTGAATTACTTCACTTAATTCACTACTTTGCTCAACACTCAGATGTTTTAGTTTATCTTCCAAATTTTCTAATATTTAAGAACTGTTCATCTTGTTTTCAGCTCCCAATTCGTAACCATCATCGTCCTCTGTAGATGAAGTTGTCTGTGTTATTGACACTGTTTCAGTTTTAGTCTCTGAGAAGTAAGGTTTCAAAGATTCACATGTATCTTCCTCTGTCGTTTCCTTCTTCCTGGTGTTTCAATCACATAAGTTCGATCACTTAACTTCTCTATTATCCTATAAGGACCTTGAAACTTATTGGTAAGGGGAAATCTTTTCACTGGTAAGAACACTAGAACTTGCTGTCCAATATTAAGATTTCTTAGCTTAGTCTTAGCATCATATTTTCTTTTCATTTTCTCTTGACTTATTTTCAAATTTTCTAAAGAGAATTTTCTAATTTCTCTTAACCTTTTCCTCAAGTTCTTCACATATTCTCCTTGGATTACCTCTTGATTTTCTTCCCAATTCTCTGCAAGAATCTTCAATGGACCTCTAATGTCTCGACCAAAAATAATTTCATTTGGTGAACATCCCATACTTTCTTGATAAGCATTCCTAACTTCAAATAACATCAAAGGTAAACCAGCATCCCATTCTCTTCCTGATTCATTACAATACTTAGTTAACATACTTTTCAATGTCTGATGGAACCTTCCAAGGCTCCTTGAGTCTCTGGATGATAAGCAGTTGATAACTGTTGCTTTACTCCTAAGAAGTTCATCACATCCTGGAATAATTTTGAAGTAAAGTTCGTTCCCCTGTCACTTTGCACAATTTCTGGTATTCCAAACTTGGAGAAAAACTCCACCAACTTCTCAGCAATTACCTTTGCACTTATAATTCTTACAGGAATCGCCTCAGGATACCTAGTCACTGGACACATTAATGTTAATAGATATTCATTTCCTTTCTTTGTTTTCAGAAGTGGCCCAACCACATCTATAATTACCTTGCTAAAGGGTTCTCCTCTAACTTCTATGGGTTGTAGGGGTGCTTTCTGAATGGTTTCATTCTTTTTCCAGCTATCTGGCATGTGTGACACACTCTGCAAAATCTGCTAACATCCTTGTGAAGTCCAGGCCAGAAAAATACTTCATAATCTTCTCAACAGTCTTCCTGATTCCCATGTGTCCAGACTCGTGCGCTACTGCTACAACTTGTTTCCTCAATGGATATGGAATCAAAATTTGATGATATTCACCCCATTCAGCATTTCCTGGTATATCTGCAGGTCGATGCTTCCTCATTAACAATCCTTCCTTTAAATAATAACAGGTGGAGGTTTGTTGCATCTCTTCTTGATCAACAACTTTGAAGAACAGATCAGCCAACGTTGTATCCTCTTCTGCAGTTTCATTAGCTTCTCTCTTGTCACTTGACCAACTTCAAGGGCTGAACTCTCCATATCTGCTAACTCTGCCTCTGTAGTTTCACTACTATCTTCAGGAACACTTTGACTACTGGAGTCTTTTCATTAATAAACAGGATCCTCTTCTTGGGAAATCTCTTCATTACTACCACTAGGGAAACTTCACTTTCCTGGAACAGTTCTTCTAAGCTTAAAGATCCTTCACTTGATTCTTCTGGTGCAGGTAAATCCTCAGTATCTTCACTTGCAAACATAGTTCTCTTCATACTCCTGGTAGTTACACAACTTGGAAACAGGTGGGGGTTTTTCTTCTCTAAATCTACAGTAGGACTAACCCTTAATGGTCTGTCTGTCACTATAGGACAAGGAACAAATGGTACACCACCAACTTCATTACCCAGTAAAACATGTACACCTTCAACAGCTAGTGAGTCCTTTACAGCAAAATCAACATTTCCTGTCACCAATTCACAGGACAAATGCAAGCGGCATATAGGAGTTACCTCTTCTCCTCCTATACCCTTCAAAATAACTGAATCTCCGGTGAGATTCTTCTCCAACTGTGGGTGAGCACCACGAACTACCACACTATGGTTACTCCCCATATCATGTAATACCTTGACTGGTACCTGCACACCTCCTCCTTGAGTTGTCAGCGTACCTTCATAGATATATGGCTTAAAAGCCTCTAAGCTGTTCAGCCACTCACTGCTTGAAGTTACATTCCCACTGGTTGCTAAACACTCTGCTTGTTTAGTCTCAGTCTTCCCCACACTGCTCTTCGTAGTTTGCTTCACCTGGTTACCTTTAACCACTTGACCAACTGGTTTGGTCTGCTGTTGTATCTGATAACAATCTCGACTGTAGTGTCCTACTCTTCCACAATTGTAGCAGACAACATTAGTCTTCTGTATCTGTCTTGAGAACAGACTGGATGATGAGGATTTAACATTCAATTGCTGAGGGATGTTACCTGGCTTTGTATTGGCATAGCCACTAGAAGGATATCCAGTTGTAATGTTCCTGAAATTTGGATGAGACCTGAAACCTGTGCGTTGTTGGTTCTGGTATTTTGACATTATAATTTCTTTTTGCTAGAAATTATATTAAAATCTTCGCTCAATGTAGCAGCTTTGTCAAGTTTCTTAACCTCTCTCTCTCTTAAATAGGCTCTTATGTGTTCAGGAATTCCTCTAAGATATTGTTCTAGGACTACTAACTCTTCAAGTTCGTCCATAGATTTAACTTTAGCAGCCTCCAACCATCGTTTAAACCATCTTCTTACTTTGTAAGCATAATCCAAGAAAGTTATCTTGTCATCCTTTCTCAAAGATCTGAATCTTTCATTATAACATTCAGGGGTCATCTGGTAAACTTGTAGCACATTGTGTCTGAGTACTTTTTACTCTTTACACTGATCAGCTGATAAGGCTAAATAGGCACTTCTTCCTTTACCAATGAGAACACTCTGTAACAAGACCGACCATTTATCCTCTGGCCATCCCATACCTGAAGCTACTTTTTCAAAGTGATCAAAAAACTCATCTGGAGCTTCTTCTGTAAATTTTGGAATTAATTTCTGCACTCTTACTACATCAAATACAGGGTCTGAATTACCCTGGGTAGGGTTAGACAGTGTTACAGGTAATGTGGATCGAGCTTTATTAACTCCATCTCCCTTTCATGTCTTGCTCTTTCTCTTTTCCTCTTTTGCTCTTTCTCTCTCCTCTTTGCTCTTTCTCTTTCTTCTTCTGCTGCTTTTCTTTCTTCTTCTTTCCTTTCTTTCTTTTTTCTCTATCTTCTCTCTTTCTGCTTGCATTTTCTCTTTCAGCCTGTATCCTCAGCTTAATCAAATTTTCTTCTGCTTCTATACGTCTAATCTCTGCTTCTGCATCACTTTTCTCTTTCTTTTGCTCATGTTTATCTGTAAATTCTGCCTCAGCTGCATTCAGTAATTCTTTGCCTCTCCTAACTCTTCATCTACTTTACCAGAGTCCATCAATGCTTGATTGCAATATATTTGATTTGTGCCTTAATCATACCACTAGACACATTACCCCCACATGCCACTGCTAAAGCAATCCACTGTGCCTTAGTCAGGTTGGATTCAGATAACTCTTGGATGGAAGGAGCTGCTAAAAACCTCTGAACATTGAACAGAGCCATTTTCTCTAAGTTACTTAACTAAATAATTCACAATACAAGGCAAAAACTATGTGGTCACTCTCCTATCAAAATATATCCCTAACACCACCAGTATAAACCATAAACCAGAGTGATATTTTGTTTTGTTACCGGGTCTCTGGGCACCAAACAATATAATGTCACGATGCGTATCAAGTACCTGGTTATTACACAACTAATCTTAAGATTCAAAAATATACCTCACTTCAGCCAAGAATGCAATGTTAAATTATACCAAGAAATATTTAAAATGCTACGTAAATAAATGTTACATCACAAAACATAAAAAATGTGAAAATATAAAGAGAGAACAATTGTAAATAGAAAAACACACAAAAATACACATAAGATTTATCAATGGTGATTTCACTTGTTCAAAATTTCCTAACTTATCATACCATGGTATTAATAAGTAAATTAATGTTACCTTACACAAAATTGTGAAAACCTCTGTAAATCACTTGCTGCATTAAATTATAAAACAAAACACACTTTTTACCAGGTGCCGTTACAAACTAATAACTTTACTAAATTCAGATCTCAAAAGTTAATGTTAAAATGTGACCACAAAACACCTCGTTAAGAGTAATCTCTTTCTAAGAACGAGAGAGAGAGAGAGAGAACCAATTCTGACTGGTCTCAGGAATCAGAATGAAACAAATTTTTAGGATTCCAGAAACACGAAACAATTACATGATGTCATTAAAGCATTTTAAAATGAGATACAAAAGGGAAGTTCTAGAAGCAGGGAGGTGACGTCACTAAAGCGTTTTTAAAAGCGAGATACAATGGAGAAGCTTCTAGAAGGAAAATGACGTCATCCCAGCAAAACGTTTTAACGCAATCTTACAAAATATGACGTAATTGATCAAGACACGTATTCTTTCTCTCAAAGTGGCGTACGTGACTTGAACATGAAACAACGTGAAATCACTCGTCTCGAGCCCATATGGGATGAATCGGTATTTGTTTTCAAAAGCTGTCATCACTAACCCAAAACAAAGCGTTTTCTCTTATCTCAACTGATGACAATTGAAGTGAAACAAGCCCTGTGGACACACACACGTGTTCACATACTACACTTTTATCAAGAAAGATATTCGTTCTACATTACGTTACTATTAAAATTGTATTATCAATTCTAAATTACGCTATCAAGTTACTTAATCAAGTGCTTTTGAGACCTGATGCCAAACTAAATATGACACTTCAACAATCATTATCATTACACATAACACATGAAAAAAGTAAATATGTCAAAATTATAGGAGGATATACGTATTACAAGGCAACATCATGAAAATACATATATATAGATATGCTTATATTTATATATGTAGAATTATATACATATATATTTATATTACATATACAGATATATATATATATATGACCCCGACCTCTCATGGGGTCTACTTACACTGGGGGTCATGCTTAAATAAGACACAGGGGGTAAATTTAACAATGATCTGTATTATCTAAAACTTCCACAAGGGCCTAAGTATCTAAGCAAACTAAAATCTAGAGTAAAGGCGAGTTAGAGGCTGAGGGGGTGAAATCGACGGAGGCAGCGAGGGGATGCACGTTTTTGCCCTAACTTCAACGAAAACGCTCTGCCGCAAAGGGACGCCTTTTGGGCATCTTCTCCAGCCCTGTAGTACCGCAGCCCCGATTTCTTCTCTCCTGGACGTGATTGGCTCTGGCACTTCTCCTTAGGGCCTATCAGCCAATCGGTGCCAGGTAAGGTGACGCTATATTCTAACGAACTTTTCTGGGGGTATCGGGGATGAACATTTCCTCTATGTCTGATAGAAGATGACCGTTGACCCGTCCTTCATGGCGTCCTGCGACTTCATCAGGACTCCGGAGAATTTTGAGGACCGAGAAGTGCGATTTTAGCACTCCTCCCAAGCCCTTTGCGTCCCCACAAAGCTGAAAGCCACACCCCAGGATCCCGCCACGAGCCTCGTCCTCACGGTTACAGACTTAACTAATTAAAATTAACTATCTCTAAGGGGCCGGCTGACGAGTGTACAAACCAAAATTACAAGTAAACGGAACACGTCTTAAAACCAAGACACAAAAATTATGTTATTTTTGTCTTTTATTTACTCATTCATGTTTTTTTTCCTTCTATATTTTTTCTTCTGATTTGCGAAATCAACCAACCAACTCACCTTACCTGAAACGGATCAATACCATAAAAAATTAAAGTTTTTTTAAAGATCAAGTCCTGCACGCTTATTAACCAAAAAAAAAAAAATGGTGGTCATAACAACAACAAGAAAATAATACGTTTAAAGCTGCGTTGGCAATCATGACAATATGGCATCACATTTTTAATCACATTGCATCCCGCAAATGTACAAACTTTTCCTGAAAGAATTGGACACAAAAAAACAATAATTTGGAAATTTAGACACAACGTAATATAAAAGCAGTGGAATTTTTTAAAAAAAAAAAAAAAAAAAACATAGTTTCATAGCATCAATTTACCTTTAAGACAACTACACAAAATAGTAATAACGAAAAATCGTAAATCTTGCACTAAAAATTCCAGCACATGTGTGGACATAATAAAAAGAAATCTTACAGAAAATGCGGCATCTACTATGGGTTTCTTAAGACAGTGCAAAAACGATTTTTTGCAATTATTCTGTAATGAACACTGTATCAGTACGAGATTTTGCTATAGTGTCTTACACCCAGTGAGGAAATTTATAAAGTATCATGAATCATTTATTGTAAATAATAAAGACTTTTTGTACCTATGCCAAGAGGCAAAACTCATTAGCCAAGCAAGAAAACGAACACCAGCTTAGAAAGCTGCGCCTACCTACCATCCCCTTCACCTCCAACCCCTTCTTCCTCCCCCTCTCCTTTCTTCCCTGACCTGCCCTACGTCCTTCCTTCTCTCTTTCTTTCTCTCTCTCTCTGAAAGTTGCTTTGATTTAAACATATTTTTACGAATTTTGTATATCTATCTAATGATATTTGACATTGTTGTATAAATGTAACGATTCACTGGTTGTTTACCTCCAGTTAACTGATCTATTTATACACTGATTTGCTCTCTGCTCTGCCTTTCTGTCAGTTTCTACAAATGTCTTGGTACAGAGGCTTAACCATTTTTTTTCCTTTTGCCTCATGTTTCTTAAATTTAAAGTGTTTGCTAAATAGCAATATATATATATATATATATATATATATATATATATATATATATATATATATATATATATATATATATATATATATATATAAATCATAATATAATGAAAATTTTGAACAATATGCAATTGTACACCATTATATCATTGCTTATTTTGGTATTGGTATGAGCGTAGATGATAGGTATTCATAGGAAATGAGAAACAAAATTTTTATTTCACCTAATATCACATATATTGGCCCCAACCCCACACTTTCCCCATGAAAACTTATAACGCTCTGTAAGGACTGAATTGAATTTGATTGAATATTTGTATCAATCGATAACGGACTCGAATGTGGGTAGGATATAATCCTTCATATTTAATTTTCTTTGAATTTTTTTTTTTATTTTTTATTTTTATTTTTTTATTTATTTATTTATTTTTAGTCTTCATCGCTTTCTAAGAGCAAGTCAACTTCATCGTCAGTGTCACTGTCAAGACTAATAATGACAGGATCAGTACTGTCATGCATGTTATCTGTTGAACGATAACTGTCCTCAAAAGCTCGTGATCGACGTACTGCCCCTGGCCATACATCGCCAGTGACAGAGAGCCTTGCTTCCTCCAATCTGGCCTGCAGGTCTGCTCGGGTGAAACGTTGGAGTGAGGAGAAACGTATTTTTCATGTATCCCCACACCTGCTCGATTGCATTGAGCTCGGGATGTGCGGGCGGCAGGCGGACGATTTCGTGACCCCATTCCCGAATGGTGTTATCTACCTTGCACTCAGGCTCTGGCCTATTTTGACGGCATATGTAGAGTTCAGGTCTTGTAGCATTGCGGGAAGGATATATTTCTGCGCTGTAACCATTCAATGAGGTCAGATTTCTGGTAGCAGTGGTGGGACAACGACTCTTCAGTCATTATACTATGGTATGGAGCATTGTCCATCACTAATACCGAAGGCTCCTCTAGGAGTGGCAGGAGCTGAGTTGTTAGCCACCGTAGGAACATTTCGCCATTCATTTCCTGCAAGTAGTCGCCGCTGGTATTCTTAGCAGGGAAGCAGAGGAAGGAGCCCTCAATGAAGCCATCGGCTGTACCACCTGCGACTACGAAACGTTCCCCTCTCCTGGTGCCACCTGATGGCTGTAATTGGCGCTGGTATTCGGCTGTTTGGTATCCACCCATTCCATGTTATGACTCATTCTGTTGTAACCACGTTTCATCCAGGTACACTACCTCCTGCCGTCTTCCCTGTGTTTTTTGAAGGTCCCGTGTTTTGGAACGTATCCTTTGAACATGATGTCAATCGACCTCCTTCCTGACATACATCTTGCGATTGCTGAGTGGTCTTATACTGATTCCCATTTTGTGAGTAAGCGCCACCAGCGAAATCTTGGAGGTACTTTCCGGGATGATAAATTTCTTCCTTCAGGTTCTATGCCAGGGATGTGAGAGTAAAGCCTGCTTGGCAACAAACTTTGTATGGATGTGCTGACGTATGGTTCTACAGAGAAACTGTCAAAGACAGGCCTGGCCTTTAGTCCTGCGATACACAATCGAATGCACCGTCCCCACTTTCATCCTCAAGGCTGCTGCAACACGGTGGTAAGGCCTATATGAAGGAAAGGATTTATAAAATGTATCATATAAAATAGAATTTGAACATCCGTGACTTGAAAATGCGTGCATCAGTATAATCAAGGCTTTAACTCTGATGAATGTCCTGTGGAAAGGGTCAATATTTATTTGTAATTCATAGAGTAATTGTAACAAGTTACCTATTCAAACGAATCTGAAGGCAATTGTCAGTTTTCTTTATTAAAAAGTTGAAGAGTTGGGTGACAAACTCATTTCTGCAACCGCACAGTTATGTTCTGAGGTGGCCATCACTTCTTCAGGCTCACCCTCATAATACCAGTAGATGGCTAATGCCCTGAGTAGCCACACCTACATATGTTTTGTATATATACCCTTGTAACATCTCATCTATCCATATTCTACTAGTGAACAGGGCACAGAAGCAAAAGTGCCCGAAATATATGGTTGCAATGTTTAAATAGTGTTTTATGGGCCTTTTTTTTTATATTCATATTACACTGTAGTATTACAGGAAAAGACATTCATATATATATATATATATATATATATATATATATATATATATATATATATATATGTATGTGTGTGTGTGTGTGTGTGTGTGTGTGTATGTGTGTGTTTGTTTGTGTGTATTTTGTTTTTCATGTGTACGTATTTGGAAGTAATTGTTTGAGGATTTTAAAATCTTTTAATATTATTTTTATCCCAAATGAAAAGCTCTTTCTATATTCCAAACTTTATTTTCATCTCCCACTAAGGCATATACAAAATCCTATTTAAAAGAAGATTCATAGTTTAAAAATTTCAAATTTTTAGTTCAAATCGAGAAGCCTCACAGATAGTTACTGATTCATAGATCTCCAAAGCATTGAGGCAATTGCTAAGTTCTTAGGCATCTATTCTGAGACCTTTTCATTCCGAGGCAAGAGATCCTGAGAGTCTTGAGTTTTTTAGAACTCTTCCTTCGTAGGATATGGATTCCCGGAGACTTGGAATCTCAAGGAACCTGGCTGATAAAAAAAAAAAAGACGTAAGGGAAGTACGTGTGTCCGTTTAGAAATTAAGATTTCTGCTTTGCTGCTGATGATGACGACACTTCTGTTGCCGCTTCTTCTGCTGCTTCTTTTTCTGCTGCTGGTGCGGCTTGCTTCTCTGTTGATGGTATAACCCTTCTGCTGATTAGGGTTTTCATAAGAATGTCTTTCTTTTTCTGCTTCAAAGTCTTCTTATTTCACCTCTCCTTTCAGACAAGAGCGACTCATGTGATAGAGAGAGATTTGTTGTTCTGAGAGGTAAACGAGTCTCTTTGGTGATCCATCCATTTAGCAAATGATGATTTTGCCATTGTTATTTACTTTTATTTTAAGAATCACATTGAGAAATACTACAAAGAGCGTTGAAGAATTACCTCGATGGCCTACTGAGAATTTCTCCTTAATAATTATGCCTCAGCACCTAATCAAAATTCTCTTTTTTAACTGAGAATAATGAGATTATTTGGCCAAAGGTAGATGACTGATTCCGAATAACAACAACCTCAGAAAAATAACTTAGTCTGTGGAACATTTTAGCCAAAATGAACATAATCATTAAACATTGCAATACTATTTTTGGTGTCATATATATTTTTCTTGTATTTTGTGAAGAAAGGAAGCTATAAACATGTGCGTATATCCATGAATAGGCCTCATGAATTTTGAATTAAACGTCATATCATTTTCTGAGAACTCACTTGTAACTTCTGACTAATATTCATTTTAATTGTTTCTTGCCTTACTAACGGCCAATAGAATATTTCTGTCATATGTCTTTTCTAGTAAGTGGTTTATCTGGTCATCCCACGAAAATTGATACACCCTGAACATTGCTCCTCCTGTGTCTCAGAGCCGTGTCTTTGCTGAAGTTAGTTTTGTTTGGCAAGAACAATAACTGACTTTGCTGAATATTGTCAGATGTGCATTATAAGGTACACACAGTTATCAGTAATTCTGTGGCTACAATAATCAATGTTCTGCAGTCGTATAAATCTGAATGCTTTTAAAATGATTTTTTTACATACGGTATCATCTCTCTCAATAAAATAAATACTTTATTAGCTCATAGCGACTCATTAAGCTAAGCCACGTGTTCTCTATTTGAACTTCGTTTTGACAGAATAAAGTTTATGCCTGGCTTTTTCACCTGATTTCAAGAAATCCCATTTGTCTGCATTTGTGTCATCCACAGAAAGGTTACTTTCCGTGCTGATGTTCATAAAGACATCATAAAGTGAGTGAAATTAACGTTTGCCACATCATCGAATTTCTTCTGCACCTTTTAAACTTTTATAAGGGTTATTATTCTTCATAAATAAGTTTTCCGTCTGCAGAGGGATATGACACACACACAGACACATAATATACCGCAACATAAAGTTTCACTGTAAAATCTACATGCAGTTTTTTTTTTTTTTTTTTTGTCAGTGAGACGGAAGTCATGTACATTAATTCCCATACAGCATTTCTTGAACTAGGCTACCTTAATTTTGCCAGTCTTTTTATATCATTTATATTTCATGAAATTCACAATCTTAGCTTTAGCCTTATTGCCCAGCTGTTACACAAACACATCTGAATTCTTGCCACTGACCCGTTATAATCCTCAGTCGAAGAAACTTCAGAGAAAAAAGGACAAATTTCATGCGCAATATTTTACTGTTTTTCTTTATATCACCTCTAGCCATTGGCACGACAATATTCAGTGGCTGCGTTCCTGACCGTATTTCTTATTCACTTTTTCAGAGAGCATCCTTATATTTCCTTAGTGCTATAAACTTGCTTGAGATATTTCCACAAAGCAGAAACTCCTCATACAGAAGAAATGAGAAATGAGAATAAGAAATAAATAAAAATCTAATTCCACTTATTTACAAATATAAGTCGTTGAAGTATGATTACACCATTGCGCCATTTTCTTAACAAGCATCAATGACACAACCAGGAAGGCAGAGCCACAGCTTTACAGAATGGGACGAAGGAGCCCCGAACTGGTCTACTTGAAATCGTTGCCGATCAACGACAGAACATAAATGCTGACCTGCACAGCGAGTAGCACATACCAACTACAGTGTCATATGTTCTAAACTGAGCCTTGGAATACTTTACATGCAGCTATTCCGTGTTATAGAAGGATTTCTAATTTTTTCTCACATAAGAACGCACCTTTGCTCAGCAGAGCTTGAACCTAGTGTAAAGGCATCAAGCGCATCTTCATTTCTGCATTAATCACGTCATGTATAAAACCTGTTATTATTTCATATTTTTATATATCTCCATACGTATTATTGTCCGGCCTTTCCTTGATGTATGTAACCACCTTTGTACGTTTATTGTAACACGAATTATTCTCATTTATATGTCACCTAACAAACACAGATTCTGCCCAAATACATGACATGGGATCCACAGGTCGGTGACCACCTTTCCGTCGGCATTCCTTGATGTATACCTATTTCCGAAAAATAAATAAATCATACCCAGACCTGGTTTCTTTGAATCTCACAACTGGTTACCCTGGAGTGACAGGTAAACATGTGGTTTTGGCCTAGCCATTAACGGACTAATTACGGCGGCATTTACCATCAGAGAGCCTTTAGTGGACTCAAAATGGCGACACAGTCTAGGCCTCTGAAAGCTCCTTCCTCAGAGGAAACCCATGCCATTAACGGATTAATAATGGCATCCCTGCAAAGTTTTGGCACATTTGGCCCTCGCCATTCACGACTCATGTCGACTACTCCGAATTCTAACACCGTTAGCGGACTAAATACGGTGCGCATCGCGTTTTGGTGTGACAGTAAAGATGGCAGAGTCTGAATTACAATGTACATCCAGAAACATGGAAATCGTCTGCATGCCCCTTTCACCCACAAAGCCAGATGAGGTGAAGCTCCCCTGTTTTGCGCCAGAACACAGTATCTTGATTTCTGCTCACTGATGCTGACTTCCGCGCAATATATCACAGATGGGAAGACCAAGGCAGCGTTACCATGACGACGCTACCTGAAGAAATCTTCAACAAAATCTCCCCCATGGCTTGACTCACAGCCAGACAAGGTCACGCATCTGGCCTTGCAGACAAGCTTGATACAAACATATTCTATGCCCGTCCCCAAAAGAGCACAGCATACGCTAGACCTATTGACCCAGTCCCAGCTGGGAAGCATCACCAGGGACGCCTGGGACAACTGCAGGTCTGGTAACACTACTGGGTGTTGACGCAGACAGGTGTAGGAAGGAAATCAGCCTGACAAGCAATATTCTGCGGCACCTTCCGCAGGAGGTCCGGCCAAACCAAAGTCACAGACACCCTTTCCATGGACGAGCTGGTTGATGTTGCACAGAAAATCACGATGCCGCAGACAATCAAGGCCCCTCAAGAGTTCCTCAGCATGGTGAACAACTATCACCGTTTCATCCCAGGCATCGCCTGCATCATGTATCCCCTGACAGTAGTCCTGAAGGGCACGAACAAAAATCATTTGACGTGGGAGAGCCATCTGACAACAGGAGTCGTTGGATGAAGACAGCATCGTGATTATCCCACCACCTTGATGCATCATAACCCCACCACTTCCCTGAGACTCACCATGGACGCCAGCAACATCGCCTGCAGGGCAGTGCTCGAGCAGGTTTAGTCGATGGTGGCGCCTGACCTCCAGCTTTGCTAGCCTTCTTCAGTCACAGTGTTGCTGGCAGAGACCCACTACAGAGTCTTCAACAGAGAGCTGCTAGCAATCTACCAGGATGTGTGGCACTTCAAATACCTGCTTGATGGCGCTCCATTCACCATCCTGACCACATGCCCTGGTGCACATTTATGAAGGCAGGCGACGCGTGGTAGGCAAGGCAGCAGCAACACTTGGCCGCCATCTCAGAGTTTGGTTGCACCATCACCTCACGTCCCAGGCAGGAAGAATCCAGTAGCTGATGCCCTGTCACGGTGGAAATCAATTCCCCTCCACCTTGGCATAGACTACTGAAGACCTGGCAGGGGAGCAAGCAGCAGACCCGGAAACGGCAGCCTACAGGACGGCACTGACAGCACTCAAGTGGGAGGACATGCCGTTGGGAGGTTTGGGTGCAACACTTCTCTGCAACACAAGCACTGGCCACCTGCCCCCCTGGTCCTACCTCGATAAGGAAGCAGACATTCATCATCATTCAGGTCTGCCCAGGTCCAGGGGTGAGGCACCTGATGACAGAGAAAGTAATGCATCTGACTGCATCATTTTGGATCTTCCAATCTGGATGGTCTGGGATGCAGCTTAGATATTTGTCGAGCTTATTCCAGCAAACACATCTACAGCTCAGGCCTGATATGTTCCTCAGATGAGCTTGTAATGCATTGAATAATCGCTGCATTGTTGATGCTGGTGCGTGGTGGATTAATGTCCTGTGTGATCTTAGTTTTCCTGGTATAGTTTTGGGCACTATTAATCTACCTCTGACTTCTATTTCTGATATTTTTAGCTCCATGATGTTTTCGGTAATTCCTTCCATCTGTTTCCATGCCTGTATTATCAGACAGCATTCTCTTCAGACCTTTCGAGACTATATAATTTTAAGAACTGAAGTCTTTCCCAGTCATCTAGGTCCTTAACTTGGATTCTAGCTCAAAGGACCTTTGTACACAATCTCTATTTGTGCAATATCCTTTTGGTAGTGTGGGTACCATATCATATTGCAATATTCAAGTGGACTACGTACATACGTTTATAAAGCATAATCATGTGTTCGGCTTTTCTTGTTTTGAAGTGCCTGAACAACATTCCCATTTTTGCTTTGCATTTTTGCCAATAGTATTCTATTTGATCATTGCAAAAAGCATATTCCTATTCAACATCACACCAAGCTCTTTAACTGCTTCCTTATTTGTGATTGTCTCGTAATTAGGTCCCTCCCGCATATAGCATTCCTTCTTTATCACCATAGTTTATTGATTCAAATTTATCAGAGTTAAATACCATCCATTTACCTCTGCCCATTCATATATTTTGTTTATCAGAATTTATAGTGAGTTCCTATCTTCATCACAAGTAATTTCCCTTATTCTTGTGTTGGCAAAATTCACTAGAGACCCCAAGGCATTATCTCATTGGATCACCAAAGAGGTTTGTTTCCATCTCAGAGCTAAAACCAGCATTCCTTTTGGACAGCAATATCACATGAGACAGGCAGATGTCTGAATTCAGAATAAAAATAAAAGAAAACGGCTGCAGAAAACCCAATTCATGAAAACCCCAACCAAGGAGGGGCCAATAGAAATAGCCCAGAAGGCTGCACTGTGGCAGATCCAGCAGTTGAAAAAGCCCCACCCACAGTTCTTCAAGAGAAGCCCCAGCTCCCCCAGCACCTCCATGATTAATGCTCATGTCATCCATTAATTATCCCTTGTAATCTTTATCTGTCAGTACTGTTATGCATCAATTCTCTTATCCATCTGCATTAATTGTCCATATATTATTATTATTTCGTAATTTTTTCACTAATCTTATTATGGTTATTGTCAAAAACCTTTTGCTGATCTATGTAAACTACATTTGTATCTTTTTTCCTTTATCACAAATTTTTCATTTGTTGTCATCTAGGATAATGCAAGGTTTGTCCACTTTTTCCAGATATGGACAAACCAGGTTGTCTTCCTTAACTGTCTGCACTCAATTTTTATTACCTGTTTCAGGAGAAATAAATCAGTTCTTCATTAGATTGTCTTCTTGAACTTTCACAATGATGTGATGATCTTTAGAGAGGCCTTTATTAGCAGTCATATGTGACAGTCTTGATCCACTTTTGAAGGGTCCAGAAGGCAAGGAAAGACAATTTATGTTCAGTTTAAATCTTCCAGCTATCTCATGGAACTTTTGAAAGAAGAATACAGAGTTTTCAGTTAAACATAAACATGAACTGTTTTACTTCAAGAAAAGAGGTCATCATCTGGGCTAATCTGCTGACTGCTACTTCTAAGAATACAATTCAGTAACATTGATGTTAAAGTGCAGTAAATAAATTTATATTTTTATGCATCTTATTTTTTCAATAACACCCAGTATAATGCCATTTATCATTGTAAATACCTAATCTAACACCTTTGTGTGACAAAATAGACCATGGAAGGATAATTTTAGAGGCAGTGCTTTAGTGTGATTTCCCTTTGTAGTTTAAATTTTATTCATCTATTCTGCATATGAGTGCATTTCAGCATGGTTTAGCAACAAAGATTAAGGTCTTTTCTTATGAAGCTGACAAGGAAATTAGGTTCATTGGAAAATTTGTTGGGATTTTAAGCCAAAAACATTTTGAAACTACATATCAGTTTTTAGCTAGTCTACAGAGAGATTTCAAAAGGAAGATTGAAATGGCTGAATGAAGAATACAGTTAGACAATGCAGCAAACTTGTTCATCAGGGAATGTTTTGTCCGTACTTTTTAAACAAGATGGCACTATTCCTCATAAAAAGAGTACCAAAGGACATTAAAATATGAGATGGTGAAACTTATTTCTGACCATTTTATATTTAAATACTTAGTGGTATGCCAGAAACCGATGAAGTCCAGTGGGAGTATTTTTATGACAACTGAGCAGAAGCATGCAAACAATTTATTATTATTTTCAGAAGATGAACACTTATTCATTGGAACAAGTCTACAGTGCCACTGACTTAAATTCAAGCTTCCAAAGAATATGGTGTTCATTAGGAAAGTAAGAGAAGGTAAAGGGAAATACAGAAAGAAGAGATCTCATTTATTAAAATGAAAAATCAATTAAATAATTAATGAATAAATCAAATAATGTATCAAAATGCATTACTATTAGCAGCATTATAGTAGTAATGCTTGCATCTTCAGTCGAACTTTTGAAGTTCTTTCCATTGCATGACATCCTCAGGAGACTGTTCTAACAGTCTAATGGTATGAGGAATAAAGGACCTCTGGAACTGAGAAGTTCAATAGGGAGGCACATTTAAATATATGTGGTGTGTGTGCATCACAAGCCAGGACGCTTAGCCAAAAACCCTGTGCTCTATTAACAGTAAGGACAAGAAGTTCAAGCAAAAGGCAGCATGTTGATAGAGGCCAGCTGGAAGACTACAGTGAAGATGGTAACCTGGAGCTGGCAGATGGAGCTGAACTACCTGGTGCATTTAGGCATGCAAACCAGCAGGGCAGAGAACAAGGTACACAAATCAGTTATTGAAGTTCCCGAAGAAAGTCATTTGTGAAATAGGTTGTACAAGTGAGTCGTATGCTCCAGTTTGTCTTGGCCAGACAACAAATAAGAAATAAGTCTGGGGCACTTAATGATAATAGTATATGTGTTGGGCTACACTTGCAAGTGCCCAATTTATTTCTTTATTATGTGGACTGTAGTGGTTACAGTCAGAGAAATGGAATGGCATCTTCAAGACTTCTCCATGGTTGTGCAATGAGTTTCTGTCTTTAGAAATAGTAAAGTTCTTCTGGTAGGATTTAGACAAACTCCATATGGGATTCTGTGTGACTATAATTTTTTGAGATCTGGTACAACAAGGTAACAATGGGTCTGAACACAGGATGATTTCCATTTTGATCTGTCTTAAAACTTTCACGCTACATCATAGCAAAACTTATCACTGCACACACACACGTTAACACACAGATGACCTCGTTCCCAAGATTCACTAGCTGTTCCGTTATGCACAGCTCTCAGCTCAGAACAAAAGAAGACGTTGACTTATGCTGACACACTGTTGAGGGAACAACACATTGCTGACATGTTCTATTGACAAAAAGACCTTGATGAGACAGAATGAAGATCTGTGCCATTCATACACAACATCTCTACGTGCTAAAACATCAGATGATATACTTTTTCTAAGTCCATTGAAAATGAATGTGAATGGGCTACGATTCCATTCATCGACAGGACCCCAAATGTATATCATGACATATGTAAATGTCAAGTTAACAAAGATTTTCTGAAAACAACATTCCTTACTAGACAAGGGATACAAGAGGAGGCATAGATGTCCCATTTAAGACCTTCTACAAAAATTTTCAGGCATAAAGGACCACAAAGGAATGGTTAAAACTGAGGCTGAGATGGTCAAGAAAATTGTAGTACAATCAAAAGGATGAGCCTGAGAAAAGTAATGTAGGGATGTTCTGGAAAAGGCTGGTATTTGAGACATGATTAATTATAATGTCAAACCCAAAATTATCCAGTAAGAGAAATGCCATTAGGTCACTGGGAGTATTTTTGTTATCCCACACATTGAAGTGGATCACTTAAAAAGCATTAGCAGAAAGATGTATATTCCAGCCATGCAGTGGATTATACAATACAACACAGAATACAAGACCTTTCCGTCAAAAGAACCTTTGTTAAAGGTTAGTAATTGCATATGATTTTGTGTTTTCATCCAAGATGACTATTTTATTATTATTATTCCTAGAGCCAGAAGTTGTCCCATGAGTCCACAGTCAGCGCTTATTTTACAGCTAAGATGAATGTTGACATTATAAACAGTAATTTCCATCGACAAGGAGTGGATGTGGAATCAATTATTTTGTAGATCCTGTAACTGTTTTTGTAGGATCACAACACTGATGGATTTGTACCAGCAAAATGCCACTAGGAAGATGCCATTTAATGGAAGAGTCATTTGAGAGAGTAGCAGTAAACCTGATTTGAGAGGGATCACCAGTGTTGAAGAGGGGCAACAGATACATTCTGAATATGAGCTTGTAGCAAAAGGCAACACTAAAAGACGAAACATTTTTGGGGTTCCTAAAACAACTGGGGACCCAGGTAATCAGTTTACTTTTGAAAGGAAGATCAAGTTGAGCACATTGTTCGTGATGTCATGTACAGTAGCCTGAGGAGTAACAAACGTGAAAAGATCAACAACATGCTGAAATCTATGCTGAAGATGTGCCATAAGAGACAAAAGGGCTGATGATAAATCTTGTTCACATATCGAGAAGTATCCCACAGTCAGTGCTGGTTTTTCAGTGATTGGAAGCACCATGAGGAGCAAAACAATTTTTGCAGACTCTAATGGAATTATAGACAAAAATTATTTAAGAATAAAGTGTACAACATCAATCAGTATGTGTTGGAGCTGAGAAATGGCCTGGGACAGACCTGTCAATTTGCCAGAAGAACTTTTATGTAGCAAGGGAACCAGGAGTATCAATACAATGAGAGGACCAGAGATCATCATTTCAAAGTGGGACAGAAAATGTTTGTGTTATTACCAACAGAGTATAAACAAGCTGATGTTGCACTGGAGAGTGCCGAGTGCCATTGAAGTCATGGACGTGTTAAGTCACATGGATTACAAGGTTGACGTTGATAGAGAATTAAAAGACCGCATCTACAGTGAGAAAGGTGAATGAAGTTCAGCAGTCATTGAGAGGAAAAGGTGCCTTCATTAATGAGGAAACCAACAAGAACCAAGTAATTCTAGAAGAGGGCTTGTTAGAACTTTGACCATGGAAAGATGAGGAGACATGCCAAGATGTCAACATCAGCAACAACTGAAGAAAGCAGTAGAAAGTAGGTATTATAGTTGCTGGAAGAATATCAAGACATCTTAACCAGCAATCCCAAAAGACTGTTTGGGAGATTACCGTACTGAAGTTTGACAGAGCAGCTATTCAGATTAAAGCTGTATCTTAAACCAAATGCTTTAGGGAACTGATCCAGCAAGAAGCTGAGATGTTAGAAATGATAATCATCAAAGGTCAACTTCTGCTTAGTATCAACCAGTAACAATGATGAGGAAAAGGCTGGATAGAGCCTCTGCTGAATTATTTTTTGTATGTATTACTAAGTTGGCAATGAACTCTTTGGAGATCCTGATTATGAGGGTGACATTAAATGACAAAGCTTTTCACTAAGATGGACTTGAGACAGCGATATTAGCAGATTTGGATTGAAGCTTTTTCTTAGTAAAAAAAAGAAGCTTTCACAGTTTTTAGTGCTGTGGTCAGTCCAAGAGAATCCATTTTGAATTAGTGAACTCAACATAAATTTAATAAAGTTTATGAGGATGATCTTAATTTAGAGTCAGGAGCAATGACCATTTTGTGGATGACATGCAAACATACAGCATCAAGCAAAGAACACACACACTGTGGGGATCAATGATCTATTCCAGAGAGTAATGAAAGTAGCACTTGACTATCCAACTTTCCAAGTACACTGGATTTTTGACAGTGGATTTGGTTCAGACGCAGGTCTGCTGTAATAAGATAGTAATGGAAGAATAAAACTGATGTAGATCCAAAATGCTTCAGTTTTCAAAGACAAAGACAAGTAAGATCATTCCTAAAAAGTATATATTAGTTTCCAGACCACTGAGCTGGTTAAAGTCTCTCTAGGGCTTTTGAAGGATTTGACTTATTTTTACGTGGCTAAGAAAGAACTGGTTATAGCAAAGGGACCTACAGCTTATTTTGGAATCCGAACCACAAATGACGAGAAATGAATTTCTATCTGAGAAATAAATTCTCTAATTCTTCTTTGGCGGCTCGGAGAAACTTTGGCCAACAGCGTGCCAGTCAAAAGCTCTACCACTCCTCCAAAGAAGCACTAAAAGATCATTCCTAGGATTGACAGTCTACTTAAAAAGGGCTTTGTGGACAAGTACACAAATATTGCAGTCCTATGTTTCCTTAGTCAAAGACAGGATTTTATTTTTTGAACAAACTGGAGGCTCAATGAAAGTATCATTTGATGGATTGAAGGAAGCATGTACCAGGAGAATTTCTATTGATTATCTTAAACCATCAAATGAAGGACTGGGACGTTTAACCCTGCAAGAGTTTGATGATGACATATTTCCAATTCCTTTTGCCAATAGGGAACAGAAGAAGAACAAGCACAACTACTGCACAGTTTGAAGGGAATGATTAGCACCAATATATGCAGTTAAGAGATTCCATCTGTACCACTATGGATGGATTTCATGATATATACAGACAACAGGCCACAAGCTTAAATCCAAAGTTCATGGATAAATGAGGTTGGCCATAGCACTCTAGAACAACAAGTTTTTGAGTAGAGTATTCTAAAAAGCCTAATGTTGGTAACGATTATCTCAGGAAACTAAAATAAATGAAATAAATTGTGTTTGGTTTAATTTTCTTTCTTATATTGATTGCCAAAGAATGAATTATGATAAAGACTGTCTCTGTTGCACACCATTTTTATGCTGCAATATTGAGAATAAATGAAATCTTTCATTTTTTAATGTTCTGAGCTTATATTACTTATGTTAACTTAAAGATAGATGTATCTTTTGAGAATTTAACTAGTTTAATAAGATGTTAGTGAGATTTTGGGACTTTTTACTTAATCTGTTTGTTTTAGATATTTCCAAGTCGAGTCAGAAAACAAGTCTCCAGCTATCTTACTTTCCACCCTATCCTATAAACTGTTTCCTAGTGCAACTGTGAGGTCTTCCTCCTGTGACATCTTGAAAAACCTTTTTACTCTCAGTTTCCCTTTCTATGCTGAATGACCAATAGGTGAGAAGTGCTTGATGCCTATTTGAAATGCACGTAAATTTTATGTTCTATTCCACCAACAGTCCGATTAAAACGAAATGTCAGTATAATAATAATATATAATATATATATATATATATATATATATATATATATATATATATATATATATATCTTAACAGATGGAAGGAAAAAGGTCAGTTTTTTCAGTTCAACATAAACAAACATTTTATGTTTTGCCCAAAGAGACAAGGATTTTTTAAAAGGACTACTTTAACGAAGACAATTTGCCATGGCCAGAACATATTGTTGTTAGGTTATGTCATATAAAAAAGGAATTGTCCTTGAGTGGCTGCCTCTTTCAAAACATAAAATGTTTGTTTGCACTTTTTGAACTAAAAATACTTATTTTCCTTCCATCTGTGTGTTTTATATATATATATATATATATATATATATATATATATATATATATATGCAATTATATAATATATATACGGCCTCTAGCAGTCAGTAGTTTTTATTTTTTTAAATAATGACTGAAATTGAGCGCCTGGCAACGATATATAGACATTTGATCCCCGGGAGGTGGTTAAAGTTTCATGGGCCACGGCTCAAACAGTGAGTCTGAAAGATACACTGTTTCGCCGTGGCCTTTATTATACGGTCCCTGGGGGTCAATTGTATTAGAAGAAACTGTTTAGTACTTTTTATTTGTTTTATTTAGATGTCCCTGAAATATCTGAACTCAGAAATGACTGATAATTTCAGGGACAGACTAATGACTGATTATGAAGCCTAAGTTGACTGTAACATATATATATAAAGAAATATATATAATATATATATATATATTTTATGTATATATATATATATAAATACTATGTACTTATATATATATATATATATATATATATATATATATATATATATTGTCAGTATGTGTTAAATTTAACATAAATTAATTTGTTTTGAATAAGCCACTTTGGCAGTAATTATTCTTTTGGAACGTAATGACCCTGTTTCCTCCTCCCCGACATTTTCTGACTTGTTGTATAGTTTTAATTACAATGAGCTTGTTTTATTTTCACGTGTGGTTTTGGCTTCTCATCCGGAGCTGTATTCGGCGCGGTCTCGCCAGGAGTCGGGAGTCGTTTCTGGACCTTTAATATTGTGAGGGCTTGGATTATTAACTCTGGATTACGATACCTGCCTCTCTTCAGTTGCTGCTGCTGTCCTCCTTTGGGAGATTGAATCATTCTTCAGTCTCGCCCTTGGTTCAGTGATTTAGCCAAGGGACCTCTGCCAACTGGTAAGGTGTGATTACCTGTCGGATGGCCGTGTCCATTGATCGTCTTGCGACGTTAAAGTGATTCTTTCTTCAGTCTACGCCCTTGGTCCAGTGATTTTTGCCTTGGGGACCTCTCTTACATTTGGTAAGGTCTCAGAATATATATTATTCTCCTCGACCCGTGATTTGAAGGCTGTTTGCCTCTACTACTGTTTAGAGCTCACTTAAGGGAAGCAGTTTTTTTTTTTTATAAAAATTTAGTCTGTAACAAGTTAGGTTATTCTGACTTTTCGACATTCTATTACTTTCAGGGCCCTCTCTTTAAAGTGTAATTGCATAGTCTGTCTTAATTTGGTGTAAGTGTGTTTGTTATTCGATGTTTTCAGTGTGTGGTTGATTTTTGTGTTTATTTAATGTATTTTGTAAGAGGCTCAGTGGTCATTTCTTTCTAAAAGTTTGTATTAAATATTAAGGTTTTATTTTCAGTTTTACTTTATCCTCCTTGATTCCATCTCTGTACACTCTGTTGCGGCCATTCCACCTATTGTGGACTTGGTCGTTTGTGACTTTATTTGTATTTTAAGAGACTTGTGTATGTTTGATGGGCGTGGGCCCATAACATTTGGCGACCTTTTGCCAGGATTTGTCGGATCCTGTAGTCACTTGAGTGTATAGAGTGGATTCTTGGGGTGTTTGCAGCATAGTAATACCTTCTCTCCTATATTTTTGTGTTGATCGGTGTTTATAATTTTTTTTTTCTTGACCGTGGTAGGATATTTGTGTGGTTATTGGTGTTCAGTGTATTGGTTTGTTTTTGGGTATATTTTGTGAGATACATTTATATATTTACTTGTGTGTAATTAATTTACTATGGCTGATTTGAATATCCCGGAGCTCTTGAGTGGAGAGGGGTGGCAGGACAGGTTGGCAGACTTGAATAAGCCTGATTTAGAGTGTGTAGCAGAATTTTTTGAAATTGAAAATCCTGGGTCTGTTAGGAAGGGCTTGTTGCTTCTTAATGTTTATGAAAAGGTTAAGGTGATGAAGGCAGAAGGTAAACCAGAGACTAGGCAGGTGGAGGAAGCGGTGTCAGTAGAAATTTTAGATAGGCAGATTCAGTTGAAAAGAATGGAAATAGATCTCCAAGGTTGAAGGAGAGAGAGAGAGAGAGAGAGAGAGAGAGGCAGCAGAGAACTTGCTATGCAAGCATTGAGTAATAGGGGTTCTTCTTCTTCCCAACATAATGTGTCTGCAATGCCTTGTATTAATCTAACTGAAGCTCTAAAAGTTAGTCCCAAATTTTCAGGAAGTCAACGTGGCAGAGTTTTTGTTTCTTTTGAGAGAATAGCCTCAAGGTTGGAGTGGCCAAAGAGTATTGGACCACTCTTATTCAGAGTAAATTGTTAGGTAAGGCCCAGAAAGTTTACGTTACCTTGGACGAAGATCTGTCCTCAGATTATGATTCTGTGAAGGCCATAGTTTTGAAGGCTTACGAGTTGGTACCGGAAGCTTACCGACAACGCTTCCGTAATTTACAGAAGGAAAGAGGGCAGACTTTTGTAGAGTTCGCCAGGGCTAAAGAGCAATTTGCTGGCGACTGGTTAAAGTCTAAGGAGGTGACAGACTTTGAGAAATTAAAAGAATTAATTTTGGTTGAAGAGTTTAAAAGGTCCGTGCCTAATGAGGTGAAGGTACACCTCGAAGAGTTAAAATTAGAAACTTTGCAGGAGGTGGCTATTGCAAGTGATGAGTACCTCCTCTCTCATAAAAATGTGATAGGGGAAGTACCCAGAAATGAGAAATCTGGTTGGGTGAGAGTTAACAGGAGTAGTAACCAGAACAGGTATAACAGGCCTAATGATAATTATGGTTCTCGTACTACTCCTGTTAACAGCTATAATAGGCAGACCACAGATAACCCGGAGAAGTTGAGAACTTTGACTTGTTTCTTCTGTCATAAGAAGGGACACGTCAAGAGCATGTGTTATGCATTTAAAAGGTTACAAAGGACCGAAAGACGTCCGGTAATGGCCATTCGTAGGAATGAGAACGAGTCAGTGGCTGAGAACTCTAATAATCAATGACTAGGCAATAAGTCACTGGCTCCTTTTCAGAAATTTTTGTCTAATGGTTTTGTTCGCTCTGGGAATTCGACTGAGCAAAGAAAGGTTAAAATTTTGCGTGACACTGGGGCTGCTCAGTCTTTAATTCTCAGAGAATCTTTACCTATTGATTTAGAATGTTCAAATAAGGAATATGTTTTGTTAAGTGGTTTTCCAGATACGGTCAGGTCTTACCGGGTTGAGAGTTTTTATTTATCATGCCCGTCTTTTTTTCAGGTTTTTAAAGATTATTTAAATTTCCTATTAAAGATGTGGATTTGGTGTTAGGGAATGATTGCCCTAATAAATAAAACTTTCCTATTGTATTAAAGTTAGTAATGAAATATCTGTAGTCACTCGATCGAAGGCTAGTAGTGTTGACTCGGCCGAGTCGGTAGTTGATGTTGATTTGAGTAGTTTAGATCGTAGTGATAGTTTAGTTGTTGATAGTGGTGTGTTGGATAATAAACTTAATTGGACTACTAAGGAACTTGTTGCAGCTCAGATTTTAAAGACCTGCCAGTTGAGTCTGGCGAAATTACTGATTTGACTGTCCCTCGATTTAAGATAATTAATAATATTTTGTACAGAATAAGTAGACCTTTTGATGCCATTAACACAGGTTGTGAAATTGTTAAACAGATTATGGTTCCTTTTGTTTATCGAAAGGAGTTAATGACATTGGCTCATGAAAATGGTTTGGCTGGTCATTTTGGTGTTTTTAAAACTACTCGTAAATTGTGTGAAAAGTTATTTTTGGCCTAAGATGAAAGATGATGTTAAAAATTTGTAAATAGTTGTGATGCATGTCAAAGGTCTGGAAGCCTAATCAACCAATTCCAAAGGCACCATTACATCCTATTCCTGTTGTTTCTGAACCGTTCAGAGAGGTAATTATTGACGTGGTTGGTCCTCTGCCGAAAACTCGTAGTGGCAATCAGTATATTTTAACAATTATGGATAGGATGTCTCGATATCCTGAGGCAATACCACTACGAAATGTAAAAACTGTTAAAATTGTTGAAGTATTAATTGAATTTTTCACCAGGTTCGGAATGCCCAAAGTAATTCAGTCCGATTGTGGGTCTAATTTTCTGAGTAAATTATTTAGGGAGAAGATGGCTAAATTAAAAATTAAACATGTGACTTTTCTCCGTACCATCCTGAAAGTCAAGGTGTTTTGGAACGATTTCATCAAACCATGAAGTCTATGATAAAAAGTATTGTTTGGTTAATGGTTCTGAATGGGATAAGGAACTACCTTATTTATTATTTGCATTTCGGTCAGTGCCGAGTCAATCTTTAGGATTTTCACCTTTCAGCCTTATTTTTGGTCATTGTGTGCGTGGTCCATTGGATGTGGTTCGTGAATCTTGGGGGAGGACGCCCCTGATATAAATTTATTAGATTATGTTAGTAATTTGGGTGATAAATTAACGAAGGCTTGGAAGTTTGCTGGTGAAAATTTATTGTGTAGCCAAAAGAAAATGAAATACTTTTTGACAGAAAGACTAAGGAGCGTAATTTTGTAGTGGGTGATAATGTTTTGGTATTGCTTCCCATTCCAGGAAACCCTTTAAAAGCTTCATTTTCAGGACCGTGGAAAATTTTAAAGAAAGTAAGTGATGTTAATTGTTTAGTTGAAACTCCTGAAAGGAGGAGACCCTACCAGTTGTGTCACATAAATATGTTAAAAGCTTATAAAGGTCGTGACAAAGTTATTCCCGTGGCATTAGTTGGTGATACTACAAAGTGTAATGGTATTAATTCTTTTTCTTTTCCAGACGTGAGTAATTTTGATGATGATTGTTTTGATGGTGCTGAATGGCCTAATGATAATGAACATTCTTTAGAAAATTTTTCAGAAATGGTTTCACATTTGAATTTAGTAGAACAGGGATCTTTGAAAAAGTTAGTTTTTAGTTATAAGGATTTATTTTTAGTTATAAGGATTTATTTTCGGATGTTCCAGGACAGACCACTGTCCTTGAACATGATGTGGATGTGGGTAACGCAACTCCGGTAAAACAATCCCCTTACAGGTTAAATCCATTTAAAAATGATGTTGTGGATAAAGAGGTTGATTATATGTTACGACACGGGCTGATTGAACCCAGCAACAGTCCGTGGTCTTCACCTGTTGTTTTGGTAAAGAAACAGGATGGTCAATTCAGGCTTTGTTTTGATTACCCAAAATCAACGAGGTCACAAAGCCTGATAGTTATCCTTTACCCAGGATAGAGGACTGTATTGACAGGATAGGGAATTCAAAATATATAACTAAATTTGATTTGTTAAGGGGGTATTGGCAAGTTCCGCTGTCCAAACGGGCACGGGATTTGTCAGCGTTTGTAACGCAGCGAGGACTCTACCAATGTAAGGTAATGCCTTTTGGGATGAAGAATGCCGCTGCAACCTTTCAAAGGTTAATGAATACTTTGGTCCAAGGTTTAGAGGGGTGTGTTGTTTATATTGATGATATTGTGATTTATAGTGATGACTGGGACACCCATCTTAAACGTATTAAGGCTTTATTTCAGGTACTTAGGAAAGCTGGTTTGGTTATAAACCTCAAAAAGAGTGAGTTTGCCAAAGCAAAGGTTGTGTATTTGGGTCACGAAGTAGGATTTGGGAAAGTGGCTCCAAAACAGGCAAACGTAGACTCTATTAGACATATTGAAATACCGAAGTGTCGCAGGGATGTCAGAAAATTTCTTGGTTTAGTAGGGTATTATCATCGTAGATTTGTTAAGAATTTTTCTGATATCGCTGAGCCCCTGACTAATTTATTACGTAAGAATGTGACTTTTGTATGGACTAATGATGCCCAAAATGCCTTTGAAAAATTAAAGCAGGTCCTAATGAATTTCCCTATTTTGAAAGCCCTGATTTTGACGTTCCTTTTTCGCTTGCTACTGATGCGAGTGATGTTGGGGTTGGAGCAGTTTTGTTGCAGGAAGATGCTCATGGAGTATCTCATCCTGTTGCCTATTTCTCCAAAAAGTTATCCCCGGCACAACGGAAATACTCGACTGTAGAGAAAGAGACTTTGGGATTAATTTTAGCTGTTAATCATTTTCAGGTGTATTTATCCTCTACAGGGACCCGATTAAAATATTAACGGATCATAATCCGTTGGTTTTCTTGAACAGGTTTAGGAATAAAAATCAACGGTTGATGCGTTTGGAGCCTCCTGCTCCAGGAATGGAATTTAGCTTTTCACACATTCCAGGCAAAAGTAATGTTGTCGCTGATGCACTATCACGCATCAGTGACTGATCGATAGGTTGATTTGAGAAAAACCTTTTTGTTCTTCGTTAATTATTATTTGTAAAGTTGTTTTGTATATATTTATATTAATTGATTTGATTAATCCTATAAATTTATTGAATGTACAGGTTACAGGATCACCCAGGTGTGTTGTAATAATGTTGTGTCAGGGTTTGTTTTGTTTATGAAATAATTTTAGGATTAAGTATTTAAGATTAAGATGTTAAATGTCGTGATTTGCAGGTTTTTCTTCGGTGTCGTCTTTGATTAAGAGTGGTTAAGGGTACTTTTGATTTCTGTTTATTTTTAGTATGTGTTATTGGTGGAGGTTAATTTTAAGGTGTTACCATTGTCTTGTGTATGTCCAGGTTAATTTTAAGGTGTTACCATTGTCTTGTATATGTCCATTAATGATGTGTGTATTTAAGGCCCAAACCCGTTTAGTGTGAGGACGCTCTCTGAACGCTCTAAAACTGGAGTGAAAAGTGAAAAGAGCTCTTTGAAACTCATTGAGTTGCAAAAACAAATAGTGTTGAGTAAGGACGCTCTCTGGAGTGAAAAGACATTATTGAAGGTGTTGTAAATCAATATTGAGTGTGTCGTAAAATCATGGATGGACAGTGTGTTACGTTTTTTTTATTTTTGGTGATTGATGGTTAGTTTTATAAATCATTAATCATATACTGTTATGTCCCTGTTCTTTATTTATGCCAATGGTCCACATTAATTCTTTCTTTACAAGCTTAGATAGGTCACGGGCTCACGGGTCTGTAGCACAACACAGCCGTTTTTTAGGCGCTACAGGCTGGTGTATGAGTGGTGACCTAGACTAAGTTAAGGTTAATTTATTAAGGTTTTGGTCCTTATTTTTGTTTGACTGATATTTGTGTTTTCAGAATAATTTAGCCAGGTCACGGGCTCACGGGTCTGTAGCACGGCCGTTTTTAGGCGCTACAGGCTGGTGTATGAGTGGTGACCTTGGTTGAGGTAACACTAGCCCCATTGTGGTCGATTTATATTTTTGTTGTTGGTTATCTAGGTTTAGTCTAATGATAGGTTAGTCTTGTTAATATTGGTGTTCTGCTAACCTGTGCCCACCACTCCACTTGTGAGTTCATGGGGATATTACCATATTTCTTCATATGTTGATACTGATGTTATTTTTGGCGTGGTCACTATAAATTATTTACTTGTATTAGTTTTAAGTCTTAATATTAAGGTTAAGATTTGATATCTGTTGACTGTATTGAAAGTGGTACAAAATTTTTTTGCTTTCACTAATCTATTTTTGCCGGCAATGTGATATAGTATTTTTAATCACTTTTGAGTTTTGTCATTAGACTTTAATTTTTCTTATTGTCCCTGTTTTATTTCATATAGATTGAATTGCTATGTTTGCTTTTGATATTAGCATTTTTATATATTTCTTTAAATTTTGAGTTAAGTTCAATACTTTGTAGAAAAATTTTCTTGTGGAAAATTTTTTTTTGTTGGGTGAGGAGGTGTCAGTATGTGTTAAATTTAACATAAATTAATTTGTTTTGAATAAGCCACTTTGGCAGTAATTATTCTTTTGGAACGTAATGACCCTGTTTCCTCCTCCCCGACATTTTCTGACTTGTTGTTTAGTTTTAATTACAATGAGCTTGTTTTATTTTCACGTGTGGTTTTGGCTTCTCATCCGGAGCTGTATTCGGCGCTGTTTCGCCAGGAGACTGAGAGAGTTGTTTTCTGGACCTTTAGCATTGTGTGGGCCTTATTATTGATTGACTCTGGATTACGATACCTGCCTCTCTTCAGTTGCTGCTGCTGTCCTCCTTTGGGAGATTGAATCATTCTTCAGTCTCGCCCTTGGTTCAGTGATTTAGCCAAGGGGACCTCTCTGCCAACTGGTAAGGTGTGATAACCTGTTGGACGGCCGTGTCCATTGATCGTCTTGCGACGTTAAAGTGATTCTTTCTTCTGTCTACGCCCTTGGTCCAGTGATTAAGCCAAGGGGACCTCTCTTACATTTGGTAAGGTCTCAGAATATATATTATTCCTCTCGACCCGTGATTTGAAGGCTGCGTTTGCCTCTACTACTGTTTAGAGCTCACTTAAGGGAAGCAGTTTTTTTTTTTTTATAAACATTTAGTCTGTAATAAGTTAGGTTATTCTGACTTTTCGACATTCCATTACTTTCAGGGCCCTCTCTTTAAAGTGCAATTGCATAGTCTGTCTTAATTTGGTGTAAGTGTGTTTGTTATTCGATGTTTTCAGTGTGTGGTTGATTTTTGTGTTTATTTAATGTATTTTGTAAGAGGCTCAGTGGTCATTTCTTTCTAAAAGTTTGTATTAAATATTAAGGTTTTATTTTCGGTTTTACTTTATCCTCCTTGATTCCATCTCTGTACACTCTGTTGCGGCCATTCCACCTATTGTGGACTTGGTCGTTTGTGACTTTATTTGTATTTTAAGAGACTTGTGTATGTTTGATGGGCGTGGGCCCATAACAATATATATATATATATATATATATAGGTATATATATATATATATATATATATATATGCATATAGACATATATATGTATATATAAGTAGGTATATATATATTATATATATATATTATATATATATATATATATATATGTTTATATATATATATATATATATATATATATATATATATTATATATATACATTTCTTCAAATGTGTGAGGCCGTTAACTTGATTCTGGGTGGCAACGGATGACGCGATATTGAGGGAGTTCTTATATTATCAAGAAATCTACTGTATTTATTACACATCTGACTCAATATTAGGACAACTTTGTAGACAAACAAGGGAAAACTCTGTGGCTTAGGGCCTTCTTCATGTAGGGAATATTACGAAACTCAAGGGGTCTCTTAACTTAATTATATTTACATAACAAACACAGATCAGAAGAATGACGAATTACTGGCAGGTAACAATGAGGTCCTGGCTAAATGAATCGAATCCTATACAGAATAGATATTCTATGCCGATGATCTTCACAAACAGGAATCATCTTGGGGGTAGAAGGAAAACTGCACATGGATAGAGCCGAGGATTCCACAGTCTTTATCTTATTATATATGCAAATTTTTTGTAAGAATAATAAGTCTCAAAGGGGTGAGAGATTGCACAGATGGTATTCAAATAACTTCAGGTCACCACTAAATGCATAATTACGTTAACATACTGAATGCTCCAACACAAATTACTGAAGGTGATCGTCACAATGGAAAATAAATGAAAAATCGACAAAGAAATAACTTCGAGTAACATGTGATGACTATGAACCTTATTCTGAGCAATTTACCTTTGTCATCCTGATTTGTCCTTGTTCAATAGGGTGCTGGCAATGGAGGAGGGAATCAAAATGCCACTACAAAGGTATACTGGTTCAGACCTGGGTCGAAAACATGGAAAGCGAGGGTCAGGCAAAGTTAAGGACATCTGTCCTTGGTGGAGTTCAGTGTGTCTCTCTTGATTTTCGTTGCATCATCTATAACAACCTCGAGATTACGACATTGCGTCCAACATATAGTGGGAGCAAAGGTTAATTTTGCCACATTTTCTATATACGCTTCATGGCATCAGTTAACCCTGTGAGGGTTTAGAGCATTCTGGGCGGGCGCCAGCTTTTCTTTTGGCTCTGCCTCAAATTGCCTTTCTTGGACGCTGAGAAGGCACGATGTTTTCACATTCCTGGAAGACAAGGCCTTAGGCAGTCATTTTGAAAGAGAGAAGGACGAGGGAAACCTAACATTCATAGTAATTAAAACAATTGAAATGAATTTTATTTCTTTTCTGCATGTTACAGGTGTGATAAACAGACACAGGTGGTTTGAGAGAGGTTCCATTCAAGTTAGCATTGCACATATATATATATATATATATATATATATATATATATATAAACATATATATATATATATATATATATATATATATATATATAAATATATATATATACATATATATATATATATATATATATATATATATATATATATATATATATATATATATATATATATATATATATATATATATATATATATATATATATATGCTATACATATATATATATATATATATATATATATATATATATATATATATATATATATATATATATATATATATATTATATATATATATATATATATATATGTATATATATATATATATATATATATATATATATATATATATATATATATATATTGTGACTTAGCCTGTGAAGTGCCCAGTGTCTGATCTTCAAATTAAAACTGGTATCTAAGTGCTTGATATTTGATTACCAAACTTACCATTTATCCTACAATTATAGTTACCTCACGACAGCCAGACACCTGAACCCTCATCACACATACAAAATGACTGATTTCTCAAAGGCAACAGTGAGCCCTTATAAAACTTATCAATCATGAACGAAAGCAGAATAAGTTATTAAAACAGGTGTGAGGTAAAATCAACGGGCATCACTCCATCAACATTATAAAAGTCTAAGTATTTTTATTTCCCTGGTTCGAGCTCACTGCAATTAGTTGAAGGAAAACATCTCACTTAACACTTTATATCTAATTCAAAGCAAAATTACTGGTGGGTCAATGAATGAAACTTTGATTTAACAATTTTAAATACAAAAATTTATTTCTAAATTCAAAGATTATACATGACATTAACAGTCTCAGGGAAATTTGTTATTGAAAACAAAACAAAATTGGGTTAAATCTGAATTAGTCATCAGTCAAAATTAAACCAGAAATTAATTTATTAATTAATCAAAAAATTATTCAAGTAAAATTTAAATGCTTTAATAATGAAATTTGCTTGAAAGGAAATACAAGTAAATTAATTCCCAAGTGTTAAACAAAATAAGGCAATTAAATCAATCAAACAAAAATGTGAATACAAAAGACACAGAAATATACTCTGCAAAAAGTAAATATAAAAAATGTAAAGCAAAGCATTAAAGCAATAGCAAACACACCACATATATGTAAAACTCTTCAAAAGATAAAGCATAAAACATACAACATGAAAAAAGTATTAAAAAGGGGAAAAAGTAGTAATTTACATATAAATCACTGTAAATATTATTTTTATTGCACTAAAAACCAACAATTATATAAGTTACAATACCTTGGTATCAATTTCTTCACTTTTCCCAGGCGCCGTTACGAGCACTCAATAAAATACACTGTTCAGATAACTCAGACACATTTACTAAGGAATCAAATAGTAAAAGGTTATGAGTGACCATCATATACAAAAAAATATCAATTACGTTACAACAGGACACACAAAGTCCTGAGAGAGAGAGAGAGAGAGAGAGAGAGAGAGAGAGAGAGAGAGAGAAAAACGCATAGCTCCTTCTCAGCATGGATTTTTAGTCTCAATGATCTCCTGTATGGGCATGGCATACGTTCCATACGTGTGTGGACAGGTCTAAGATGAGATTTTTATTTTAAAAACTTTAAAAACGATAATTAGAGAGGAATTGGAATTACAGTTAATAATAATATTTATTATTACAGTTTCAGAACAAAAGAATCTCTAGTTACTATAATAAAACGAAAAGATATCATCTCATGGAAAATTCCTGAATGATGTTAACAACTTACGTGATACAATTTTCCACCCAACAGTGTTCTGATCGAGCCCCAATGGAATGCATTATTTCAGCAGTTTTTGGATATTGGCTAAACAGGTCACCTCTTTATAGAGAGCAACCAACCTCTGTCTCTCTCTCCACCCATATATTGTCCTTCTCATTAGACCATACAGGGTTTAACCCACTAACTTTACGCTAACTCTCTATTGGCATTTGCATCTGAACAAAACTATACAGTATACAACAATACACACATATACACAATGGCTAGGGGAGATTACTGCATTATGAAAACCACAGCATAAGACTCCTTCCCCAGAAGATTGGTTATCCCTGGTTGAATCCAACGATTCACAACGGGATAAGTAATCTGCAACCACATTGTTCTTACCTGAAATATGCTGTAATTTAATATTATAGGGTTTAAGCACAGAGACCACCGGGTGAGTCTCTGGTTTGATTCTTGATCCCCTGTAAAATGTGAGTGGATTGTGATCAGACAGCACTAAAATCTCTTCATTCCTAGGTCTGTTCACATACACTTCAAACTTTTTCAATGCTGTGATTAAGGCTAGAGTTTCTTTTTCGATCGCAGAATACACCTTCTGATGCTTTTTTCAATTTCGAAGACATGAAACACACGGGATGCAAAAGTTCACTTTCATCTTCTTGAAGTAGTACAGCTCCAATTCCACAGTCAGAGGCATCAACTTGTATCACAAATTTCTTATTGAAATCTGGAGCCTGAAGTACTGATCTTGAAGTTAAAATGGCTTTTACCTTCTCAAAGGATTCTTGACATTCTGTAGTCCAAACAAAACTTAGCTTTGGGACTAGTTAAGTCTGTTAAGGGAACTACTACAGCTGAGAAATTCGGGCAGAAACGTCGATAGAATCCCGCCATGCCCAAAAATCTCTGTAGCTGTTTTCTAGTAGTAGGTGGGGTTTTTTTGACGGATACCTTCTACATTAGCATTTACTGGAGCGAGAAGGCCTTTCCCAACTTCAAACCCAAGATACTGCACAGTTGCTTTCCCAAACTCACTCTTCTCTAGGTTGACTGTTAGTCCAGCTTCCCTTAGTTTCTTGTAAACTTTCCTTAGGATCTTCAGATGTTCTTCCCATGTTGAAGAGTAAATGACTATGTCATCCAGATATACACCTACTCCTTCTATGGATCCTAGCAGTTGATCCATCACTCGTTGAAATGTTGCAGGTGCATTCACCAGACCAAATGGCAGAACAGTATACTGATTCAGTCCAAAAGGAGTAATAAAAGATGACAGCAACTTAGCACTCTCATCTAAGGGAATTTGATAGCATCCCTTCAACAAGTCTATCTTGGAGACAAACTTGGCTTGCCCAACATTATCAAGTAACTGATCTATAAGAGGCAAGGGATAATTGTCAGCCACACTAATGGAATTCAGTTTCCTATAATCAGTACACATCCTAAATGAGCCATCTGGTTTCTTCACTAACATGCATGGAGAACTGTAGTGACTTGAACTGGGTTCTGCTAATCCATGCTGTAACAAATATTCGACTTCTTTCTTCAAAACATCTTGATGATAAGGTGATAGGCGATAAGCTCTCTGTTTGAATGGTCTGCCATCTTCTTGGATCTTGATCTCATGCTTGGTCAGATCAGTACACATAGGTACATCTGCAAATAGTTCTGTGAAACTTCTAATCACTTCACACAACTCACCACCTTGCTCAACACTCAGATGTTTCAGTTTATCCTCCAACTTTTCCAAAATTGAAGAATTATTCATCTTACTTTCAGCTCCCAATTCATATCCATCGTCGTCTTCTGTAGTTGAAGTTGTCTGGGTTATTGACACAGTTTCCTTTTTGGTTTCTGAGAAGTAAGGTTTTAAGAGGTTTATATGTATCTTCCTTTTTTGTCTCTGTCTTTCTGGTGTTTCAATGCATAAGTTCTATCACTTAACCTCTCAATTATCTTGTAAGGACCTTTGAAACTTGTTGGAAAGGGGAAATCTCTTGACAGGTAAAAACACTAATAATTGTTGACCAACACTAAAACTTCTTAGCTTAGTCTTCTTATCATATCTCCTTTTCATTTTCTCTTGACTCAGTTTCAGATTTTCTAAAGAGAATTTTCTAATCCCTTCCAGACTTTTCCTCAAGTTCTTTACATATACTTCTCCTTGATTTTCTTCCCATTTTTGAATTTTCAACGGTCCTCTCACTTCTCTACCAAAAATCATCTTGTTAGGTGAACAACCCATGCTTTCTTGATAAGCATTCCTAATTTCAAATAACATCAGTTGTACACCAGCATCCCAATCTCTACCTGACTCAGAACAATACTTAGTCAGCATACTTTTCAATGTCTGGTGAAACCTTTCCAAGGCTCCTTGAGTCTCTGGGTGATACAGTGGATAACTGTTGTTTCACTCCTAAACCAAGTTCATCACATCCTGAAACAGTTTGGAAGTAAAATTGGTTCCTCTATCACTTTGTACAATTTCTGGTATCCCAAACTTTGAGAAAACTCCACTAGTTTCTCAGCAACTATCTTGGCAGATATGTTTCTAACAGGGATTGCCTCAGGATATCTTGTCACAGGACACATTAATGTTAACAAATATTCATGACCCTTCTTTGTCTTTCGGCAGTGGTCCAACCATATCTATAATCACCTTGCTAAAGGGTTCTCCTCTAACTTCTATAGGTTGTAGGGGCTTTCTGAATGGTTTCATTTGGCTTTCCAGCTATCTGGCAGGGTATGACACTCCTGACAGAACTTGCTAACATCTTTTGTGAAGTCCAGGCCAGAAAAAATATTTCATGATCTTCTCCACAGTCTTCCTGATTCCCATATGTCCAGACTCATGAGCTACTGCTACTACTTGCTTCCTCAATGGACGTGGGATAAAAATTTGATGATATTCGCCCCATTCAGCATCTCCTGGTATATCTGCAGGTCTGTGCTTCCTCATCAGCAAATCTTCTTTCAGATAATAACAGCTAGGAGTTTGTTTCATCTCTTCTTGATCAACAACTCTGAAAAACAACTTGGCTAATGATGCATCCTTCTTCTGCAGTTCCATTAACTTCTCTCTGGTCACCTGACCAACTTCAAGGCTTGAGCCCTCAATATCTGCTAACTCAGCTACTGTAGTTTCACTGTTATCTTAAGGAACATCTTTGCTACTCAGAGTCTCTTCAGGGACAACAGCTTCTTGGGAAATCTCTTCTTGGTCAGCATTAGGGGAAACATCATTTCCCTGGAACAGCTCTTCTAAGCTCAACAATCCTTCACTTGATCCTTCTTGAGTGGGTAAATCCTCAGTCTCTTCACTTACAGGCATAGTCCTCTTCATACTCCTAGTAGTCACACAGCTAGGAAACAGGTGGGGGTTATTCTTCTCCAACTCTACTGTAGGACTAATCCTCAATGGTTTATCTGTCACTATAGGACAAGGAACAAATGGCACACTACCAACTTCATTCCCTAACAGAACATGTACACCTTCAACAGCTAGTGAGTCCTTTACAGCAAAATCAACATCCCTGTCACTAATTCATATGACAAGTGTAAGCAGCATACAGGAGTTACCTCTTTTTCTCCTATACCCTTCAAAATAACTGAATCTCCTGTGAGTGATTCTCCAACTGGTGCTGAGCACCACGGACTACCACACTAGGTTGCTCCCTGTATCACGTAACACCTTGACTGGTACCTGCACACTTCCTCCTGGAGTTGTCAGCGTGCCCTCATAGATATATGGCTTAAAAGCCTCCAAACTTCTCAGCCACTCACTGTTTGAAGTTACATTTCCACTGGTTGCTAAACACTCAACTTGTTTAGTCTCAGTCTTTACTTGAGTTTGACTCCTCCCCACACTGCTCTTTGTAGTCTGTTTCACCTGGTCACCTCTTACTACTTGACCAACTGGTTTATACTGCCGATGTGTCTGATAACAATCCCAACCGAAGTGTCCTGCTCTTCCACACTTGTAGCAGACAACACTAGGCTTCTGAAATTGCCTTGCAACATTATTATATGACGATTTTACACTAGCTTGCTGAGGGATATTACCCTGCATTGACTTGGTATTATCACTTGTAGGATTCCCATTAAATCTGCTCCTGAAATTTGGATGAGACTTAAAACCTGTGCGTTGATTCTGGTACTTGACATTATAGTTCCTTTTGCTACTGATTATATTATAATCTTCACTAAGTGTAGCAGCTTTGTCAAGTTTATTCACCTCTCCCTCTCTCTCAAACAGGCTCTTATGTGTTCAGGAATTCTCCTAAGATATTGTTCAAGAACAACTAATTCTTCAAGATCTTCAAATGTTTTAACTTTAGCAGCCTCCAACCATCGTTTAAAACATCTTCTCATTTTGTAGGCATAATCCAAGAAAGTTATCTGGTCATCCTTTTTCAAAGATCTGAATCTTTCATTATAATATTCAGGGTCATCTGGTAAACTTGTAGCACATTGTGTTTAAGTACCTTGTACTCTTTACACTGATCAGCTGATAAGGCTAAATAGGCACTTCTTCCTTTACCAATGAGAACACTGTGTAACAAGACTGGCCATTTATCCTCTGGCCATCCCATACCTGCAGCCACTTTTTCAAAGTGATCAAAAAACTCATCTGGAGCTTCTCTGTAAACTTTGGAATCAACTTCTGCACTCTTACTACATCAAATACAGTGTCTGAATTACCTTGAGTAGGGTTAGATGGTGTTGCGGGCAATTCAGCTGTAGCTTTCAACCTTTCCATCTCTCTCTTTCTTCTTCTGCTATTTTCCTTAATTCTTCAGCAGCTTTCTCTTCTTCTCTTTCTTTTCTTTCTCTTTTTTCTCTTTCTCTTTCTGCCTGCATTTTCTCTCTTTCAGCCTGCATCTTCAGCTTAATCTAATTTTCTTCTGCTTCTATATGTCTAAGCTCTGCTTCTGCATCACTTTTCTCTTTCCTTTGCTCATGTTTATCTATAAGTTCTGCCTCAGCTGCATTCAACAACTCTTGTGCCTCTCCTAACTCTTCATCTATTTTACCAGAGTCCATCAATGCTTGGATTGCAATGCATTTTATTTGTGCCTTTACCATACTACTGCTATCTCACTCCACTGTGCTTTAGTCAGAGTGATTTCAGATAACTCTTGGATGGAGTGGTTTGCTAAAAGTTCTTGAACATTGAATGGAGACAATTTCTCTCAATTACTCAATTAACAATTCAATATGACAACAATTCAACACAATAAAATGCAAAAGACAATTATATGGCCACTCTCCTTATAAAATATGTCCCTAACACCACCAATATAAACCAAAGCGACATTTGTGATCTGTTTTCCTGGGTCTGGGCACCATTTATATATGTGACGAAGTGCCCAGTGTCTGATCTTCAAATTAAAACTGGTATCTAGGTGTTTGATATTTGATTGCCAAGCTTACCATTTATCCTACAATTATAGTTACCCCACGACAGCCAGACACCTGAACCCTCATCACACATACAAAACGACTGATTTCTAAAGGGAACAGTGATCCCTTATGAAACTTATCGATCACGAAAGAAAGCAGAGTAAGTTCATTAAAACAGGTGTGAGGTAAAATCAACGGGCATCACTCCAACAACATTATAAAAGTCTAAGTATTTTTATTTCCTGGTTCGAGCTCACTTCAATTACTTGAAGGAAAAAACATCTAATTCAAAGCAAAATTACTGGTGGGTCAATGAATGAAACTCTGATTTAACAATTTTAAATACAAAAATTTATTTCTGAATTCAAAGATTATACATGACATTAACAGTCTCAGGGAAATTTGTTATTGAAAACAAAACAAAATTGGATTAAATCTGAATTAGTCATCAGTCAAAATTAAATCAGAAATTAATTTATTAATTAATCAAAAAATTATTCAAGTAAAATTTAAATTGTTTAGTAATGAAATTTGCTTGAAAGGAAATACAAGTAAATTAATTCCCAAGTGTTAAACAAAATAAGGCAATTAAATCAATCAAACAAAAATGTGAATATAAAAGACACAGAAATATACTCTGCAAAAAGTAAATATAAAAAATGTAAAGCAAAACATTAGGGCAATAGCAAACACACCACATATATGTAAAACTCTTCAAAAGATAAAGCATAAACATACAACATGAAAAAAGTATTAAAAAGCGAAAAAAATAGAGTAATTTCATATAATCACTGTAAATATTATTTTTAGTGCACTAAAAATAAAAAATATATATATGTTATAACACCTTGGTATCAATTTCTTCACTTTTCCCAGGCACCATTACAAACACTCAATAAAATACACTGTTCAGATAACTCAGACACATTTACTAAGGAATCAAACAGTTAAAGGTTATGAGTGACCATTGTCTACCAAAAATGTCAATTACGTTACAACAGGACAGATGAAGTCCCGAGAGAGAGAGAGAGAGAGAGAGAGAGAGAGAGAGAGAGAGAGAGAGAGAGAGAGAGAGAGAGAGACCTTACCTTATCTTACCTTACAGTTTGTTCAGGTTGCACCAGGTCCCTCAGTGTGAGGCACCTCTGATGTCTACCAGAGAATTGCTAATGCATCTTCCAGTCTTGGATGGTCTGGGATGCATCTTAAATATTTGTCAAGCTTATTCTTAAACACATCTACGCTCACTCCTGATATGTTTTCAGATGAGCTGGTAGCTCATTGATAGACACTGCATTATTGATGCTGGTGCGTTGTGGATTGATGCCCTGTGTGCTTTCCTTAGTTTTCCTGGTATAGTTTTGGGCACTATTAATCTACCTCTGCTTGCTCTTTCTGATATTTTTAGCTCCATGATGTTTTCGATAGTTCCTTCTATCTGTTTCCATGCCTGGATAATCATGTAGCGTTCTCTTCTTCTTTTAAGACTATATAAATTTAACAATTGTAGTCTTTCCCAGTAGTCAAGGTCCTTAACTTCTTCTATTCTAGCTGTAAAGGACCTTTGTACACTCTCTATTTGTGCAATATCCTTTTGGTAGTGTGGGTACCATATTATATTGCAATATTCAAGTGGACTACGTACGTATGTTTTATAAAGCATTATCATGTGTTCGGCTTTTCTTGTTTTGAAGTGCCGGAACACCATTCCCATTTTTGCTTTGCATTTTGCCAATAGTATTGCTATTTGATCATTGCATAACATATTCCTATTCAACATCACACCAAGGTCTTTAACTGCTTCCTTATTTGTGATTGTCTCATTATTAGGTCCTTTATATGCATATAGCATTCCTTCTTTATCACCATAATTTATTGATTCAAATTTATCAGAGTTAAATACCATCCTATTTACCTCTGCCCATTTATATATATTGTTTAGGTCTCTTTGTAGCAAGTTCCTATCTTCATCACAAGTAACTTCTCTACTTATTCTTGTGTCATCGGCGAAACTTCTCACTACCGAGTCCTTAACATTACTGTCTATGTCTGCAATCATAATCACAAACAACAATGCAGCTAACACCGTACCTTGTGGCACACCGGATATTACTGTAGCTTCATCCGATTTCTCGTCATTAGCAATCACTATCTGTTTTCTGTTTTGAGAGAGAGAGAGAGAGAGAGAGAGAGAGAGAGAGAGAGAGAGAGAGAGAGAGAGAGAGAGAGAGAGAACAGTGGCTCTTCTCAGCACGGATAATAGCCTCTCAATGATCTCCTCTGTATGGGCATGGCCGTCTATACGAGTGTGTGGACAGGTCTAAGATGAGATTTTTTATTTTAAAAACTCTTTAAAAACGATAGTTAGAGAGGAAGTGGAATTACAGTTAATAATAATATTTATTATTACATAGTTTCAGAACAAAAGAATCTCTAGTTACTATAATAAAACGAAAAGATATCATCTCATGGAAAATTCCTGAATGATGTTAGGCAACTTACTTGATACAATTTTCCACCCAACAGTGTTCTGATCGAGCCCCAATGGAATGCGTTACTTCAGCAGGTTTTGGATACTGACTAAACAGGTCACCTCTTTATAGAGAACAACCACCTTATGTCTCTCTCTCCACTCATATATCGCCCTTCTCATTAGACCATACAGGCTTTAACCACACTAACTTTACCCCTAACTTTCTATGGCATTTGTGCATATGAACATAAAACTACGGGAGATTACTGCTTTATGAAAACCACAGCATAAGAATATATGTGTATATATATATATATATATATATATATATATATATATATATATATATATATATGTTTATATATATTTATATACATATATATATATATATATATATATATATATATATATATATATATATATATATATATATATATATGTATATATACATATATATATGTAGTGATGTAAAGAAAGATTAAATAGGGAAGCATAAGAATAGAATCTTAAAAAGAGAGAAGTGGAAAAAGATAAATTAAACAGTGATCAATCGAGGAAGAATAGAGAGAGAGAGAAAAAAAAGAAAAAGAGATGGGGAGAGAGAGAGAGAGAGAGAGAGAGAGAGAGAGAGAGAGAGAGAGAGAAAACAACAATTAAGCCTTGGTTGTTATGCATTACTGAGGTTGGACATGTAGAGTAAGCTAAAAGCAGGAAACCGTCTTTACATGAACTCAAAACAGTAAGCGAGTGTATTGCGCCCGGGGGCCATAAAACCGATCATAAAATCTTGATCCTGTGCCCTCGCGACTGAGCTGACCAAGCATAACCTATAACCTCGTCAGGAGTCAACGTTCCAGCCATATCTATAACCCCGCCTTCAATAGGAGGCGTTTACATGAATTTCCATGAAAAGGGGCTGGACAAAGAGAAGTAGTTCACTATTTCTCCAATTAGACATTCTAGGGAGGAGCCATTAACAACTCCTCCTGAGGTCATTTTCAGTCAAATCTTCTAAGGAGAGATTTTGAGAACACCCACAACTGTCCTTCCCAATCAAGCTGTTCGAGGGGAGGCTTTACAGATAATATCCTCCAATGAGTAACTTCAAGGGAGGAGATGGAAGATAGCAACAAGAAGCAGGGGTTTCAGAGAAGGAGAGAGAGTCGCTAGTCACCAGTATGAGAAGATGCAGTACTTCGCCCTAGCTTCCGTGGTCCCAACCAGACTCTGACTGCGGGCTTCTTAACCAGATTCTGTCTGTGGGCTACTTAATCAGACAGAAACTGAACTTCAACTAGCAAGAGTGGTTTTCAAGAGAGTAAAACTGTAACCGTAATTGTACTTGTGTATGTAATTAACTTTCATCATTAAAGTAAGAAGCTACCCAATTCATCTCCATCATAGCCCAGGAGCATTAGGTCAAAATTGGGGTCAACCTGGAAAAAATGTAGAAAGCTGAATTTTTGTCCAGTGGTAGTTAGAGGTCTGTAGAGCTAGAAACACCAAAGTCTCCAAAATTTCTCCTTGTGCTTTCGTGAGAGCCAAATTCAAAATGGCTGCCATCATGCCTGGCATAAAGTATCGAATATTTATGTAAACATTATATAGGCATATAATACACCAAATAGTATGATTTTGGGTCTGATAAGTCGTTTTCTGGCATTACTTATTCTTTTTAGACCAATATAGAGATACAAATTTGAAAAATTAGTGTAAGGGCTATTAATTGTATTGATTCGTGGTTACGTTTTATTGTGAAATTCTCTTAAAAAAAGTGACAGATACATTTACAGTCTTAATCTTCATATTATAGATTTCAATAATAATAGATATATAGTAATTTCTGATAATTTAACAACCTGGTGAAAAACTAAAGATATAAGATTAATACACAAAAGCAAATCCATGAAACTCTTAGACAGTAAAATCATTGTTGAATGAACAGATCTTCAAATCGTGGCACATTTAAAAGTTACCAAGTGATATCAATTTTTGCTGCAAAATCCTTTCAGCATTTAACAAACAGATGACAATAGCAACCTTTGCTTAGAAAAAAAAAATTACCAAAATTGTTTAATGTCAGTGCAGGAAAATATTTCAAATGTCAGAATCAAAGTTTTACACTCATCAAATACTATTTCCTTCCTATGACAAAAACTGCAAATTTATTCAATATCTACTCCATCTAGTTCAGGGACATTTGTACAAGTTTGGCCAATGCAAGAAGAACACATAGGAGTACAATAAAGTCTTGCTCTATGGCATTTACACCTCTTACCACAATTGATTTTGCACCCACAAGAAACAATCAATAAAACAGATTCTGAGGCAACAGACCTGTCAGTAAGAACAGGACTTAGTGACCCACCTAGCTGTTTCCAACCCCATTCTGTTGGCATAATATCTGTTGACTTACCAAGCCATTCTTGGACTGCATAGTAAGCTCTGTATGAGTGAAACTTTGCAGCTGCAGACCTTACAGACCTTACAGACCTTACAATTCGTTCAGGTTGCCCCAGGTCCCTCAGTGTGAGGCACCTTTGATGTCTACCAGAGAGTTGCTAACGCATCTTCCGGTATATTTTGCATCTTCCAGTCTTGGATGGTCTGGGATGCATCTTAGATATTTGTCGAGCTTATTCTTAAACACATCTACGCTCACTCCTGTTATGTTCCTCAGATGAGCTGGTAGCGCATTGAATAGACGCTGCATTATCGATGCTGGTGCGTGGTGGATTAATGTCCTGTGTGCTTTCCTTAATTTTCCTGGTATAGTTTTTGGCACTATTAATCTACCTCTGCTTGCTCTTTTGATAATTTTAGTTCCATGATGTTTTCGGTAATTCCTTCTATCTGTTTCCATGCTTGAATTACCATGTAGCGTTCTCTTCTCCTTTCAAGACTATATAAATTTAAGAATTGTAGTCTTTCCCAGTAGTCAAGGTCCTTAACTTCTTCTATTCTAGCTGTAAATGACCTTTGTACACTCTCTATTTGTGCAATATCCTTTTGTAGTGTGGGTACCATATTATATTGCAATATTCAAGTGGACTACGTGACGTACGTTTTATAAAGCATAATCATGTGTTCAGCTTTTCTAGTTTTGAAGTGCCGGAACAACATTCCCATTTTTGCTTTGCATTTTGCCAATAGAATTGCTATTTGATCATTGCATAACATATTCCTATTCAACATCACACCAAGGTCTTTAACTGCTTCCTTGTTTGTGATTGTCTCATTATTAGGTCCTTTATATGCATATAGCATTCCTACTTTATCACCATAGTTCATTGATTCAAATTTATCAGAGTTAAATACCATCCTATTTATCTCTGCCCATTTATATATTTTGTTTAGGTCTCTTTGTAGCGAGTTCCTATCTTCATCACAAGCAATTTCTCTACTTATTCTTGTGTCATCTGATTGAAACTTCTTACTACTGAGTCCTTAACATTACTGTCTATGTCTGCAATCATAATCACAAACAGCAATGCAGCTAACACCGTACCCTGTGGTACACCGGATATTACCGTAGCTTCATCAGATTTCTCATCGTTTGCAATCACTATCTGTTTTCTATTTTGCAAAAATTCTTTTATCCATCTTCCTACTTTGTCAACAATGTTATGTTTTCTAATTTTTTCGCTAATATATTATGATCTACCTTGTCAAAAGCTTTTGCAAAGTCTAGGTAAACCACATCTGTATCTTTTCATTTATCATATTTTTTATATATGCTTTCATGGTGGACTAACAGTTGGGTTTGTGTACTTTTTTCCGGTACAAAACCATGTTGTCCTATATTGAACAATCTATTTTTCATTAAATGTTTCATTATATTTTTTTCATTACCCTTTCATATACTTTCATAATATGAGATGTCAGACTCACAGGCCTATAATTACTTGCCTCTAGTCTTGAACCACTTTTTGAAAGTAGGAGTAATATATGCTAATTTATGCTCATCATAAATCTTGCCTGTATCTATACTTTGCCTTAATAATATTGCTAGCGGCTTTGCGATTGAATGAACCACTTTCTTTAACAATATGGCAGGTACTCCATCTGGTCCTGCTGCTGATCCATTTTAATTTCATTAATAGCCTGCACAATATCGGCTTCTGTAATATCTATATCTGATAAGTATTCAGTATTTTCATCTCTTATTTCTGTATCATTATCTTCATTGTCAATTCTAGGTGTAAATTCACTATATCTTTCTGCTAATATGTTACATATTTCCTTTTTTCATTCGTTAATCGCCCTTCAATTCTTAGAGGGCCTATTTCTACTCTTATTTTATTCATCTTTTTGCATATGAATAAAAAAATTTTAGGGTTTTGCTTGATATTTTGTAGTGTCATTTCTTCTAGGTTCCATTTTTCATTTTCTTTTGATTGTATAATCTTTTGTTCTGCATTTTCTATCTTACTTTTTAGTTCCATCACTTTCCATGCATTCTTTTCTTTTGCAAGAGCTTTTTCCACTTTCTAATTTTCTGGAACAAGATCCTTCTGTCTCTTGGAATTCGTGACTGATGCTTACTTTTTTTCTTCGGTATATATTTTTCCACTATTTCCTCTAATATTTTATATAATATATCGGTATTTACCTGTATATCATCACTTACAAATATGTTTTCCCATTCTTTGTTTAATTCTTCATTTATTTTTGACCAATTTATATTCTTACTATAGAAATTGTATTTTCCATATCCTTCCCATTTTTTCGTCTCTTGCTTTTCTTTGTTTTCGTATGTTCTGGAACGGACTGTTAATTCTATGACATTATGGTCCGAAATACTCGTGTTATATACTATTATTTCTTTAACATAGTTCACCTCATTCACAAATACTAGGTCTAAAATATTATCCTTTCTTGTTGGTAGGTGATTTATTTGCTGAATGTTATGTTCTAGTAGCATATCTAATAGCTTTTCAAATTGCCTCTTATCTTCTGCACTACTATTGCTCTCTTTTTTTATATGTATAAATACAACCACAGTCTCCTATTCGTTCTTTCCATTCTACAAAAGGAAAGTTAAAGTCTCCGGTTAGGAGTATAGTCCAGTCCTTGTGATTTCTACATATTTCATCCAGTTTTTCAATTATTATGTCAAACTCTTTAGTATTAGGGGTCTATATATTACAATGTTCACTAATTTTTCAGATTCAAATTCTACCGCTATTAATTCACATTCTGTGTTACTATATTTTTCACAGATTTTTCCTTGATTGGCATCTCTCCCATATATCGCGGTTCCCCTTGATTTCTATTTTTCTATCTGATCTATAAGTTTGGAAACCCTTTATCTGGTCATCATTACCAGTCTCTTGGGAATACCAGGTTTCACTTATATTCAATATTTCTATTTTTTCATTTTGGGTTAGTTCTTCTAAGAACTCTATCTTTCTTTTTGAGTTACTCGAAACTAGACCCCCTGCTGTTCATCACTATGATTGTTTGCATATTATCTCCATTATCTAATATGGGTAATAATAAGGATTTTCCCATGTCTCTTTCCTGTTCTGATATGTTGATCTTTTTTCATTTCCAGAAATTCGTACATTAAAAATCCAACTTTTCCATTATATTTGTTCTTCCAGCTTCATATTTATTCACTTTGTGCATAAACCTGCACTTATCTCCATATCTGCACCATCCCCTTGCATCATAGATACATTGCTTGTTCCTTGTGCTATATCTAGGTGCTGATGGCTCATATCGTGGTGCTGACTTTTCATAATGCGTTGTTGGCTTGCTTTTTGCCTTCATCACATGATCTTTGTTCTTTTCTTTATTTGTTTCATTTTTTCCTTGGTTTTTTATATGTATTTTATTTTTTTGATTTTGATTTTGGTCTTTCATGGCTACAGGATGCATGTACCTACATTTCTTATTAAACCTACATCCATTTCCTTCTTTCCAGTTTCTACATATTTTTGGATGTAGATCTCTGCATTCCTCTTCATAGCCATCTAGATATGCACATTTGCCATAGATCTCATAATTGTGACATATCTTGGGATGTTTGTAATAACATCTTTCACCAAACCTGCAATTCCCTCTTTTCAAAAGGTGCATACTGTGTCTTTCTTTTCTTTTCTTTTTCTTGTTCATTCCCTCAGTATGGAGATCCGGGTACAACCTCTTTGGGATTTTATTTTGATTTATCAGGTCATAATTTATTTCTTCATATGTATGTTGCTGTATTGCCTCATATGTAGAATCTATGAGTTTCTCTGCATCCATACTATTATCCTGGAGGGAGACTTTTAAGTTGAAAAGTTCCAGATATTTTACTAATTTTTTGCATATACTGTATATACCTTAACTTATCAAGAGAATTACATGTTTTAGGGGCTCCATATAATCTTAAAAGAAATTGTTCACCTGCTCTAGCTATCTCATCATGCGTGGCATCACTTCTTTGAAAAACATCTAATATTTCCCATTCCCTTTTTCCAACACGGCTATTGCCTTTTTTTCCTACACCATAAAGTGCTGAAACTGTATCACAACCTGATATGGCATGTGCTATCAATATGTGACGAGAGACAGATGATTTCAAGTTTTGAACAATACTATGCACATTATATGCAGAATCCTTACCAAATTGCATGTAGACATTTTTTGTCTTTGACCCATGGATTAGCATTACTAGCAAATCAGTATCATTACCCACAAGAACAACTGGAAATTGCCTGCTGTCTGCCTTTAGAATTGTAGTGCTTGCAATCAAATAATCAGCATCAGCTACACTCTGATAACACCTGATACCTTCAACTTCCAAACCTTCCATCATCTTATTTATTATGCAACTATGCCTTATTATTACGATTTGCCAAAATTGATTGTTGAGAGTTAACCACAGGTGTTTTATTTTCAAAGATTACATCTGCAGAAACATTGTGGTCTCTCGCCGATTTTGTTCTGCTACTTTAGTAGATTTTGATACATCAGTGTAACCATCAAAACATACCATGCAATCCCTTCCATAAGTATTAATAACATACTTAACATAATTCTTAATTACATCACCATATGAACAGTTCATTGGCCATGTTACAGTGTGAAGCAGATAGCCCCATCAACTACATAGTACACTTGATCTAATTCACTGATTGGAGTTGGTGTTACTAAGGTCTTTAAATGCTGAGCAAGAACACTCTTGGCTGTTTTTCTCATAATTCCTTTATCAAATAAAGATGGAGGTTCTTTGCTAAACTCATATTCTAAATGGTTTTCCATGTCAGAGTTTTTATTTATTGTACAAGTGACGCGCATGAAAAGTGATGTAGGATCAATTTCCACATTATGACCCCGTACTCTAGTGCTATTAGTTGCAGCACCAATAGATATTACTTTGTCATTTCTCTTCAATTTAGCATCAGCGAAATTGAGTCCTGTGAGACGTGCTGCAACCTTTTCACCTACCTCCACAGCACATTCTGCATTAGTAGAATCAGGGGCTACCACTCCAGTGGCAATGCAAACCAGATTATTTTCATATTGGCCAATGTATGAAAAAGGTGAATGCTGGAAAAGGTAATCTTTGAAGGCAAGGAAATGTGTTCCATCACGCAAAGTTGCAGTAGTTCGCAAATCGCTATGCTGGTCAGTTGTCTGGAGAGTGGACACCACAGAAATCTTCTAATGATTCGCACACAGGAACTAGTTGAGGAAGAGCATGAACTATTTTAGCTTGTGTTCCTTGGTTAATGCCCCTTCCATGTGCAAGCCCTCCACTTGTTTTAAGCATTCTCATAAGTACTTTTTCTATTGTTTGGTCGGTGAAGCCACCTGACCAAAACCTATGACTTCTTCTAATGGTCCAGTAACCACCTGATGTGTACTTCATATACTGTTGGGGATTCATCATAGTTCTTAACTCCTGCATTTGTTGCAGATATAACCTAGTGCACTTGGCATAAGCTGTGTGACCTCCAGCGTGGAGCACAGGAATCATCTTTGAAATACAGAGCAGATGTAGCTGCCAGTCACCAGTTCGTGCAGCTCGAAGGAAAAGTAATAGTGTCCGTACCATTTTCAAGTACTCTAATCCATATAATTCTTGCTCTAGATTTTGCAAATTCTGTGATAGCTGCTCTACAGCTTTGTTATGCAAAAATAGTATCTAGTGGACAGTCATGATTGAGAAGCATAGCATGTAAATCTGTAAGCTTTCTTGGCAACTCCATTTAATGAGTTTGGAGTATCTAGCATAAGGGAAACTATCGAAGCAGCAGAGAGCATGTGTGCCCTGAGAGCACGTGCATATGCATGACCAGTTAACATATGTTTGGTTGAATTCATTGCATACACGGTGTTCCATTGTTCTTGGAGTCCACTACCACTGATGATGTTACCAATTGCTCCCATATAAGACATAACCAAGTGGAAGCCTCCTAATCTTATGATGAGCTTATTAAGGTGAGGTGTTGACTGAACTATTTCTGCTGCTTTGATATAAAGTGGTTGATCAAAAGTAACAGGGCAAATACCCAGCTGATATTTCTCTGCAAGATATTGTGCATAGGAAAGAGCAGAATAGATTGTGTCTACATGGTTTGGGTTATGGTTGAGGAAGGGTAAAATCTCAATGCGACTTATGTCATATAACCCTTGAGTGACAACTGCTTGATTAAATCCACTCCACAGAGGGCACTCAGTTGGGTCAAACATAATATAACTAGCCATCCACAAATTGTCCAGGTATGTAGCCAATTTCAAACTTTGGATATTGGGGTATATAAGTTTCAGTGGACTAATAATAACGTTTTTCATACCTGGCTCTGAAGGTTTTCTCCATTTCTTCAAAGGTATCTCTGCATGCTTTCCAGTATCAGTGGCTGGTCTCAACTTTGTGGAGCGGTTAATCACTGGTTCAACGTAAGTGCCACAAGGGGTGATCCCAACTATACCGCCCATAGCATGCCAAGTTCCATGCCCTGTTAATGTGCGGATGTAAACATCGGCATTGTCAAACACAAAATTAACAAGTGAATCTGTCCATTCATAGATTGGCTCATCAGTTGGAACAACTGCATCATAAAGTCTCTGAACCTCTCGATAATCATCTGCAAAGCCAAGGGAACTAAGCAAATCAATCAACTCACGTGATTCCATCTTAGAGTTGATATAAACTGATATTGCTAATAAGATAGGGGATACAAATGATCTGGGCCGAGCTGCAGCAGTAATACTGTGAGCTATTCCTAACTGTCGACGTTTGCTTTTGGTTAGTCGACTCAAGAATCTAATTAGAAGTCCTGAAACCATTGTTTCGCTATTTTCCAAGTCAGAGAATTTTGGATACTGTGTTGAATTATAAACAAAAGATCGTATTTGATCGTCAATGAGAGTTGCTGCAAAATCAACAATATCCTCTGCTGAGAGACCTGTTGCTTTATATCTGTCTCTGAGAATAGCATTCCCATGATTAAGAAAAGTGTATATAGTTTCTTTACCATATTCACTTGTAATGATTAAGTTATCTCTGTAATGCTCTTGCAATCGTACCTTCAAATGTTTTGCTGTATAATAGTCCCCTTCATCTGAATATTTCTTTAATAGAGATATCAAATCACTGATTGAATATTGATGAAGGTTATTGTTGTCAATATGATCTCACAATTTATGGAAAGCATCATTTTTCTCAGTATTAACTGTACCAGAAGGCCGTCCCTTTGACTTTATGTTCGGTAGCTGTTGCTTTCCACAGTAGAATCTAACCTGGCAGTCATGGTGGTATTTAGCTTCAGCAGCAACAAGATCCCCTATATTTTGAATTCTGATATGCACAGCCTCTCCCCAACTGTCTGCTCGCTCCAGTGATTTTGCAGAAACAGAAGCTAATAACTCTTTAGTTGCAGCATTATGAGATTGACCCTGCCTTTGTGAGGGAAGTTTTGTGCTTTTACCTAGAAACCTGCCACAGTAAAGACAATCCTCTTTAATATTGAATGGAGACACGTGAGAGCGACGCTGTAGTTTCCAATTATCATCAGGTAGTGATTCAGTCAACACTCTTTTCCTTTTCTTTATACTTGATGGCATAGTGTATTGCTTTTTACATGAAAATGAACAGGAATTGGGCAGGCCAGATGAGTCAATTTTTCATGGAGTCCATCCTTTAAATCAGAACTTATTTGAATAATGCTAGTTATTCCTCTTTCAGTTATAGTGGTAAAATCAGAAGTAATTGCTTTATCACAAAAACACAAATATCACACTGTTCCTGAGATGCCATCTTGATCTTTAATTATTGTTACCATCAAATATCCTAATATGTCTCTGAAGTTGAATAGCAACTGCTCTTAAGCTTACATCCTAAACACCTTAATGTCAAACAGCATGCATTCTGGAAAAAAAGGAGAAACCTAGTATGACATGTCTGGAGAACGGTAATTATTGTGAATGTATGATTGTTAATACACCCAACCCCAACAACCAAAGGAAAAAAAAAAAAAACTGTAGTGAAGACACGTAGCAGGCATGGAAAAATCAATAATACTTACTAAGTCAGAATACAATCCTAAGAATACTGTTCTTTCTGTGATGGACAAATATCCTTGTAAAAAATCCAGGATATAGCATTAACCGACTGATAGACAAATTCCATCATATACATCTATTCATATAATCTATGTCAAACAGCATGCATTCTGTAAGAAAGAAAAACCTAGTAGAGTATGTCCTGAGAATGGTAATTATTGTGAATGCATGATGAATTAGTACATCCAACCCAATCAACCAAAGGAAAAAGAAAAAAATGTAGTATACACCCACAAAAGGCATGGAAAAATCGATAATACTTACTAAGTCAGAATACAATCCTAGGAATACTGTTCGTTCTTTTGATGGACAAATATTCTTGTAGAAAATCCAGGAAATAGCACTAACCCACTTATAGATAAATTCCAACTTAATACTAGTACATCTTTTTCATATTATTTATGTCAAACAGCATACATTCTGGAAGAAAGAGAAACCTAGTAGAGTATGTCCTGAGAATGGTAATTGATGTGAAGTTATGGTAAATTGTACATCCAACTCCAATCACTACAGGATAAAGGAAAAAAATTCTACAGAGAGTAAATATATCTACATTTGTAAAATTTTGGGTTTACCCTTAAATTTTCCCTTAAATCATATATTTTGAATCAATTCTGAGATTCACACTAAGGGTTGACGTTTTTCGTTGAATGACCCTGGTCAGCATTGGTAAACATTTTCCTTCTGAAGCCTTCAGATAAGCCCAAAACACAATAATAAGGCTATTTTTGGATCTATCATCCAAAAAACATATGAAAAGAGGTACTTCAATCCTATAAACCATGTTAATTGAAATATTTGTAGTTTTGTCATGCACGATGGCGGCCATCTTGGATTTATGGCTAATGCTTGGAAAGCACAAGGAGAAATTTTGGAGACTTTGGATATTTTGACTTGATAGGTCTCAAAGACGCTCTGTGCAAAAATTCAGCTTTCTACATTTTTTTTCCACATTTAACCCTAATGCTTCTGGGCTATTACGCCTTCCTGAGAGATATAATTACATTTAATATAAACCCCTTCTAAATAATAGAGTCGTGAGCTGCTGACTTCGAGAAGAGACACTGTGGATGAATACATAGCCGACTTAGAAGAAAGACGCAGGTAAGAAGGGAACAATAATATGTCACAAGAGTTATGAAGATAAACTTGTGCACGACATAAAAATGGTGGCAGTGCTTTAGGGTCCAAAAGGCGAGACGAAATAAACAGACATTAACAGAAATATCCAGTGCAAATAATTAATTTATGGTGAAACAAAATCTACAAAACAAACTTAGATTTTACAACGACAAGCAAAACTTATATGAAGAAATAAAATCCTGCAATAAAACGTCAAGTAGAAGTGAACATAAACTTTAAGAGTGCGCAACGAAGAAGCAAAACACAAAACAGTGAGCCAGCACATCGGTAGAGCAACAACAGGCAGTGAGTGTGTTTAACAAACTACCGCCACGAGTGTAACAGATACAACACAGAGTGTGTTTCAACAAACCCTGAAGGCGACAACAACAGAAAAACAAATTGTCGACTACGAAAGAATTCCGTAATAACAACAACCTGTAAGTTATCGAGAAAGTGAGATTTACTGTTCTCTCTCTTTAAATGTATAAAGAAGTGAAGAATTTTTAAATTTATACTAGAGTAAAGATTAATTAACATGTCTTTATCAAAGTGATAATTAATGAAACTCTCTCTCTAATGAATTAAATTTTCTTATAAGCGTAATTACGATTATTACTCTCTCTATGATAAATATTTGTTTGGTAAATAATTTAGAAAGGGAATTCTTATTTTCCTCACTTGGTTGGTGATAAATATTTGCATATAATATAAATATTATATGCAAATTTGTGTGCTCATTGTGATGAATTTTTTCTTGATGATATGATGCCCAATTTCACATAAGATTTTTGTGTGTTCATTTGAATAATTACTTTTGAAGGATTTATTTTACTTGTGCACATGAACTCAATTTAACAATTTTATTTTTTTACTATTATATTTTGATAGTTTCTTTTTTTGGTACTGTGTGCATAGTGTAACATTTATATATATATATATATATATATATATATATATATATATATATATATATATATATATATATATATATATATATATATATATATATATATATATATATATATATATATATATATATATATATATATATATATATATATATATATATATATATATGTTATAATGATGATCTTTCTTTCTCTTTGTATGTTGTATTTGTATGTTTTTATTCTCTCACTTCTTACCTTGGTTTCTTCTAAATGTGTCCCTCAGCGTCGCTTCACTGATGATGTGCTATCTTCTTTATATTAATTAATTTAAGTATTGATATCTCTCAGAAAGGCATATAGAGACGAGATCGGTAATTTTTTCGCTTTAATTAGTACTTAGTATTATAAGGATCAGTACAAAATTAACAAGTTACAATGATAGAAAACGAAATCACTCTTCTGCTATTAACTTGACTCAGTCTATAGGGGGAGCACGGAAGCGAAGGGAGACGTACTCTCCCTTGAAGGACACAGTTCTGATCTGTCTTCCCCTGGTATTCTCCAACCTGTTGAACCCCTAGAATTCTTGTTATCTGCAATCTCCACCTCCTTCTGGCCTTATTGGAAGGATTTATCAGCAAGGGCCCCCTTCAAGTAGCTGATTGGAAGGACTGTAGTGGCTGTGATTCAAATCTCTCCATAGAGGACTTGATTGGAGGTGATCTTAGGAGGGTGTGTGAAAGACCCCTCCCTAGTACGTTTGATTGGGGGTTGTAGAAGTACATCACTTTGTCCAGCCCCCAGTTTCCTGGAATTTCCATGAAAATGCCTCCTGAGAAGGCGGGGTTATAGAACCAGCTGCTGTAAGCATTTAGGCTGTGCTGACTCATGAATTGGTTAGGTTAATCGCGAGGCCATTATTTCTCACTTTTACGACTGTTTTTATGGCTTCAACACGATATACTGCTTATGGTTCATGCAAACATCCTGCCTCGATCAGCGTATTGGAATCACGATAACAACAACATCTTTTGGGCGTTATCACTGTGTCCTTTGCCTCTCTTTTTATTCTTACTTCTCTCTCCTTCTCTCTTCTAACTTTTTTCTTTTCTATATTTCTCTCTCTCTCTCTCTCTCTCTCTCTCTCTCTGCTCTCTCTCTCTCTCTCTCTCTCTTTTCTATCTAATTTCCTATCTATTCTACACCACAACATCTATATATATATATTATATATATATATATATATATATATATATATATATATATATATATATATATATATATATATATATATATATATATAAAATGTGGTGTGCTCAATTTGAATAATTTTATTGTAAAATGCAGAGTCTTTAACGAATTACTAAACACAGTTAGCCATTTGCCGTACAATTTAAGACCGTCGACACTCAGATGTAGCCAAATTCCAAGACTAGTTTCCCACCCAACTTTAGTGCAAAGAAATACTAACAATAATAACACAACTAACCAGAACCAAAATAGTGTTAATAATTCTAATAATACTAACAGTAACAATAATAGTGACAGTACTAATAATACTCGCACCTTCCAATATCGCAATATGAATCAAGCAGCTGTAATAACAACAGCCACATGCTTCTGTGGGCAGGTGGATGATTCAGATCCTGACAAAAGCTGAATCGAATCTTATACAGTAATCGTTGGCTCTCAGGTGCAGAGAGTCGCATATCTTCAGGGGGAATAACAGATGAAAGAGCTAAAATTAAAGAAGCCTTGATTCTCGTAAGTTCAGAACACAGTGACGCCCACAAAACTCTGAATTTCACAAGTTTTAGCAAACTTAATAACTGTGGAATTCAAAGAAATTTGTTTATCACTTTAGGAACCAGTAAATAAGACTGACAATTTATATAACATAACCAGATTCCTTAACCTGCAATATGAAACATTAGCAAATCTTTATGCAAGTGTTGAGAATGCAATAGATAAAATAACAGAAGACTTGAAGAAAACCGGCATCACCATAAGAGATAAGACACAGTTTGGTGATAATGATAACAATTTAGTTGGTCTAAGACATGTTTTAAATTACTTGTCATTTGGAACAATATATAATACCCTTGGAGAAGATGAAAAGAAGGCTTTCAGGAAAATAAAAATTGATCCACAGAAAGACAGCCTTGAAGCATTGAAAACCACGAGAGGAGAAATACAAAAGAAAGAGATAAATCTCTCCAAGGAATTTGTAGGAATAACAGAAGTACAAAATGAAAAGAAAGGCAGAAATAATAATCCTACCTTTAGAATGAATAATAAGAACTATGATAATTCCAGACAAGTAGGGGATAGACCAACTACCTTTCAAAGAAAATATGCCCAAAATACTAAAAGACAATGGAATCCAAACCAGAAAGGAAGACAGAATCAAACAAAGGGTGGTCCTCCCAAACCTTATAGACATGGTCAATACTCAAACAAAACTACTTCAACTCAAGTGAACTATTCTGCTCAAGGAGCGAGACCAAAGACAGCCTGTGAAAACTGCGGGTATACCAATCATTCCACAAACGAGTGCAGAAGACCTAGGAACTGCATGATTTGCAAGAAAGTAGGACATTTAACCAGGAATTGCTGGTTTATTCAGGAATAAAGAAACACACAAAGAAGTGGTTGAATTAAGCACCAATCGCCCAACCTCAAGTAAGTCTTCAAGTCAATGACAATTTATCCCTACACATAAGAGAGCAAGAAAGTCCCTTCAAGAAGATAATATAAAAACAGAAGAATTAGCAAAAAGGGGAAGTGAAGATTCATCCGCATTTTCCTATTTGCAGAGTAAAGAAGTAGTATTCTCCATGAGAGAAGAAGAAATAACTAGAAAGGATTTACCTATCATTAAAGTTCCAATAAATAATAAGATATGTACTGTACTCATGGATTCAAGTAGCACTGTAAACATAATAGATAAAACCACTTTAAACCAGATACTTAGGCGTTGAAGAAACGCTAATTCAGGTTCAAAGCAGAATGATAAAAGGAGCAGCGGTAAACAGATTAAAAGTTTAGGAAATGTGAACTTAGAAATAGACATTTCGTCACATAAAGCTGTTGAAAGTTTTCTAGTTCTAGAAGACAGATATTTCCCCGCACAAGTATTGTTCTCATTTAAAATAATGAAGAGATATGTAATCATTCTGGACTGCAGAGAAGGAAGGCTTAGCTTGAAACAGGATAATCAAAGGGGCGTATGCTTTACGCTTAAAGAAGAAAAGTGTCACCCAAATCTGATCATTTTGTCTGAGACGGCTTCTGGCAAGCGAGGAGGGCATACATAAAAGACATTACCATAAAGAGAACAATCCAGATAAAAGAGAAAAAGATAGAAAAGAGGAAGTCCCACAATTACAGAATAGAGAATCAAGAAGATGTGCACACCAAGGAACTATAAACTCCGAAGAAGAAATGACCCAGGTACAAATAATGGTGATCACCGAGATTCTGAATATAACGGAAAACAAGGCGCCTATACTGATAAATATGCAGCTATAAATACTGATATCTATAGCAATGTAGTAATAAGCTGTAATAAAGAAGGAAAGTTACTAAATGAAGTATTGTTATTAGATAAAATAAATAAATTAGATATAAATAATGTAATAGCAGTAACTGAAGAAACTAGTGAATATACCGAACATTGTTCCTTTACAGATATAGAAGATGAAGTGATATGTTGCGTAAGCAAAGCTGATGATAATAAAGTACAGTTCATACTTAATAGACAAGTAACTTTGCATCCAAAGTGTTTAACAAAATTACATTTAAGGGGAAAAGAAGAGATAGAGGTTAAAGACGTTCTGTTATTAAATGAAGAATTGCCAGATTTTGTCAGAATGGATAATTCATTGGTCCACCTGAAGGGTAATAATTGTGAAGTTTATGCCCAAAACTACTCAGATAACCAACTAACACTATATGCAGGCATTGTCTTTTGCATAGGAATACCTATTAATAACCCTTTACTAACACTAGAAGAAAAAGCATTTTTCTCTGTAACTGGTCAAAAGCCTGAATTAAACAAGGAGATGAATAAAACAGATTTCCCAGAAAACAAAAATAAATTAATTCATGCATTAGAAAAATACAGAGATGTAATAGCTACAGAAGGAGATAAATTAGGCAGAACAAATGTCCTACAACATAGAATTTTGTTAGATGATGGAGCAAAACCATTCTATATTCCTAATTACAGATTACCAATAAGCCAAAGACCCATAGTTGATAATTTTATTATCACACTGAGGGCAGTGTGAGATAGCGGGACCAAGTGATGTAGTGATGTCAAGAAAGATTCAATAGGGAAGCATAAGAATAGAATCTTAAAAAGAGAGAAGTGGAAAAAGATAAATTATACAGTGATCGATCGAGTAAGAATAGAGAGAAAGAGAAAAAAGAAAGAATAAAGAGAGAGAGAGAGAGAGAGAGAGAGAGAGAGAGAGAG
>NC_089752.1:85735037-85742537 GCF_040412425.1 Macrobrachium rosenbergii
TATATATATATATATAGAGAGAGAGAGAGAGAGAGAGAGAGAGAGAGAGATATTATAAGATTACATGCCACACGGAGGCCATTTAAGGCGGAGAGTGAATAATTGAAAGTTTTCAAGTTCAGCGTTTTGCATCCGCTTGGAGGGAGACGCTCGATCCTTTCTGGCTCGGGAGCAGGAAGTAGGTCAGCGCGCAGATAATTAAGAGTCCGTCAACCTGAGATGCCATGAGACCGGAAGCTTGCATCGCCATTTCTCTTTGAACCTTCTAGAAAGAATTCCTAGTTTTAACTAGATAATAGCTAGGGTAATGAGGCATGTAAGCTCATTTGTAGATGCCTGTATGTGCCTCGTGATTAGGCCTTTCGTGTTATAATGTTTTATTCTGCATGGGGCCGAGCAGTGGCCTGGGCACCTGTTTTTAGACTGTCGCCTAAGTGGTGAGTGTTGGAGATAGACATTAATCACCAATTATTTAGTACCAGTGATTTTATTAGTTTTTATATTCTTTTTATGTTCATGTTTTGATGGTGTGAGAAACAATGTGACTCAAGCTACGGAAATATTTTCTCCTTTTTTGCAGGCGTTTCATGACCGTGGGCATGTATGACAAAATGGGCACAGGTGTGCGCCTCTTAGAATTGACTGCAATGGAAATATGGCCAACTGAGACTTTTACAAGTGACTCTACAATGTACAGACTTTGTAATGAAGGGGAAGATACGAGAGAATGTCTCATTAGTGTTGTTTCAGGATGCAATGATTTTAGGGAGTAGTTTATTTGCTTGTATTTTAAATCATTTTCTTCATTTTTGACTTGTTACCATAATTAACCTGTTCACGCTGTTTTGTTTTGTAGAATAAACTTTATTTTTGTACAGCGGATTTAATTTTGTACATGCTAGTTGAAAGGTTCTATTTAGAATTGAGAGAGAGAGAGAGAGAGAGAGAGAGAGAGAGAGAGAGAGAGAGAGAGAGAGAGAGAGAGAAGACCATGTCTGAGAGAGAGATTATTTAATAAATTTATTACGCCCAAAGACGTCAAACAAAGTTACATATTAGCAGTTACTTACAGTACATCAGAAATCAACAGAAAAAAATTACAGCATTGAATTATCAGTATATCAGTTACAAAAATAACATATATGAGATCGTATTCCATTATCACAACAACTGCAACAGACAGTTTAGCAACCACCAAAGTGTGGATGACGAGTCAAAATTAAGTCTAGGTGGTCATCTTTGAGTAAATATTGGCAGGTTTGAAGTAAATTTTGTCCTTGAGGTAACAGATTCCTGACAGTGGGGCAATGAAGGCAGTAGTGTTCAAGGTTATTGGCATTAGCAAGGTTACACAGTTTACATGAGGTGTAGTGTGGTATATCTAGTGTCAGTCCAACCTGCCACACAGGACGATATCCCAACCTTATCCTGGCACTTACGACATTATGCCTACGCACCATGAGTCCACGTCGCCGGTACTTGTGACGGCCCTGCAGAAAGTTATCATGATGTTGTATGGAAACACTAGTGCCCCTCTCTGCATCCCTACGCTGTACTGTACAGGCAAAAGCTGCTGAATATATTCTATGTTTAAGGCAGCGAAGTGAGGGCTCAACATTTCTGTCATCAAGTTCAAATGTGCAGGCAGCTTTAGCAAGACTGTCCACCATGCCATTCCCAGCAAGCCCAATATGGGAAGGCATCCACATGAAGGACAAGATAAGCGAGGCATTGTAAGCAGCAGCGAGTTGACACAATATGTCTCACAACACGGCCACAGCTGGGCCTAGAAGATGTCAGTGCCTGGAGTGCAGATTTGAGTCACATATCACCAATCCATTCACATTTCTTCTAACAAGTAGGGTTACTGCATCCCATATACCTTGAAGTTCGCAATAAGTGGAACTGGATTGGCAACCTGCGACCATGCCACCCACCCTCAGGAGATTCTAAAGTGGGGGAGAACATAGCACATGCTGCACTTCCATCTGCCTGTACTGAGCCGTCCACGTAGATGTGGTGTCCTGCAGGAACTGAAATTGACACTTTGGCTATTGTTTCCAAAACCAGCTGCTTCTGTAGACTGGTATGGGCATCTTTAGAGGTTGGTGTGAAAGTGACAGCAGGAATAGGAACCCGCCATGGTGGCAAATCTTGGTTGACTGCTTGCTCAGGTACACTGATATCAAGGTGTCGAAGATTTTCACATACTGCCCTAACTCAGGTTATGGCCCCTGGCCTGAGTTGAGGTCTTGGTGCATCTTCGTCAAGTGATGCTCTGAGTACAGCAGAGAAGTTTGGAGTAAATTGTGGAGAGTGTAGACATTTAACAGAAAACAAAGTTACATTGGCATAAATTCTCTCTATTAATGGAGGTAACATGAGTTCGGTCTGCATGTTGACTATTCGAGTGGAAGGAGGGCATCCTAGGATATACCTCATTACTCTATTTTGGAACTGTTCTAGAGGTTGTAACACCTGTCTGGGTAATTGAATTAAAGCAGGAGATAAACAGTCAACAACTGACCTTAGGAAGAGGATATAGAGGGTTCTAGCCACGGGGATAGATATACCTGTGGCCCTGGTGGCAAGCCACTTGATGGGAGTGAAGCGAGGCTCCAGTCGATCAAGAAGGTTTTTCACCATGGGGTGGATTCGTTGGCGTGCAGGTATAGCAGGGGTGATCCTGACTGGTGCACCTAGATATGTATACTGTGTGCAGTGAGGTATAATATTCCCACCCATAATGAACACTGGCAGGTCTCGGAGATTCCGGGCAGAGAAGATTCTGCTTTTTTCTGGGGAGAGTATGAGGCCACAGGAGGTACAGGACCTGTAGAATTCTTGAAGGACACGCTGAAGGTCTCGAGGGGTAGTGGAGTGGATGCAGACATCATCAGCATAGCAGGTTACAGTGGTTCCAGGGACAGCAGGGAGGAGAGACAGTACACGGTGCATAAGAATATTAAAAAGAAATGGGCTCAATACACCGCCCTGAGGTGTGCCAAGCTCAAAATTTTCATAGGAGCTACACGCACCCTTAAAGAAAACACGTGATTTTCTGTTACTGAGATAATCGTTTATCCACTTCAGAAGGTTTCCTCTGACACCAAATTCGACAAGCTGATCAAGAATTATATCCCTGTTGGCTATATCAAAAGCACTTTTGAGGTCAAGGAAGGCAACTACACTGTTGGGGGACAATCGGGAGTAGAGTTCAGCTAAACAGTGATGAGTACTCCTCTGTGGAAGAAAGCCATACAAATGGGGAGAGAGTTTTTCTTGTAACCGGTGCATTAGCCTGGTTAGTAATATACGCTCAAACACTTTACTAAAACATGAGGTGAGGGAGATAGGCCGGTATTTATCAGATCCAGGCTTTGGGATAGGAATAATTGTGCTAATGATCCAGGCAGCAGGTACATATCCATGTTGGTAGCAAAGATTATACAATTGTAGAAGAGGATTTCCAGGAACCTTCTGGAGGAGACGAAGCACTTGATAAGTAAGGCCATCATCTCCAGGAGCAGAATTTTTATTTCCCATAACAGTGCGTCGCAGCTCATCCTCGGTGATCAGCTCTTTGTCCTCCTCGTCTGATTCTAACAACGCAGCCATCAGTCAAAGGTTGCGTAAGTTGCTCTGGGAAGAAAGTGCTTCTTGGATTTGTACAGGGAGATTACTGGACCGTGACTGGGTTGACCAAGTAGTGATGAGATCCAGGGCATATGCTTGTGGACTGTGATGAAGTGCACATGTGGTTTTTTTCTTGACAGTCCTTTTGATGAGATGCCACATGGTCCCAACGCTAGTCTGGTGGTTAATTAGGTCAGTGTATTTATACCATGACTCAGTGAAGACACACTTCTGGAGAGCAACTAAATCATCCCTCGCCTGCTGATATTGAAGTAGATGATTGGGTGTCGGTTGTGTCTGAAAGGCAAGGCCAGCATCGGCCGCAACTCTCTCTGCTTGCATAATGCGTTGATCCAAGGTCCAAGCATGGGCAACAAGATGACTTTTAATGTGAGGTCTGACAATATATAGTTGATAGAAGTCATGGGTAGCTTTTACCAAAGAATTATACAGGTGTTCTGGAGAGTGTTTATCAAAGGTAGGTAGGACAGAGGAGATGTATGAAACGTATGTTGGGCAGTACTTGGGTGGAATGGTGATGTGGGTACGATGATAGGGGTCACTTGGATGAGTCTGTATTGCGTACTGTAGACATAAGGCAACATGGTCAGAAAAGAGCAAGGGAACAGAATGACAGGAGACATGTGATGCCACGAGCCCAGATGTAAGGGTATGATCAAGAGTGCCCCCCGGATGTGTGTGGCACCACCTGTATCCCAACGGGTTAAATGGTAATGATGGATGTAGTTGAGCAGAGGAACTCCACTGTGGTTGGGAATCGGAGAGACATCACCAAGATCTGGGTGTCTGGCATTGAAATCACCCATGTAGATCATGCCAAGGTTTGTAGGTGTAGGAAGTGCTGAGAGGTTAATTAAGCCAGGGGCAGAGTAAACATTGCATAATCGAATATGACCATCACCTATCTTAACCTGAAAAAGTTGGAAGGTCATGTTAATATCTGCTGATGAGCGAAGGAGTTGATGAGGGAGAGTAGAGTGGATGTAAGTAATAAGACCATTCCTGACATGATGTACATATGAAACATAACTGGAGAGTGTTGAGCTTCATCATCTGGCTGAGCACCGCCAGGAAGGCTTCTTGAATAAATATTACTTGTTGGTGATGGCGATAAACATATGTCCCGAGTGCAGTGAGTCTGGAGAATTGTCTAATTCCAAGGGCATTCCATGAAAGGACATGTAGTTGCATGAGTCTAGTGAAGTTTACCCTTAAAGCTGTGAGAGACAGGTCGAGCATGTACCTGAGAAGCAGCACTGTTAGATGGAACACCAAGTGTAGGAGGCTGAGCTGGCAGGAGGCCACTGACCCTTTCAAGACAAGAGGCAACAGTATCTAGCTTCTCAGTAAGTGAGGCAACAGAGGTTATGAGAACTTGTTGTGCCTTGACTAGTGTGTCGAGGTTACTTGCAGTGGTAGCCTGCTGAACAATCAAGCTATCGAATCGTGCATCAATAGCATCAAAGCGTGTCGTTAGTGCTGTACAGTGCGATTCCAATGCAGCAACAGCCTTACGAAGTTTTGAAATTTCAGCTGATTCAGGAGGGCATAACGAGGAGGCTGACACTGGTTGTGGTGGTGGTGTCAGTGGAAGTGACTGCATGGCAGCGTGCGACCGTCTGGAGCATCCATGCCAAACATTAACTCCTGCTTTACCACAACGAGGGCATTTCCAATGCACAGTCTCTGGAGTTGATGATGATTCTGACAATGAGGTGGAAGCATCAGTAACAGGTTTACGGTATGGACAGGTGCGTGTGGAATGGGCTGCAGCACACCAGGCACACTTAGGTGAGGCAGAGCAATATCAGGAGATATGGCCAGTACCCCAGCAGTTGAAACAGTTGGGCTGATCATCCTTCATCCTGCGTAATTCACAAGGAGGAGGCAAGGGAGGAAGGAAACTTATAAACAGATGGTGGTGGTTCTAGTAGACTCCATGTGATGACAATGCGATTAATAGGGTTCCCATTTTGAAGAAATCTTCATGCACTGTATACACCAGGCAGTTCCTTAGCAAGGTTAGGGTCTGCTTCAATAGGGTAACGAGTAATGGGACATGTTAAATACTTACAGGGTCTGTCTATTGAATCTTGAATATCCAGGCTTATGGACAGAAATTCACCACCCTTCACCCTGCCAATGATGTCCTCACGACTCCTTGCAATATATACAAATTTAGATGTGATAGCAGACATCTTCACCTCTGCCAGCTCCTTATCAAGATTGAAGGTTCTGTTTACTTCAGTCAGCCATCGTAGTTTAGTGTCAGTGCTCAAATTTTCTTTGAAGACCAACCTAACATACTCATCACGGGGAGCAAAAGCTGGGGTAGCAGAGGAAGCAAGTCGTGTAGGGGGGTGAGGCAGAGTGACATAACTCTTTTGTCTAGTGAAAAACTCTTGACATTTGGATGTTTTAGCAGCAGGAGACTGTGGAGCACTACTAGTATCTGACCCATAATCCACTGGGCGCTTCATGGGGGTATTAGCAACAGTACTGGAGGGCTTATGAGGAAGAGATTGTGTGAGTGGTGGCCAATGAGTCATATCTACATCCTCCTCATCAGTCAGGTGCAGATCATTTTCAACCTCAGAAACAGAGGCTGGTCCGGAGTAATCCATAATTAGTGAAGCCGCAGCCCTTTCACGTCACAATAGTGACATCACACATACACTGCGCATGCGCGAACTGAGGCGCCGCCGACCGAGTGGGTATGCCACGGGGTATGAGTTATTATATCGTAACTACAGACTAGTATAAAAATCCTATATACACACTATTGTTACTAAAATGGTCACTGAGTCTTACTGTAACTTATATAACATGGTGAAAGGTGTGATATCACTAGAACTTGCACAAAAACTCATTATATAGAGAGCTTCACACAAAGCGTGTTTACAAACGGTCTTCTTCTTCTCTCCTCCTGAAAGAGAGAGAGAGAGAAGAAGGAACTTCACAAATGCTGATCTAAAAGGTTGCCAACTGTATTACAGGCAAGACCCTATACCCAACCCCCCCTGGAAGGCGGGGGGGACAGTGGTGGCAGCAGAAAATTAATTACTTACCAAGGGGGGGTGTGGTGACTGAGAACTCATGCCGAAGAGGAAATGTATGGGTGTGTGAATGAAGTAGGAGATAGGTACACACATTAAATACACATTGTTTTCATACGGTGTTGTCTTGGTGTAATTCAGAGCGGTTGGCACTGCATCAGTTAGAAGGAAAATTCATTTGCGTCATTTTAGATGAGATTATATCTCCGGTGCAAACAGTGATGGCAGATTTTACAGGGGGGCATTTTTTTGTAGTGATATTTTGCCTTTAGGGGTTTGGGTATTAGTTTTAATGAAAGGGGCTTATAAATGGGAGTCCAATATAGTTCTTAATAGTAATGAATTATACAGGCATTTTGGAGGTTAATGAAGAAATATTCTTTCACTTCGTAGTTATATAATACATCCCTTTTTCTGGCATATAATGATGCAGTAGTGATGTTAGAGAGACTAGACATTTTATATATAATAGGGGATAAGTTTCAGTCGATTGCTGTTGATTATAGAGATAGGTGTATATTTGTTCACAAGAAACATATTTGTGACATTAGAGGACTTGTTTTGGAGGAAGTTGTGTTAGGTGGCCTTGAAATCCAGTTGACCCATGACATGACAGCGCCAGACTTACTTTTGTGCCAGTCTTGATACCTAAATAGTGATGCCCATGAAAACATCATTGGTGAGCTGTCGTTTGACAGGAGACTGCGGGTGTTTGTCGACGTCGTTCATTTTGTGAAGGATCCCGGCTGTTTAGTACAAGTCACAAGCTGTTTTCTTCGCATTTCAT
>NC_089752.1:85747537-85882537 GCF_040412425.1 Macrobrachium rosenbergii
GCACAAATGAGACACAGATGAAAAGAAGGTTACAAAGTAAACAAAAAGAACAAGAATAGCAGATGGACAATTGTCAAAGGGTAATAAACAGAAAGATAACCCAGGATAATCCGGAATCAAGTAGTCACAAACTAAAACCATAGACCTAACTACAAGAGATACGAAAGTTTAGCCATATAAAATGCAAAAACGTATAAAATTGAATACCAAATAGTTAATTGCCGATGGATAATAAACAAAAGGGTAATCCAGAAAAATCTTGTGGGATTTGCTTATACAGTGAAGTCACTTGTGCCTACTGTGATTTTTACATATATATATGTATATGTATATACTGTATATATATACATACATACATACATATATTACACACACATATATATATATATATATATATATATATATATATATATATATATATATATATATATATATATATATATTCTTGTGGTTTTACATGTGGGATCTTGAATTCTGAGCAGGGACGTTACCTTTATGATTTTTCTAAGAAAGTGATTTGCTCACTATGAGAAATTTCTTGTATCTGACTACTGTTTTGAGTTCAGGCAACCATAACAGAAAAGGAGCTGAGCTGAGGGCTACACTCAACAGGGAGAAGTTGCAGATAAACACTAAGGTTCACTTTAAAATCACTTACATTTACATTAATAACAAAATCAGAAGAACGGGGAATAAATGAGGCAGGGAAACAGAGTCCTGCTAAATAAATAAATTAAGTTAACAAATAATAACTGAAGAATGTTGAAGAAATCCACTTTAACGGCACTGAAGATTTAAGTAGCAGTTGGTCGGACCACGGCAAGCAGAGCACAATCAAAAGGAAGATTCTTCAGCAAGCGTCTCCATCTGCAATTGAGAATGCACAAGGTTACGTGACAGAAGAAACAGCGCAATCAAAGGAAAAATCAAGAAGTGCACTGAAGGTGCCAAGTTGTCTCGATTTGCGACACTGGAAATCAGGTCTAACATGAAAATCTGAATTCTGAGAAGTCGTGGGTTGTTGTTGGCCATTTTATGACTTAGTAGGGCTTATGTCTCTTGTCCTTCCAGGTGGTGGTGTCGCCACTAGGCATCTTACCACTTGTGAACCATGTGGGAATGGTGGTGACCTTGGGGCCATGTGGGTTGCCCAAACTTTCTCTTTGGATTTAATCCCCTTCACCGGCTCATCTTGGCCTATGGCAGGGATTTTGTCTCCAAACGGCTTCATTCTTGGAACAGAGGATTTAAGAGCAGTCATGGGTCCAGAGAAAGGATTAATAGTGTCCAAGGGGCAGTAATTAAAAGTTTAAGAAGGGGCAAATGTTATCCATAGCCTTCCTGTCAGTCAGCAGTATGATGACAAAAGATTGTGCTTTGCTAAAAAACGAAAATTACTTGGTAATTTTTAGGATGGAAAGACTAATGAGGATAAGAGAAATTTTATGAAATCTAAATAGCTTTAATATAAAACTTGGGTTTCAAGGCTGAAGTTATTGAAGGCTATAGCTTCATGAAATTAAGTATTAAATCCCCAGTCTACATTGATGAAAGTGTCCTGTTAGTTCCAAGACGATAGCTCTTGACTTCTCTTCACTCCAAGGTTCCACCCCTTTCAGCGAAACTTCAACCTACAGGAAAAAAAAGGACAAGTTATGAGGAGCGACTGGTTGCAATCACAACACACACTTAACATTTTAAAAAAAGGTACTAAAACTAAACCAAGAAACTTAAATCTCAAATGATATTATGCTCGATACGTTAATCACGTCACTGAAAGTTGAAAAATTAATGAAGGGCCTTGCCTCAATGATCTTTAAGTGTATAGTACACTTTTGCTGACTAAATACACATAACACCCTTGGATCTGCATTACATAAACTTACCTGAGTTAGGCAGCCAGCAGTGAAGATCTTGTAACTCAGCTGTCGTCTTCCACCATGCATTGTCTTTCACCTCGAACCTCCACACGATGAGCTTATTTTCCATGTTCAATTTCGTACACCTTACGAAGATTCGTGATTCAACAGGAAGTCCCTTGAGCTGCAGTACCACATCAGTACCTCCAGGAAACGATTCATCAATAAAAACTGTAGAAAGTAGAAAATGATCACCCGACTAGTCAACTATTAAATCCTCAAATTTTCTTGTAACCGACAACCGTCCGTCTTGTCTCTGGCGACGGTGGTGGTAGTGAAGGGTGGTAGTGGTACTCTGGTACTGTCTTGCCTTACCCGAGCTTCTTCCACATCCTTGTTAGGTCTGATGTATGTCAATTAATGATGTGTCCAAGGACCGTGGAGACATGGAAGTCCATGTACATACAAATTCAAGGGTTTACTTGACTCAGTTGATTAATTATTTAATTGAAATAAAGTTTGAGATTCAAATTCTTGAAAAAGGTTATATTTGCATTAATATTTTTGTACATGTGCTTCTTTGAAAGAATATAACAATATTAGTTTTTATGTTAATTTCTCTTACAAGCATAAAGTTTCTATTTTACTTTATTTCCTTCTATGAAGATTGGAGGGCGAGTTAATTTAGGAAGGGTGTCCCTTATATAATATATATATATATATATATATATATATATATATATATATATATATATATATATATATATGAAATTATTATTACACCGTGATTTATATACAATCAAGAAGTTACAAGTGTCGTTTAATATCCAATTCACGATACTTCCAGAATACCCCCAAAGGGGAATTATCACCGAAGGGGAATTATAAGTGATAAATGGACTGGTACCGCTGTGTCTCGAGTCTCGATCCCTCGACACGGTAACTTCCAACGACTCCAGTCGATGGTCAAAACACTGAGCTATCAAGAGAAGTATAAGTTATTGCAGAATCTGTCATACTTGTTTACCCATCGAAAGCTGGGATATTGTGCTTAGCGTCGGCATTAACCCACCTCCACCATTATAGCTCATTGGTACGTTAGGAACACATAGCACTTTTTATGAAATTATTATCACACCGTGATTTATATACAATCATGAAGCTACAAATGTCTAGGGATCGAGACCCGGCTGTCTGATCCATTTATCACTTATAATTCCCCTTCAGTGATAATTTCCCTTCGGGGATATTCTTGAAGTAGCATGAACTGGATATTAAACGACATTTGTAGCTTCATGATTATATATATATATATATATATATATATATATATATATATATATATATATATATATATATATATATATATATATATATATATATATATATACAGTATATATATATATACACATATATTTACATATATGTGTGTGCGTGAGAGCAAGATATAAATTCGTTAGATAGGAATGAACTGGAAGATATAAAATTCGTTTCGTCCTGAGTTTCATAAGGCATCTTCAATAAGGTTCATATCGGTAGAAACTTAATTTATATATTTTAGGGTGACAGTGGAAATGGACAAACAAACGATCGCACCTGACAGACAAGGGAGGAGCTTTCACTTCATATGCAACCGAGGTCAGTGCTCCTTTAGTAAAACTTTTTATTGGACTGAAGGTGAACCCAGTCAAGATTTATCCCTTGTTTTATTTTTCTATTTGGTATATTGCACATATGCATCACGTGTTGTGGGGATTTCAAACATATGTTTGCATGATATACATGCATAGCAACCGGAATATGCAAACTGTAAGTATATGTGGTTATTTTCATAGTTATTAAGGGGACAACTTTAAGGTTTGGGTTAAATGAAGCATGGCTTCAAATAACATATTTCCCAGACCAGTGTAATTAATGCCCATTGTGCAGTAAATTACCTAAGATCTTAACATTTGTGAAAATTGCTGTATTTTGTATTCGTGAATAACACTTAAAATTTCGTGTAAAATATCATCTATTAAAAGTATAATTTTACATTCTCTCTCTCTCTCTCTCTCTCTCTCTCTCTCTCTCTCTCTCTCTCTCTCTCTTCTTTTCCTTAGCCTATGATATATGGATACTGAAAATTTCATTTCCCTTTCAAATAACTTATCCCTCCAAAGTTTACGGAAATTACATTGTCTCATGCTCAGCTCTCCATAAAAATTTTCGTTCAGATTAGTCTTTAAATAGTTACTCAACCTTACTGAAAGAGACTAACAAGAAATAAATGGCTGCGGGTGAATGATTAAAAACTAATGTGACAATTAAAAACTGTTGCTCCATATTTTCTGAGTTTTCTGCTTTCGGCCTTTGACCAATGAATAAAATATCCAGGTCACAGTTACAAGATTTTTTTCTTCTATTTGAACTCTGCAAAACATCTTTAATTAGTGAAAGCTGGCAAAGAGCCCCTCAGGAGGTTGTGAATTATAAATGAAAGCCCGAATCACTGAAAATTATTTATCAGTAGTCTCATTATAGAGTTATGGAATTCCTTGGATGCCAGCGACCAAATGAATCACAAAGAAAGAAAGGAAAGAAAAAGAACAGGACTGAGGGATAGCGGAAGGAAAACTTGATTTTTAGACTTTTAAGACTAGATAAGAAGTTCATCATTTGATATCCCGAACTATGTACATTTCTTTCATAAAAGATATGTAACTATGGAGAATTCTGGGATGCTTTTTCTTCGGAATTACTGACACAAATAACCAGGGGCCACAAACTTAGAATATTGATAATCTGTAGTAGAGTAAAGAATATCTAAAATATATTATAGTATCGAACTTGTGACATTGTTACATCTATTTGGAAACTAAACTTTTTGAAACACTTTCTTACACATTCTTCCAAGCCTAATCTTTTTTTTTTTTTTTCAGCCTCAGTGTCAGTCTTTTGTTATGGGTTCCAAGTTGAGCTAATGAAGATAATCACTGTATAAACCTTTCATAATTATGTTATAATTGTATTTTGATTTTCATATTTGTTACCTTCTTGGTGATTATCTATCGCTAATTAAGCTGAACGTAGCAATTTTGAAAGGTACTGAGCATTGAAATATAAATGAGTGTCATTTATTATCGTATCTAATTATTACCGGACAAACTCAGTCAAGAGAATACCTGTTTTTACCGATCATTGGAGTTATCGTAATCCAAAAACGGTTGATGAATATCCTCCAGACCTAACTTTTTTCCACAAAGCTCAGAATGATATCAGGATCCCATTGTGATTGTCAATCAAGCAAACACTCTTTCCCTCATACTTTTTTTCTAAATATTCAAATAAAGGTCTCTGGTTTATGGTCTAGTGAAACTAAATACTCTGAAATTAGTTATCCTCGTCTTCATGAAGAGCAACCTGCCTTTAAGCGCAAAAACTGTTGAAAAAGAGAAAGAAAATGGTACAGGGAAACATTCTCGCAGCTGCCATAAGACATATTATGAGGGAGGGTAAGTCGCTCGCGGTAATTGCCATAATCTTCTTTCGTCCCTGAGAAGGATTCTGGCAACGAATCTTGGGTCTGAGGAAGTACCGAGCTGCCAGATTTCTCGGAAAATATTCTTCTTTGCTCCTTCACCTCGCCTGCCATTGCTTTGCATTTTTCTAAACTTCTACTGTAACCAAGCAATACATAATTGGAGAGGTGCAAGAATCAGTTGCATCTCACATGCCCGGAGGGAGGGAGCGGTTGAACATGTGAGTAAAATTGGTCATTAATGTTCTACTATAGTTGTTGTTCTCCTTTCATGAATTGATGTTACTAAAGTCGGTTCTCTTTCAGCTTATGACACATTTACCACGGCATAAAAAGAAAGATCTTCCGCAAGAGTTTGTGGCATAAGGCTTGACGCTAGTGAAACAATTATGAATTATCGATTTTCCAGTCTCGTAAGACTGTAATTAAAGAATCTATTATTCCACAATCGTCTGTGTTACCCTCGGTTGGACTCTTTCTTTTGGCAGCGGTAAAAAAAATCTAACCTAAATCAAAACTAATGGTGCAGGGAAACAAGGTATTGTTCGCACAGCGTCCTAATGATGTGAAGGTCTCAATGCCTCAGATCTTTTGTTTGACCATTACTGGTGTCAGAGGAGTCTTTACCACGTAGACAATTACTTTGCTCGTATGAGAGTAATATGGCATCTCTAAAGATTAAAAGCAACAACATTACTGTTTTAAAGGTTTCCAGGTGTTAACAATGTAGTAGGCGATTATACAGAAGTGAAGAAAGCATAATCCTGGCAACACCTATAGTTCATCAAGGAATAATGTTGTTTTTATATGTATTGCAACAATGATGAATTCTCTTTAAACATGATGCCAAATCCGAGTAATTTCATGTAATGGATTTGGCTGCAAATCCCCAATGAATATGTTATTTTCGAAAGATACTACGGGATATCAAAATTTGCACATACTCATGCAGAACACATCTCTGGATTGTAACAACTCTGTTACGAAGATAACTTTTGATCAGAGGTTCTAAGTTAAAGTCAGGACATCACAGTCATGGCCATAGATTATGAAATCAAGATTTCCTTGTAGAAATGAAGATATGTTTTCTTTTGATATCTATTAAGTTTCTTTGGAGGATTGTTCTTGGACTTCCTTAAATAATATTTAAGAGTTGCATGAATTGTGACTAAACAATCAAGACACTAAGTTAAAAAAAATGCAATAAATAGTTAATGAAGTTGCAAGGATAGTTATCTGTGCTTTAACAGTAGCCTACACTTGCTTTTGCCTCGTTACGAAACAACTTTTAAAATGATTCAGTCCAGAGAAACCTCACGTGACTTCTAAAGCGTCTGTAATTTTATTTGAATAAAAAAAGTGGTTATCAATAAAGTTTATCTTCAAAGGGAACTTTCTCGACAATATTTTACATACTTAGGGCAGTTGGCATAACCAAAATCCTTTGAGTATTGATCTACTACATCACTGGCAAACGCTAGACCTAAAAACGCGATGTTAAAGGCGATTAAGAGATTAATCTCTGACCCGTGTGAGTAATAAAGACTTGGTTTTCACAATTTTGTCACCACCTTATCAATAAGTCTCTTTTCTCTACCGCAATGCTTTAAAGTTTGCAAACTTATTGCGTGCCTTTTCTTTGATACCCGACAGCTAAAGTAGGAACTATATATTGTAATTATTGCACTCTCACTCGGAGTGTGAGTTACACTCGCGTCAATACACGCTTGGGAGCGCCGTGTGGGTACGCTAATGACGCCGGTGATCTGCCGACGAGGGTCGGTACGCCTGAACACTTTGCTAAAGCGCTGTAGTTAGTCCGTTAGGGGCGTGGGGTAGTTCATTGGGCCAAGACTAAGTCTCCGTTTGGGTCCGTTAATGGCTCCAGGAACCACTCCAGGGTCACCACTGTGAGAGGGTGCAAAAGAGAGAGCAGGTAGACATTGACTGCTAGTTTATTAAGGGAGCAGGCCGCTTATAAAGCGGCGTGCGGACGTCAGTACAAAGACATACACGGACATATAGGTGACCCGAGGTCAATTGTTCTCAATGTGAAACAGGACAGGTAAATACAGATAACGTGACAAATGAAAATTGATGGATTAGACACAACAATGCTCTGACACATGCACAATACAAAAGGGCATATATGAGTAAGTAATAAATGCACATTTACATAAATAAAACATGGCTAGGTACCCCGACCTCAGGTCAGGGGAAAAAGGCACCGTAGAAAATGGGAGGTTTACTAGAGAAAACCTGTTGAGTGGGGACTTTACCCCAGCATTACAAGTAGAAGGAATTTCAGTTATTTTAGGAATTGATTTTGTGGCAGGGAACGAAATAGTAATAGCTGGCACAGACGGGAAGGGGATCGAAGTATATTTAAAAGGACAATGAATTCTCACAGAGGGGGAGAGACCAAGGTGTCTACAAGTCTCCTTAAGACCGAAGGGTGGTGGAGGGGAAGTACCTGCTGCCCCAGAGGCTGGAGATGTGGCACCACCCTGGACCCTTTCATCCCTCAGGGTGACTTCCGCACGGAATTTCCCTGAAGGCACCTTAGTTGTGATCAGACCCCATCAGAAATGGGAAGATTTGATCAATCTGGGTCTGAGCAAGGTAATATACGGCGAGGTTAATGAGCAATTTATTAACGTTGGTGACCAGTGTATCGTATTAGACAGTGGGTTGATATGCGACCTTGAACTTTGTGAAATAGCAGATGCTTCTCACACACTCGCGACCTTGAGTAGTACGTATCAAGGTCACGGTGAAGAACATCTGGATAGACTCCTGAAAACAGCTGGTGGGTCTACCAATGTTATTTATCAAAATATTGACAAGGAAATTATTGAAAGTTATCAAAATGTAATCGCGGTTGGGGACGAAACCCCAGGCAGAATAAATAATTTTCCTTTTGTTATAGAGAGCGGGGATCAACCACCCATAAGGTCTAAGTTGTAAAGAATTCCAGTTTGTTATCAGTGGGGAGTGGAAACGAAATTAATAAATGAAGGGAACAAAGGACAATTAAAGAAAGTGAATCTCCTTGGGCCTCGCCAATCGTGATGGTTAAAAAGAAAGATGGTTCTCTTAGGCTATGTATTGATTATAGAAAGTTGAATAGTATCACGAAAGACAATGCATTTCCATTGCCCTCTATCAAAGAACTGTTGATTAAGGTCAGAAATAGTAAGTTCTTCACCACCTTGGATTCAAAGTCAGGCTATCATCAAATACCTACAGACGAGAGCAGCAAAGAAAAGACAGCCTTTAATAGCTAATGATTAATTGTTTGAATATAATTACCTACCTTTTGGAGTAAAGAACACTCCTGCCCATTATTCACGTGTTATGATGTCCGTATTAGCTTCGCTATTAGGGCATAGCATGTTTATATACTTAGATGACATAATCATAATAGGGGCTACAGTAGATGAACATTATTGAAGTCTTAGAAGCTTTAAAACGACATGGTATGAAAATTAATCTAACCAAATGTAAGTTCTTTCCAGCAAGAAGTTGAATTTTTGAGGCACATCGTAACATCTGAAGGCCTTAAGCCTTGTACAGATAAAGTAGCAACAATTAAAGAATTTCCCCAACCGAAGAATGCAAAAGAAGTAGCCAGTTTCCTCGGCCTCGCAGGCTGCTATCATAAGTTCATAAAAGATTTTGGTAAAACAGCGAGACCACTAGATTCATTGAGGAAACAGTCAGATTTTCATTGGGGACAGGAAGAAGAAATAGCTTTTCAAGAATTGAATATTTCACTCACTAGTAATGATCTGTTAGCCTATCCAAAGTTCGATCGACCATTTCTAGTAACCACTGATGCGAGCTGTATAGCTATTGGGGAGTGATTTCTCAAGTTGACGATGAAGGGATAAGGGGGTCAGTGAAGAATTACAGTACCTTCGATAGAGAGGCATTGGCGATTCTATGGATGCTGGAGAGACATTGCTACTTTTGATGGGGCATAAAGTCAAAATAAACACAGATCATCACCCAATGAGAGATTTATTCAAGAAAGGGGATTTAACCACTCGCCAGGCTCGTTGGATCGAGCGACTGTTAGAGTTTGACATTGTGGGAATTGAACATATAGCAGGGAAAACAAGTAAAGTTGCTGATGCTCTCTCCAGGAGTGCCATAATGGGAGTTGGAACCCGAGCACCAAAGAGAGAGGAACAGCGACGAAAGAAACAGTTGCATGCCTCACAGGCACCCGGTGTCAAAAACGGGAATAGCTCGGCGACTCCAGAGCTAGGGAGAGAGAGACGGGGTGTGAGTCAAAACAGCTGTGAGAACGAGAGAGCTGATCCTCCAGGGGGATCAGGGAGCGGATACCCTGGGAGTGAGAGGGAGTGTGTGACTGATTTGTGGGTTGGAGTGTAGAAGAGGTGAAGAGGGTCAGAAGTCCGAACCCTGGATTGAACAGGTTAAGACTTATGTGAGGGGTGCGAGTAACGACTTTCCTGATTTCCTAACAGTGCCAAAAGATATGTTCTTCCTTGAAGGAGATATCTTATTTTGTAAATATGAGAAGAGACCAGGCGATATCTGATCTCGTGTCGTCCTTCCTCTCTCTTTGGTAGAGAAAGCCATCCACATGATACATGTGAGTCTCTATGCAGGACATATAGGTATAGAAAGGTCCCTCAAGAGGGCACGAGAATCCTTTTTCTGGGTAGGGATGGAAAAAGACATTGTAAAATTCATCCCCCAGTGCCACATCTGTAATACCATGAAAAACCATAGACATACTATTCCGAAGGCTCGAAAATGGCAAGTGGAGCCAATCAAATTTGCCAGAGTGCACATTGACGTTGTGGGGCCCTTCCCCCAAGGGACAGGCAATTCAGGTATGTGCGCGTGTGATGGTGGATGCGTTCATGTGGTATATGGGCACGTATGCGATGGTGGATAAATCTGCGATATCAGTTGCCAAAGGCTTCTGTTCATTCATAGTGAAGTTCGGCTGTCCCCATATGTTAATCAGTGACAATGGGTGTGAATTTATTAACGAAGTAATGAAAGACCTAACAAAAATGTTAAATGTAGAACATTTCACGATAGCATCTTACCAGCCTTCAGCCAATGGGTTAGTTGAATCCCACAATAGAGAAGTAACAAATATTTTGAAATATTTAGTAGCAGACAGTCCAAATCAGTGGGTAAAGATGTTGCCAATGGCGGAACTTGCGCTTAATACCACGTATAACGGCTCCATGAGAGATACCCCGTATTTTTAGTGGTAGGACAGGACCCTTCATTGCCATATACTGTGATCATGGACCCTAGAACTTTACCACTATATAGTGTCGAACAATACCGGATGATGTTCTGTAACCTGACCCGAAGAGTGTTTCAGACAATGCAGACGCTTTTGTTGAGGGCCAATGAAAAGTATTAGATGAAATATGATCAGCGATTCTGCACGCAAACATCTAAGATACAAATAGCTGACAATATATCTGAAAAGGCTGCAACCGAGGAAACATAAACTCGAGTCCACCTACTTAGGACCGTATCGTGTGAAGGAAATTAAAAACACCTTGGTAATCCAGCATATTAAAACCAGTGTCCAAGGCGAGTACCACCTATCACACATGCATCCTGTCAAGGAAGATGTCTTGATGTGGCACCTGAATAAGCCAGTACCCGCTTTCCCAGGACTGCCTGGCTGTCTGGGAGAGGAGAGTGAAAATGACGTGCAAGCATGTCTGGGGATCATTAATAGTGCACCCAGTGTGCATACAGACGAAGGTTACAAATACTGGTGTCGTGTGCTGTTGTGAAAAGAAAACATCACAAACGTGTCTATGTACTTGCATTCCATGATCTTTTATTTTATTTTAGTGATTGATTTTATTCATGTCTATTTGATGTTATTTATTCTTTTTTATTAAATTTCTGTGATTTTTACCAAATTATTTTGTCTTGATGATTAACAGTAATCAGGTTTTGCCTTGTTTTGATTACTGAACTGCAGGTTATTTCAATCCAAGTTCTAAGAAAGTTGTGTGTTAATGTGTGGAGCTAAAAATTATTATTCCATTGATCGTATATAATTCTTTTTTTTTATTATAAAAAAAAATAAAATCATTGCAATGTGATGCGTAGAATTCGTAACACTGGAAACTACCAATTGTAACGGCGCAATTTGACCCTGGCTTGCTAAATTTTAGTTTTTGTTTCTTCATGAATTATTGATAACAGATATCAGGAGGTATGGTACTCAAATGGCAGTGCACAAATAGCAGAGAACCTAGTAAAAAAAAAAAAAAATAGTGTTGTGAGTCCTGCGAGACGCAGAACTTTTAGGGGGGAGTGGTGAAATTTATGTCTGAGATATAACAGAAAATGTGCTAGTTGTTTGTACGTCTTTGTGATCAGAGAGTAGCGAACAGATACTGCTGATTCGTCGAATGCTATACGATCGTCCGGGTTTAGCGTGGTTAACTTAAATGAGTGCCATACATCGAAGACCCTAATTGGTTCCTTTCGATTATAAGAGACCAATCAGCTGAGGTCTATGACCTAAGCAAGTTCAGTTTGAAAAGTTAAAGGTCAGTAAGGGTTTAGCGGTTATCGGGTCAGGAGGCGTGTCTGAAAGACAGTGATGGCGCGTGTCGCCTCAGGGTATCTTCCGACTATAATTGCATAATTAAGTAGTGTAATATTAGCAACAGGGCCCTGTGCAACTACTAAGGAAAATACATATGTTAATTGTATCTTACGCATTTCATTTGTACTGGTAGAAGCTATATATGACCGAAAATGTGTCATATATATATATATATATATATATATATATATATATATATATATATATATATATCTATATATATATAAAATTACTAAGCTACGAATGTCATTTAATATCCAATTCACGCTACTTTGGGAATATCCTCTGATGGGAGTTATCACAGAAGGGGAATTTTTATGTAATAAATGGATTGGTACTGAAGTGTATCAACATTGAAACACTTCAAGTAGCGTGAATTGGATATTAAACATCTGTAGCTTCATAATTGTATATAAATCAAGGTGTGATAAAAATTCTCTGTATACATTTATATATATATATATATATATATATATATATATATCAATATAATATATATATATATATATATATATATATATATATATATATATATATATATATGTATATATATATATACAATATATATAAATAATATATATATATAAATATATATATATGTATATATATATATAAATATATATATATATATATATATATATAAATATATATATATATATATATATATATATATATAATATATATAAATATATATATATATATATATTTTTATTATATATATATATATATATATATATATATATATATATATATATATATATTATATATATATATATATATACCAGGTGTAAAAAATTAGAGCCCCCACAAAACAAATGGAAAATTATGAAGTTTTCTGCTATAGCCTATCTCCAAGTACATTATTTAAGTTTCTATTAAGCTATTTTTCATTTTACATGTCTTGTATTTTCGGACTGAGTAACGGAGTTAGATACAGCCATGGCTAACGATTTGGAGGAAATCAGATGGATTGACTGAATCCAGGCTATAACCTTCAGAGAGGCTAGGGATGCTGGCGCATCCTTCGTTTTACGTTCCTGGATAATTAAATACAGTAGCTACCAGGCTGATATTCTTGACTCATTTTCAGTCGTTTTTTTCACTTGTTTGGTCTTTTTGGTCTTTGGAGTTTGATTTTCAAGCCTTTTTGTCTCTCGAATGAAGAACTTCTTCTATACTTTCACTTGTGCCAAACAGATGTGTTAATAAGTTGAATTTCTCATAGCCAAAGTTGTGTTCAATTTCCTCAATATTTATCTCACTCAATTGATGGTGCTGAGATTTTCCATTGCTAATTCGCTTTGCTGGGGCACTATCTGTAAACCTACACGATTGGCACTTCATTAAAATATCAGTATCCCATCTATTGGCAGAAACTTCGACCTGAACTTTGCCCCTGCAATTTCCTACCTTGCACCTAATATCCGACACTATTTTATCTAACTGAGATTTGATATAATGAACTTGTCATCATATACTCCCTTTTCATCATCCTTTATTCATTTCATCAACTGTGAGCGTATTTTTGAAGGCGAAAGTATATAGATTGTATTTAGAGTTACTGGATATAAAAAAAAAATGGCAAAAAACACCGCAAATAGCGAAAAAATTGCTCAGAGTAAAAGTTGCCGACCACCCGCTTTCAACGTTTGGGGGCAACCCTGTCTCCTACCACGCATTCACCAAGGAACAAGCCATTGTTGTTGCCAGACGCTGCCAGACGTAGGAGATAAGGTGATATAAAAATCAAAATAATTAATAAATTAGGCGAATAAAGGAAAAAATGACAATAGTCATTAGGAGCCAAACGTGAGCCCTACCTCACCGTGTGGGGGGCGGAGGCCCAAAACCCCATCAATTTTAATATTTCGAAAAAATGCTTAGGTCACGTAATAACGAAGGTGTTGTTCATGTCTTACGGCCATTTAACCATTTTTTTTAAATTTAAAAAATATTCATCAAAAATCGAAGAGTGCGCTCCCCTTAGCAGGAGTGTCTGGCTGATTCTCAGCCTTCGAGCAACACTGACAGGCTTCTTGTGAGGGTGCCCATTCTTGGGCTGAGGCTGATGGGAGGTCCTATAGCCAGGAACTGGCTATAGGACGGTGAGTGTCCCAGTGGTCTGCCAAACAGCAGCACTGATCTAGCGTCAGAGGGTTCTTATTGCAGAGGTAAGTAGTGAGGGCCTGAGGGGCATAGTATAGGAAGTCCTCAAGCTGAAAGGTTTCTATTATTTCCTCCACAGAGGCAATGTTGCAGGATTCTAGCCACTGTTTGAGAGCTCGGGACTTGAGGCATACCTGGTCGGCCCATGTTTGACCTGCCTCCTCTGGGTATCCTCTCCAACGTTGTCTCCATCTTTCGGGGGTGAGCTTGTAGGCCTTAATTATGACTACCTGGACCTCCACAAGATTTCCATGGTCTGCTAATGGGATGGATGGGAACGTGGTTTGGCCCTTTCCCTCCAGATGTTTCAATAGGAGCACAGAGATTTCTGTGGGCTGGGGCTTGGAATTCCTGAGGACCTCTTCCACTTGGTCGAGCCAGACCTCGGGCTCCGGGTCATTCCATTTTGGCATCATGGAGCTGACGGCAGTGATAGTGGACGGTGGAGGCGTGGTTGCAGAGCTACGGACCCCTTGGGTGGCCATGGCAAGTTCATGGGAGCGATCTTCTTAGCCAGCCTTTCTTGCCTGTCTTGCTCTTCCTGGGCTTCTCTTTCCTTCCTTTCTCTTTCTAGCCTGGCCGTGACCAAATCTTGCAACTCTTGGCCCTTGAGCCCCATGGTTTTTCCTGCGGTCACAAGGGTTGTGATTTTGTTGGAGTAAAAAGCCATATTGCTGAGGCATCGAGGGAAGTTTTCTTTTTACAGGGAGCAGGCTATATTATCCCAACTAAGTGTAATTCGCAGGTCCAAAGTACGGTCTTTATCTAAGTTGTTTCGAGAACGAGCTCTTGGATGAATTACCTAGTAGCTTGAAGAGCGTTAGGGGTTCTTAGGTGAATGTAATTAATAGATTGTTTGAAGAACGGGCTCTTAGATGAAGGTAACTAGTAGCTTGCAGGCACAATGGTTTCTCAGGTGAACGTAATTTACAGATTGTTAGAAGAACGGCTCTTAAATGAAGGTAACTAGTAGCCTGAAGAACGCATTGGGTTCTTAGGTGAACATGCTTAATAAATTGTTCGAAGAACGGGCTCTCAAATGAAAGTAACTAGTAGCTTGAAGAGCATGAGGGTTCATAGATGAACGAATCTAGGTCGTGTGCAGAACGTAAGGTTCTCAAAGGCATGCATTTGGGGAGTCCTTAGAATGTAAAGGTTCGTAAAGTAAACGATTCTAGAAGGTTCTTCAACGTATGGTTATTTTATTGGATGAATTTAGCGTGTCCGTAGAATGTGGCGGTTCATAAATGAACGAATTCAAGGAATTCTTAGAACTTAAGGTTCTTAACTGAACGAATATACCGTGTCCATTGAACGTGGGCGTTTGTAATTGAACGAATTTAAGGAGTCCTTAGAACTTAAAAATGTAATATCTCTGCGAAAGATCAAAGTCAATTACAGACAAAAGAAATCACTTATGACTTTTACTCTACTTTGCAGAATTAATAAGATGCGAACACCAGTAATAATTTTGCTTCCTAAGAAAGGGATATTAAGCAGCATTTAATGAATATAAAATAAAGTAAGATGATTACTTAATTGGTAAAGGTTCATCAGGGAACGACTCTAGCATTTTCTTGGACGTAGGATTCTCAAAGGAATTAATATAACGTGTCCATAGAAATTGGGCGTTCGTAATTAAACAGATTTATTATGCTGAGAAACACCTGTGGTTGGCGCAGATGAGTGTATGCTGTGAAACAAGTGCTGTGTAACACACATCTTTATTTGGCAAAATAACTGAGCTGCCCACAGTACAAAGGTAACCAAATGCAAATAATATGACACTGTTATAAATTTCAGTGCCGAGACGAAGTAAATAAATTCTCCCTGATATGATGAGTACAAAAATGCTTACAACTATCATGCGCGGGTTGAATATTTTTCTTATGGTCAAGTCCACAATGTATTTACCCTATGGAAGTTGCCTGACTGACACGTGCCTAAATAGTACGGTTATTGACACAATGGTCGTGCTCACGTGGTATTTGGCGAGGTGGGGGGACAGCTGGGTGAAACACGTGCTGTTCGTTGTGAGTGAGATCTCGGCGAAAAGTTCTGAAAAAGACGAATGCTATTGGAACTGGTCTTTCCAGCTTGGCGCTCGGGATTTATGAATGCATTGAAATTCGCTCGATTACTTATGGTTAAATGGGTGTCAAAAAGGCAATGATTTTGAGGTTGACAATTGCTCACGTGTCCACAAATGAAATTATTTTTTCTTGGACACAACAAAATAATTATTTAAAATTTTAAACAGGATTTTTAAGGAAACCTAGAGCTTTGCTACTAGAGAGAGAGAGAGAGAGAGAGAGAGAGAGAGAGAGAGAGAGAGAGAGATATGTACTCTAGTGAAGTGAAAAATTTCTGGATGGGCTATAATTCACGGCCAGAATTTTACGGTGTACCTAGCTAATGTTTGGACAACAAATTGTTCAAAGCACATGGAGGAAATAAGAGCACTCTTTTCTTTATCACTTATATTCTTACTTCACTGCTTAGCTAATCCTAGCCGTTAAGACATGCAGACTACCATCCTTTAGTCACAATTCTTGTGTTTTGGAAGATACGCTCTCTCTTCGCTATAAAAATCTTGTTAGCATGCATGGGGCCTATTGTTTCCTAACAATGTACACAGTTACGGTTTTATTCGCACCGATGATAAGCTAAAAATAATAACATAGTACTTATGCTGTGGGAACTTGCTTGCTTGTGCTTATTTTAAGATTTGCATTACCAGTTTCGTTTCTAATCTTCTATCCAGCTTTAACAAAAACTACTGGCTGGAATCTATGATTCCAGGCATCAGTTGCCAGTATTAGGTTCTCACCTGGCCTGCTTACTGTATTCCTTGTTCAGGGGTCCAATCCGGGGTCTAGCTCTTGAACAGGGGGCTTACTAATACACCTTGAGATTCTCACTGCAATTGCTAGGTCAGGTAAGAAACTAAATAGAAAACAGTTGGGCTGAAGGCCGTACTCCAACAAGGGGCTGTTGCAGATAAACACTTAGGTTTACTTTTAATGGAATATATTTACAATTAAACGTCAATCAGAAGACTGGGGAATGATAGGCAGGTACAACAGGGGGCTGCCACGTGGTTACTTATTCTAGCTCTGTTTCAAATACTGAAGAGTCTATGATTAATCCTCTTGAAAGGGATACTGAAGAATTGATTGAAGTGTCCTTTTCACTGCAAGAAGCACAAGACAAGTAGGTGTTTTCACAGCTGGCGATATAATGCACTGTCTGCAATTAGATAATGCCAGCAGTTACACAAGGATAATTATAATGATTTCAGGCAAATCGAGACTTGCACAGACGGTGCCATTATAACTCGATTCTGTTATGCTAAGCTTGCATTAAAATTCACACTGAACTAAGTAAGTCAGGGTTTTGTGATAACTCTCACTTCAGAAAAGAAAATGAGAGTGCAGTGAAAGATTAAAGATATGTGAGTGTTGAAAGAACCTTGAATCAGGATGTTACCTTATAACGGAGCGGTGAAGAGCCTCTTTGAATTTCACCAGGGATGGAGGGATAAGTTTAATGGGAATGCACAAGTAATGTGACTAGGTGGTCGAAAGGTGACTACATGGGGGGTCAGCTCAATAAGGAGCATACAATGGGATGCGTGTTGGTCTGCTACTGGCAGGGTTTTGGGGCCGAGGTCTGCTGTCTCTTGCCTAATATGACCTTGTGGGCTTATTTTCTTGCTCCTTCATGGGGCACTGGGATCGCAAGATGGCTGTTCAGTCACCTTGTTTTTTCTATGTTGGAATCTTTCAAATCCTGGTGACTTCTGGCAACGCATGTTCGCCAATTTTTATGGGGGACTCAACCTTTCTGGCATATTTCTGCAGGTTTCGTCTCCATTCGCCTTTTATCTGAAAAGAGGTAATTCAAGCAGTCACCAGGTCTTTAGAAAAGATAACCAGATGCACCAAAAAAGGGGAGCATGGAGAGAAATTTATGTTGGGGCTGAGTTTCTCTTGCCCTTCCTCAGTTAGTTATCAGTACGAAAATGACTTTATTTAGTTTGCAAGGCAGTTTGGAGGTTTGGTTTTGCTTAGGAAGTGGAAGTTACTATATATATTGTAAAGATTAGTGCCAAAATACGCTATGAAAAATGTACCCGCCTTTCTATTTTTGCTGCCGATAGATAGGCCTCTGTCTGTTTTAAACCAGTGAGAGGTAGTGGATACTGGCTTGGTTACCCATTTGAACCAGTGGAAGTCAGGGTAAGGGCTCAGAGATATAATCTTTGGGGCAGTAAATGGCTTTGCACCGTTTTCTTTGGTACAGGAGAGGAAGCCATTTTCTTTGATATAGCAGCGTGACCTGGGTCAGGACATCGCCCCTCCCCCCCTACCCCTGTCCAGAAGCAATAAAAGGTCAGGGCGAGGACAGCTCTTTCTCACACACAGTATCGCGTTTAAGCCGGCGGTCAAGCTACCGTGGCCCCCTTCCGCTAATCGCCACCACGTGGGCGCTGTCCGCCGCCCTTGTTCCGTGCCCCGAGCCACGTGGCCCTCAAAGACTGCAAATGGGGATTGCAAGTCCCAAAGTAGTGGATACTCAACTGCGGCCTTTTCATCATCCCAAGGGCGTCCTTTTCCGCCCCAATCTACGACTTGAAGCAATACCTTGGTGAGGGAGGCCCTTTTGTCGACAACCACGTGTGTCTCTGGTAAAAGACGAAGCTGGACGCCGACGTCAGCCTTATGCCCCCTACAATGTGGTAAAGTACCCAAAACGAGTTGCTAGTCACGTTACTTCGCCCTTGTGCATTTATTAACTTCTGGGCCTATAACTTTGTATTCCTGATGCTTCTTGGTTCAATCCCGGCCCACGTGTTCACTGCTTCTTTCCTCTGAGTCACATTTAACGCCTGAAGCCCTGTAGCGCCTTCCGCACACCCAATAATTCATTCCCCAAATTCCAGCATTAGATTTGTAACCTGGGTTCTAATATCGTTTCAGAAGGACTCTAACGAGCAGAATTTTCCTTGGTTCGTGTTCCTGGCATTCCCAAGCTCCCCCCCCCAACCTTCGGGAGGACTTCTGCAGCAGCAATCTAACGTGTTTCAGTTAATTTCCCTTTGATCTTGTGTTTTATGAGAATATAACTATTTTTGTATCCACGTGTTTCACGCACTTCCCGTTGAGTAAGAGCCCTCCGCTCCTTGTACAACTCGTTTTTGTTTGTGTTTTATATGTCCTGGGTATCTTGCAAGGCCATTTTAGAGTAAAGTAATAAATGTGGAGTCATAAGAACCACTTGCACCAGGAAACATATAAAATATATATATATATATATATATATATATATATATATATATATATATATATACTATATATATATATATATACATACATATATATATATATAGTATATATATATGGTAAATATCTGTACATAGACATCATATAAATGAAAATATATATTTATAGTTATATATATATATATATCTATTATATATATATATATATAATAGCAATTATATACACAGATAACAATATATATATGATTATATATATATATATATATAAATATATACACAACATAGGGACTATATATATATATATAATATAAACATATATATATATATAAATATATATATATATATATATATATATATATATATATATATATATGTAAAATATATATATATATATATTGTATATATATATATATATTTTATATATTTCCTGGTGCAGGTGGTTCTTATGACTCCACATTTATTCCTTTACTCTAAAATGGCCTTGCAAGATAACCAAGACATATAAAACACAAACTAAAAGGAACTGTACAAGGAGCGGAGGGCTCTTTCTCAAAGGGAAGTGTGTGAAACACTTGGATATAAAAATAGTTATATTTTCATAACACACAAGATCAAAGGGAAAATGAACTGAAACATGTTAAATTGCTGCTGCAGAAGTCCTCCTGAAGTGGGGGGAGCTTGGGAATGCCAGGAACACGGACCAAGGAGAATTCTGCTACGATTGTCCTTCTGAAACGATATTAAAACCCAGGTTACAAATCTAATGCTGGAATTTGGGGAATGAATTACTCGGGTGTGCGCTGAGGGTGCTAAGGACTTCCCGAGGCGTTACTTTGTGACTCAGAGGAAAGAAGCAGTGAACACGTGGGCTGGGATAGAATCAAGAAGCAATCAGGGAATACAAAGTTATAGGCCCAGAAGTTAATAAATGCACAAGGGCGAAGTAACGTGACTAGCAACTCGTTTTGGGTATTTTACCACATTGTAGGGGCGTAAGGCTGACGTCGGCGTCCAGCGGCGTCTTCTGCCAGAGGTACACGTGTTTGCATATGACAAAGGGCCTCCTCACCAAGGTACTGCTTCAAGTTGTAGATTGGGGCGGAAAAGGACGCCCTTGGGATGATGAAAAGGCCGCAGTTGAGTATCAGCTCGCTTTGGGACTTGCAATCCCCACTTGCAGTCTTTGATGGCCACGTGGGTCGGGGCACGGAGCAAAGGGCAGCTGACTTCCACGTGGCGGCGAGCGAACGGAGGGCAGGGGGCAAGGTAAGTGCCCTCTCGGCTTAAACTAGCTACTGTGTATGAGAAGGAGCTGTCCTCGCCCTGACCTTTTATTGCTTCTGGACAGGGGTGGGGCGATGTCCTGACCCAGTCACGCTCCTATTTCAAAGAAAACGGCTGGTGTTCTTCCAGGTCACTCTCCTGTACCAAAGAAAACGGTGCAAAGCCAGTTTACCGCCCATGGCAAAAGATTAAAAGCATCTCTTATAACCCCCGACTTCTGGTTCAAACTACCCCGAACCAGTATTCACTACTCCCAGGTTCAAAATAGACAGAGGCCTATCTATCGGCCGAGCAAAGCAGAAAGGCGGGCGCTTTTATAGCATATTTTGGCGCTAATCTTTACTGCTCCCCTGGCAAGATGATATTCACACCCTTTAATCGGGTGCGAATTTCGATAACAGCAAAAATGAGCGAAGAAAACGTTCGACTTTACTCTATCTTCTGCTTTGCTACAACCGTTATTTTACTTTATTTGCAAAACTCTGCTGCCACACTAATCAATAACAAACTGGAGGTTTACTTTAAGTGCAGAGTGCAATTTAGGAAAAGGTGCCCTTACTTGCAAATTAATTCTTGCTGAAATACTGTAAATACTGATTCTAACCATTCTTTACTCGTTTTACTTTACTGGGGTAATAAGCCACTCAAAGAAAATAAACAGAGAACACTTCAAAGTTACAAAATAACAAAAAAAAAAAAAAAACATATTAGGCAGTACGTAAAAGGAAAACAAATGTAAAACAACCAACTTCTTAATGCTATCCTGGAATTACATGCATGCGATTAGTTGTGCCTTGAAGAGGCTTGTATAAGTGACAATACACCGTTGGTTTTAAATAATATCCCCTTTACCAGAAATTGTAATAACACAATTCAATTCTCCTTTTCAATCGAAATACAATTGTTCATAAGCTCGACGAGTATAGCTAAAATGAAGTGACAGTATTCTGACAGCGGCGAGGTAAAGGGATTATTCGCGGGTTTTAATTCGCTAACTTAAACCACGCTAAATTTTTACGTCTGCGGCCTACAACTCGGGTGTAAGCAATAAATAGGCTACTCACTCGAAGTATGAATGGGAGGATAAACAAATGAAGGGGAAAATGGACAAGGATAACATTCTCCACAAGGATAACTCAATAAAACATAAAAAAGGGAAACTACACAGAATGACAAACGAAGGACGTTACTTCTTACTAAGGGGCGGGCCACACCGTGGGAATTAAAGGGCAACTATAAAACTCGTAAGGGCAGGAGTCTTGTGACTCGAGATTCGTTAACAAATAGAGGAAAAGATTAAATGCAAGAGTAAATAATATACACAGAAAACGAAGGATAACAGAGTGAGGTATTTATTGTTTATTTATTAATCTAACTTCCGTCGCTAATAGACGACGGTCAGAGCTAACTCTCAGCCCAAAGGCTGGGAAAGGAAACCCAAAGGGTGCGACCCCTTCAGGAAGAGCTGACACGACTGCCTTGTGCCAAAGGACGGAAAGAGGGCACCACTTCCCACTCTGTCACTCTTACTGCTTCAAAATGATTAATGCATTTTTAAAGGGGATGATATCCCATATGTTAACTGCCGCTTGCGGTGGTAAGTAAGGGAAAGTGTGAAGGAAAGATCGAAAGAGAAGGGTGAGGGATAGAAATTCCAAAGGACAGGAAGAAGATAGCGGAAGGCCTTGACATCCTCTCCTGGATGAAAGGTGCCAAGACGTTCAAAGATGAAGAAGTGGCCCTAGGCCAAGTTTGCATAGGGGCCAGAAGAGCTCGGGAGCTCGTTGTGGACTACCTGCGATCGCCCACACCCGTGGTGACTCCGCCGCGAACCTCTCCTCCATTGACTGTTGTCCTTGGCTGGGAATTGGAGGGCCCGAGGCCAAAGGGCGGCATCGGGGTGCCATCTGGGTCAGCTGCTGCGACAACTGACCCAGGAATTTTTGTTCGCCATCTCGGACATTAATGGCGCAGTTCGCAGAGTTCATCGGCCCAGGAAGGTGGGGCAGAATCATGACTCTGGAGGAATCTGCGGTGGGCGGCGAGAGAGAGGGGACGGCTGGAGGAGGCGGGTTCGACTTGCATGCAGGGGTGACCAGCTCAGGCACTGACATTGGCACTGTCGCTGGTAGCGATGTGGTGGTGGTCTCGTCTGTCTGGACGGACGGAGACTGGCACTGCTCAGTGTGCCTAAGTGGCACTGGCAGAGGAGTTGAAAACCGAGATTCTCCTGAAGGGAGATCTGGCTGAGGCCTCGGCACTGGCACTGAGGCCGTGCCGGGCACTAGACTCGGATTTGGATGGTTAATTGGGGAATGGGGACCCCGGAATGGTTGTGGTTTGAAATGGGACGTAAAGTCTTGGCCCAGGAGGACGTCATAGCCTCCTGGAATGTGTTTCGCTATGGCGAGACGAAGGGTCCTGGCTCTGTGGGGTCGGGTGACCCTCAGTTGGACCGTAGGGAGGATCATTTTAAAATCGTTTATGCCCTCAATGGTGACGAGGTTGCGTCGGTCTATTACAGCTCCATAGGGAACTTTGTCCCTCCTTATGAGGGAAATTTGCGCGCCAGAGTCGTCAAATGCCTTGACCTGGCGTGCTGAGTATCTACCTCGAGGAGGTGCCACATAGATGGGACCCTCGGCAGGAGGGCCTAAGGACTCGGGATTCGTTACTGCCAGGGCGACGGCAGGATTTCCTGCCTAATTATTTCTAGGGCATTTTTCCCATGAGGAAGAGTGCCCATAAACCTTGCACGCCGTGCAAAAGGTTTGGCTGAAATCTCTTCGCACTGCCCCGGCAGAGGGCGCAGGCGACTTATTAGGGGGTTGTCTGGGAGAGAGAGACGCTGGTTGTTTACTGCGGCATTGCTCTTTGGCATGCCCGATCTTTTTACAGAACCCGCACACAACGGGCTTCTGTGATTGCCCATTCTTCGGCGGAGGGGCACATGAAAGGAAGGCGGGTGGAGTTATTTTTGTGCTGCAGGGAGCTCTCCTGGGGGTGATGTGTGTCCCAGAGATCTGCTAACCGGCAGCACTCAGCTAAGGTTGGGGACTCCTTCTCGGCGATGTGCGTGGCGAGGGCCGATGGGGTGTAGAGTAGGAAGTTCTCTATTTGTATTTGTTCGATTGCCTCGTTGAGGGTCGTAACCCCCACGGACTAGAACCATTTGGCATGGGCACGCTTGGACTGGTATGTCCAGTCTGCCCAGGTCTGATTTGCTTCCTTCACTAACCCGCGCCAGCGCCTCCTCCAGCATTCAGGGGTTATCTCGTACACCTTTGCGATAGTCTGGCGGACGACCTCCCAATCTTCCTGCTCCTCTGGCGGGAGGGCTTTGTAGGCAATCAGGGCCTTCGCTCCAAGGAACTTGCCCAACACCAGGGAGAGTTCGGCTGCACTCAGGGGGCAGGCCTTTAAAACTGTCTCGGCGCTGTCGAGCCACACCTCGGGCTCGGCCTCCGTCCACTTTGGCATGCAGGCGAGAGCCTGGCTGAAGGCACTCATCCCCTGGGGGCCAGGTGGAGGTGAGGGTCCACTCTGTTGCAGCATCGCGAGTTCATGGGCACGCTGCTTGTCCCTTTCTTCCCTCTTGGCTTCTTCTCGTCTCTCCTGGGCCTGTCTTTCTGCTTTTCGTTCCTGTCTTTCTGCCTCCTCTCATCTCTTCTGAGCCTGTCTCTCAGCTTCTTCTCGTCTCTCCTGAGCCTGTCTCTCGGCTTCTTCTCGTCTCTCCTGAGCCTGTCTCTCGGCTTCTTCTCATCTCTCCTGAGCCTGTTTCTCTGCTTGTATGGCGTCCATCCTCTCCTGTACCCAGTCTCTTAGTTCTCGCCCAGAAAGGCCGAGTTCCTTCCCTGAGGACATGAAAAACTTGAAATCCTTGCTCTGCTGAGACCGTGTCAACATTTTGCAGGTGGGAGAGGACGCTAGTAATACACAGCATTAATTTCCCAGAGCTGTGGGAATTTTGGAATTTTTCCCCAAAGGATGTAGGAATGATCTCCCGCTCAGGCACAGCGGGCTACGGCGGGGAATTAGGAAGGGGAATGTTCCAGTCTCCCAAGGTACCGACAAAATGGGCTGATTGGGGACGATGATGAACAAATGATTGGTCTCCCAAGGTAACGAAAAAATGGGTTTAGTTGGGGACGATGATTAGCAATGATTGGTCTCCCGATTTACCGACGGAGCAGGCTGATTGGGGACGATGATGAACAACTTATTGGTCTCCCAAGGTACCGACTTAGCGGGTTTGGTTGGGGACAGTGATTAGCAAATGATTGGTCTCCCAAGGTAACGACAAAACGGGTTTAGTTGGGGACGATGATTAGCAATGATTGGTCTCCTAAGGTACTGACAAAACGGGTTTAGTTAGGGACTAGATTGGGATATATATATGGGTCTCCCGAATTACCGACGAGGCAGGCTTATCTGGGGACTGAATTGAAAATGAATTGGTCTCACCAAAGTACTGACGAACGGGTTTATTTGGGGACAAGAATAGCATATATACGCTCCCTAGAATTCCCACACAGACGAAGTCTGATTAGCGAGAGCGCTAGTTTTACTGACTTATGGGAGAAGTGTTATTCTCAAGGGCAATTAGGTGGGTGGCAATCCCACATTCATAACAGATAGGCAACACATACAGCCGTAGTAAAAGCACAAACAAAAACACAAAAAAACAGAACAATATATAATGTCAGACCCCCAATAATGCAAACAATTTGGTAGAACGAAGAAAATCAAACAAACAAATTTTTACACATTCCTAACTGGGCCACGAATGGCGGTCAAGGTCGTGTCTTGGTGTGTTTATCTTATAGGCCGTCTGCACCAAATAAATGAACGAAGTAAACAAAGCCCCGGAACTTCCCCGAACTGAGGGAACAGACAACAGTTGTTGACCCTTTTCGTCCTTGGTGTATAATATATGCTTTTGCTCTTATTTCTAAACGAGAGAGAGAGAGAGTAAAATGAGTCAGCGATGCTAGTCTGACTTTCGAACACGTGTTTTCCATTGATTTCTCGCGCCTATTTAAGGATTCGGTTTCGAAATCACTCGTTTCTACAGGAGGAATATGCACACTATTCCTTTAATGAGTTAGCACCTAAATAACCTAATTGAATGGCATGAAAGCCGCGTGCAAAGGCTTCCAAAGCTAAGTTTCGGCGATTCTCTCTCTCGTTTTCCTCTGACATGCGCCCTACTATAAAAAAAATTCCTACACTAAATAAACACAGTTTACTTACGCAGAATTTCCTTGGTCTGTTGCGCTGGCTTTTCAAAGGTTTGTAATCTGTCTCGTATCCAGCTTAGCTGAGGTAACTGCTGATTTCACAAATTGCAACACAAACAACAAAGGGGAAGAGTGGGGGATGCAATCATTACGAGAATCACTGGCCAGGTCGCCATTTGTATATGTTTCCTGGTGCAGGTGGTTCTTATGACTCCACATTTATTCCTTTACTCTAAAATGGCCTTGCAAGATAACCAGGACATATAAAACACAAACTAAAAGGAGTTGTACAAGGAGCGGAGGGCTCTTTCTCAAAGGGAAGTGTGTGAAACACTTGGATATAAAAATAGTTATATTTTCATAACACACAAGATCAAAGGGAAAATGAACTGAAACACATTAAATTGCTGCTGCAGAAGTCCTCCCGAAGGGGGGGAGCTTGGGAATGCCAGGAACATGGACCAAGGAGAATTCTGCTACGATCGTCCTTCTGAAACGATATTAGAACCCAGGTTACAAATCTAATGCTGGAATTTGGGGAATGAATTACTCGGGTGTGCGCTGAGGGCGCTAGGGACTTCCCCGAGGCGTTACTTGTGACTGAGAGGAAAGAAGCAGTGAACACGTGGGCCGGGATTGAATCAAGAAGCATCAGGGAATACAAAGTTATAGGCCCAGAAGTTAATAAATGCACAAGGGCGAAGTAACGTGACTAGCAACTCGTTTTGGGTACTTTACCACATTGTAGGGGCGTAAGGCTGACGTCGGCGTCCAGCGGCGTCTTCTGCCAGAGGTACACGTGTTTGCATCAACAAAAGGGCCTCCCTCACCAAGGTACTGCTTCAAGTCGTAGATTGGGGCTGAAAAGGGCGCCCTTGGGATGATGAAAAGGCCGCAGTTGAGTATCAGCTCGCTTTGGGGACTTGCAATCCCCACTTGCAGTCTTTGATGGCCACGTGGGTCGGGGCATGAAGCAAAGGGCAGCTGATTTCCACGTGGCGGCGAGCGAACGGAGGGCAGGGGGCAAGGTAAGTGCCCTCTCGGCTTAAACTAGCTACTGTGTGTGAGAAGGAGCTGTCCTCGCCCTGACCTTTTATTGCTTCTGGACAGGGGTAGGGGTGGGGGCGATGTCCTGACCCAGTCATGCTCCTATTTCAAAGAAAACGGCTGATGTTCTTCCAGGTCACTCTCCTGTACCAAAGAAAACGGTGCAAAGCCAGTTTACCACCCATGGCAAAAGATTAAAAGCATCTCTTATAACCCCCGACTTCTGGTTCAAACGACCCCGAACCAGTATTCACTACTTCTCCCAGGTTCAAAATAGACAGAGGCCTATCTATCGGCCGAGCAGCAAAGCAGAAGGCGGGGCTTTTATAGCGCATTTTGGCGCTAATCTTTACAATATATATATATATATATATATATATATATATATATATATATATATATATATAATATATATATATATATATATATATATATATATATATATATATATTTTATATATATATAATATATTTACAATATATATATATATATATATATATATATATATATATATATATATATATATATATATATATATATATATATATATATATATATATATATATATATATATATATATATATATATATATATATATATATATATATGTATGTATATATGTGTGTGTGTGTGTGTGTGTGTGTGTGTGTGTGTTTGTGTTTGGAATTCCTAATACAGTATGCAAAACAAATGAATAATTATCTGACTAATATTCGTATTGACCGTTCAAGCTTTGTTCTAAAAAAAGAAGAGAGAGAGAAAAAAAATTGCACGATCATTACAGGACATATGCCACTCAAAGCTTTCAGGATGTCATTACGTTATATTAACTGGACCTGGGAGAGGAGAGGAGAGGAGAAGAGAGAGAGAGAGAGAGAGAGAGAGAGAGAGAGAGAGAGAGAGAGAGAGAGAGAGAGAAATGATGTTCAAATGAAAATGAAAATCCTTCGCTCTGGCATATCTGGATTCCTAATCCATTAGGCAGAAATTTCCAAAGAACTGTCAACCGACTCTTGGGCGGTATCCTGCAATTGCAATTACCCGAGAAATTTCCCCAAAGGAAAATCCTGCAGCGCTGACAAAATTCCCAACTCAATTGTTCATCATATTCACATGCGAATGAGCAAGGAAAAAAAAGAAGAAACGAACTAGAAAAGAACTCACAGCCGATTGCTTCAGTTCCTGTTAAGAGACTTGGGGGGAACGTCTTTATTGCCAAGCTGCAGCCATCTAGTTATTCATACCGATAAACAGAAAAAAATCCGAGATGGTTTATTAACAATTGCCTGACGTACGATTACAGTCTATAAGGACACCCAAATGCGCGCAACTTATACCTCTGCTCTTCCACAAAGTAATTAATAGTGGTCATCAAGAGTTTGTCATGAGACGTTAATATACTGTACATCCTGTAGTGTCGAAGAGTCACAAAACTAAGTTCGTTTCTTGAATTCATGACTTAATGGCAGCCTGCCAGCCAAATTTCATGTTCGTTTTGGTTATGCAGCATTCTCTAGGATGTTAGGAAATTTGCTTAAACATTTTGTACATTATCTCATACAGACTGCTCCTTATATATTTTGTTCAGAAATAGAACTCCTCAAAACCAGCAGTGGAAATTTTTTTATGTTCTTCCTTTTACAAAAATATAACAAAGATCTGAGTCTGCCTCCGGCAACCGCAGGGGAAAGACGTGTTCTCATGACTGCCTAGTATCCGAGGAAAGTAGCCCGTGAGGTTTTTCAAAATCTTTCCTCGATTCTAGGTCTTCGGCATCGTTCTGGCCTCTTATTTCAGTGCCATGATTCAAAATGAAGATTAAGATACAAGACAATAGTCCTAAACCGCATGACGAGCCAAGTAGACGGCTCAAGTTATGGCAGTCTATAGGCGCCATCCAGGCTAGAGTCCAAAGAGTATAATCCACGCCAACACAGCATTCTTTGTCAATGTTCACGAAGATGACGCAGAAAAGATTCTTAATTCAGAGAACAGGAGAGTTTTTGCAATTAATGAAGAGTTTGAGGTAACAGACCCCCCAGAATATAATTCCATGAAAACTATAGTAGCAAAATACCTAGACGCTACAACGGTAGAATACGGAGAAGACGACCTTAAAGACAGTATCGAGAGGAAAAACGAATGGGCTGCAGTGGATGAGGTGATAAAAATCCAAAACAATCCCCACGCCATGAAAATAAAGTTTGAAACACCGGAGATGGCAAAGAGAGCCATAGAAAGAGGATTATTTATAGCCTACCAATACATTCCAAGTGAACATATTGAAGAGGATATATTTGTAAATTTGTCATTCTGCTACAGATGCTACTCTTATGAGCATCTGCTCAAGGAATGCTCTAAAGATAATAACTATAAAATATGCTCTGAATGTTCATCACATGATCATACGTACAGAGAATGTAAAGAAAATACAAAAAAATGCGTTAACTGCAATCAACAACATAGAACTTTAGAAGCGAAATGCCCAGAGAGAAAGGCCCTAATAAAAAGAAAAATTCAAGAGATCAAAGCAAACAGAAATGCAACATCCACTACAAGCAACCGTGCAAGTTACGCCAAAGTTACAGCCACTAATACAGGAAATTGCCAGGCTAATGCAAACAACATCCAAAATAATATAAGTAGAATACAAGAAGAGACAAGAATCACGATAATAATAAATTTAGCAATAAAACTGGGGCTGCGCCCAGAAGGATTCTACCCCTCAGTAATAAACAGCATATTAGCAGATAACAATTTACCTACAATACACTTCTCTAAAGAAACAATAAACATGATGGCAAGCACCATGGAAAGGAATAAAAGACAAGGAAACCATACAAGCAAAGCAGAAGATTTACAAGCAACTCAGGATATACAACAGGATATGCAAGACTGCACACAATATGAAGAAAACACAGCAGAGAGCTCAGAAGACGACTCATCAGATGAAGACTTTACACTCGGAATTGAGCCCAGTTCGGACTCGAACTCACCAATCCATCCCTCAGGACGCATAAGTAATTTGCAAGAAACGCAGCATCAATTAACAGAAGAAATACAAGCCTCACTACCAAGCTTCTCAGGTTTCTCCAACTCTCCCATCTTACAAAATCCACAGGGATCAACTTCGGCATCAAAAAGTACTACGCCAGTAGCCAATAACACCAGAAAACGGAAAAGTGAAAGAAAAAGAACACAATTACTAGAACACTGTAACTCGAATGGACCCAACTCTACGAAGAATTAAGATAATTCAGCACAACGTGAAATCCTGGAAAACAAAGAAATTTGAATTATACAATATATATAGAGAAGAAGACCCTGACATAATATTAATCAATGAGCATGGTATGAAACGAAATGAAACTCTGAAAATGTTTGGATATAATACATATACGCAAAACTTTGCTGATGAACCCTTTGCTGAAATTGCAATAGCAATCAAGAGTAATAGTAGACAAGATAATAGACGATTTCCAAGACGACTTTTTAGCAGTCCAAATTCAAACTAACAAAGGACCAATAGTGATCGCTACAGCTTACAAGCCGCCAAAAAGACATTATTTCCCACTTCCGGATGTCATGAGGTTAATGAACAGGAGAGAACCAACTTACCTCATTGCTAGGGTGACCAGACGTCCCCCTTTGCGGGGGACAGTCCCCCATTTCGAATCTCTGTCCCCCCAAAAATCACTACCTTCGGGGGAAGCAGTAATGTCCCCCTTTACGGAATCTGCCCGTCATGTGTCCCCCATTGCATATGCAAATCATAATTGTTCAAAGATAAGAGCTAACTTATTTTTTCTCGAAACTCTAAGGCTCTTGCTGCAGCATAGCTAGGTCGCAGACTGTATGAATTGTGCTCCATTTTCTTTAAACAAATAAAAGAAAATGAAAACAAACGCACCATTTATACACGTATGATTTGACTGGTAACCTCTTTGCACTCGTCCATGTATAAGTCCAGCTACTACCAGTTGGTAGTCAATTAGCAATCAAGCAGCACTCAAAAGAGGACGACATCATGGCATCCAAAAGGCAGTGTACTTTCAATAAAGAATCAGAAAGTGAATAACCTTTCATAAATAAAGCAAAATGTGAAAGTGATGCCCAGTGTATAAAGTGCATGTACTTTTCGGTAACAAATGGTGGAAAATATGATACTGAACGTCATTTAAAGACTAACAGGCATAAACGTGCTGATGCCTCCGCTGCTTCAAGCAAGTCAATGACCACATTCCTGCAGAAGGAAGGATTTGGAGAAAAAGAAAAGAATTTGGCAGCAGCAGAAGGAACTTGGGCTTATCATGCAATGCAACACAACCTTTCATTCCGTTCTATGGATTGCACTTCCAAGCTTATTAAAAAGTGTTTTGACAATTCGTTTGCAAGCGCTCATACCAAGACGCAGGCAATTTTGAACAATGTTTTCCTGCCTGACGCCCGAGAATCCTTAAAAGAGGATTTGTCTGAGGTAAATTGTGTGACTTTATATTGTGACTGGAAATATTAAATTGTGTCCCTTATTTGTTAGATACTTTTTGCTCTGCCGTGGTGTCAGGGTAAACATTTTGGAAGTTAAAACTGTAGGTGGAGAAACGAGTGAATATTTTCATACTATATAAAAGAAACTCTCAGTTCTAATGAATTGTCCTCCAAACTGTTGGCTTTGTGTGCTGACAACAGAAATCGCAATTTTGGTGGAGCATCAAGGGGAGGCAAATATAACGTTTTTTACCGGATGCAATAAAATATAGACTGTATGAAAGCTGCATCGGACTGTCAACCTGTAGATGTAGAAGTAATAACAGTGAAGATATTTTCATTTTTCTACATTTATACTGTAAGAGTAGACCAACTGAAAGAAATTTGTGAAAATGTTGATGTACACTATCAAAATTTTTTAGGATATAGTAAGAAAAGGTGGCTTGCTTTAAGACCAGCTATTGAGAGGATTCTGAAGTTATTCAAACCTTTGAAAACATATTTTTTGTTACAGGACAAATGTCCCATCCTTCTTGAACAGTTCTTTGACGATCCATTTGCTGAAATGTGGCTTTTTTTTTTGTACACAAATTACAGTATTACATGATTGCACATTGAAGGTAGAGTCCCAAAAAGTTTCTATGATGGAAGTTTCTTGTATTTTAAGAGATTTACAAATGAAGCTGTCAGAAAGAAAAAATGAGCTATTCACCCCAATCATAATAAATAAGATGCTTCGAGATTTAGAAGGGAAAGGATGACAGTGAACTTTTTGATGAGGTTCGTGTGTTTAGGAGTTTTTGACAAATGAAAAGATGCAAGAATAGAAGGACAGTGATTCGGAAGTGGATAAGAAATGGGTAGAGATTTTCTCTCTCTTTCGTAATAAAAATATTCCTTTTTCAAACATTTCAAAGCTTACTGAGTTTTGCCGGTGTCTCCCTGGGTCCAATGCAGAGAGAGTATTTATTCTCTCTAATGAAAAACTCTTGGACATCAGAGAAAAGTCACTTCCAGCAGGTAACCACATTGAGGTCTGCACTAATAGTGAAATGCAATTTCGACTCGAGTTGCTCTGACTTTTATGTTTATCTTAAAACGCAACCCTCACTCCTTAGGAAAATAAAAACGAGCCAGAAATACACTTAAGAGTAAGGGTTAATGTAAAAATTATTTTGTTTTGTTTTACTGTTCATAGAATCATGTCTATAGTTTCTCTTTTATGCTATCAAAGCATATATTTTACTTTTGAAAGTAACTCTTGCTCTGAATAGGCTAAATGCTGACTGGATCATATTCTCTCATTTATTCAAATGTTTGTAAATATATCTAAATACATAATTTTTTTGAAGAATAAATCTCATTTGTCATGATAAAAAAGATCAAGCAGCTGCAATTCTCTCTCTCTCTCTCTCTCTCTCTCTCTCTCTCTCTCTCTCTCTCTCTCTCTATATATATATATATATATATATATATATATATATATATATATATAAATAATGCATGTATTAGGGTTATGCTTATGCATAGCATATACGTACTTGTTAATTTATACGGGCGTCCCCCTTTCATATCTCAAATAAATGGTCACCCTACTCATTGCGGATCTAAATGCCAGACACCAACTATTTGGATATAGGCAGTCTAATTGCACAGGACAAGAAATAGTCAGATTAAGTATATCATACACTTGGGACCTGATTTCGATACCTTTGTAGCAAATAACAGAAAAGGAAAGCCATATATAATATTGGGAAATAACAAAATTCACCTCAATATTGCCGTTACAAGAGGACCAGCAACCTCCTCCGATCATATATACCAATGGTAATTACATTTTCAACCAATCCAATAATGATTCCATCCTTAGAAATACCAAATATAAAAAGAGCAAGCTGGGAAAGCTTTAAAAATGAAATAGAAGGAAAAATGAGTAGACAACCAACAATAAATTCAAATTCAAATGAAATAGAAATAAAAAAAAAATAGTAGATGGTGAGCTTGAAGAATGGTACAGAAATATAGAGGAGGCAATAAAAAATCATATACCCATAACTAAATACACCACACTTCCACATCCTATTAGTTGTGATAAGTTGAAATTGATACAATGGCACTACAACAACATCCAAAACACAGTACTTATAACAGGGTGGAACAGCATATTAATGAGAAGATATGTGTCATTACAAGAACAGTTAGTACAAGAAAACTCAAGATTATATCATCAAAATTATAAGACTTAGTAAAAAACACAAAAATACAGTACAATAACCCAAAACAATTTTGGAACTCCGTTGCAAGACTGATGGGAAGCAAAACTAATACTTCGCCATACATAAAGCATGGGAATGAGAAAATATATGATGACAAAGAGAAGGAAGTACTGCACAAGGCCTACTGGCAGGAAATATTCCAGATAACGCAGGAGGATAACCAAAATTTCGACAACCAACATGAAACAATAGTCAATGAATTCATTGAACAACATAGAAGCAGAACAAATCCGCATTATGCAGCTGATATTAGCAGACTCAATGAAGACTGCCCATTAACAAGGAAAATAGAGTTATGGGAAATCAAAATAATAATTAAAAATTTTAAACACAAAGCACCAGGAAAGAGTGGAATTAACAAGGGCATAATTCAAAATTTACCAGACATTGCATTCGAAAATTAAGAGAAATATACAACTGGGCCCTCTCAATGGGATATTTTCCAGTTATATTCAAGATTGCAATGATGATTTTGATACCCAAACCAGGAAAAGATACTAGTCAGGTAGAGAATTATAGACCAATATCATTACTAGAAATACCTGGCAAAATATTTGAAAAAATAATTAACAACAGATTAGTGTTGTTCCTAGAATGTAATCAGTTACACAATAATAATCAATATGGATTTAGAAAAGGAAGAGGGACCCAGATTGCAATAGCAACAATATATGAGAGTATTGGACTATCACAAAGAAGAAGGTACCTATGTAACCTAGTATGTAGAGATATAACCAAGGCATTTGACAAAGTATGGATACAAGGACTTCAGTACAATATATTACATCTCAACCTTCCAGACATTTTTGAGAAAATACTATGCAACTTCATCAAAGATCGAACAGCAGCAATCAAGTCACAAAATTACATAGGGAATCCATTCCCGTTACTAAGTGGAGTCCCACAAGGATCTGTACTCAGTCCAACACTATGCATATTATATACATCAGATATGACTTCACCACCAGAGTACTGTACTGATGTCTGCTCCGCAGATGATATAACTCAAATAATTATACACCCAGAAAAACGCACTCGAAGAAGGGATCAAACTTTGAAAAGACAAGCAGCACAAAAAACAATGAACCAAATTGAAAGAATAAATCAATTTGAAAAGAAGTGGAAGATAAAGACAAATAAATCTAAATTCCAACTAGTATCAGTGTCTGCTTACAAACCTGCACAAATAATGTTAGACCAACAACCGATGAAGTTTACTAAAAGCACAAGAATACTAGGAATGCAATTCGGACAAAGAGGAATATCAAGACACGTGAGAGAAAGGCTAAGAATAGCAAGGACACAAAATACAAAGCTAAAACGGTTTAGGAATATGAATACAAATATCAAAATCCATTTCTACAAAAGCCTAATCAGACCAATAATGGAATATCCACCAATACCCACGTGTTTAGCATCGACTTCCGATATAAGTGCATTACAAAAATTCCAAAATAAGATACTAAGGTCCGCAGTGAGAAACAATCAAGAAGATGACGATCTGAATATAGAACAAATACACAAAAAATACAAAGTAGAACCAATTAATCAAAGATTATACAGACTGGCAACCAACATATGGAGCAAACTAGATCAATACAACAGTGAATTAACAGAAGAATCCGTAGCAGAAGAGAGAAGCCACCCAAACAACACAGACCACAGATGGTGGAGAAGAGTATCTTCATATATTCATCGTGACGAACCTCAACCATTACATTATTAAGAAATGCCTTGTGAAAAAATTATATTTAGAATTTACTATGTAGGTATCATGCAAAGTCATTATGACAATTAACATCAAGGTTAAAATGAGGAAATTGGAACTTATTTTTTATTTTATTTTATGTTTAAATATGATTATACTAATAAGAAATCAATTTCAAAATATGCAATATGTACAATTCACCATTTTATTATAATGCAAAATTATTATTGTATTATGTTAATATTAGAAAAATTGTACCCTTACCTAAATAAAATTGTGGATAAACCACACCCGACATTACTCTTACTAATATTTCACTTTCTAAACTATTCCCTACCATGGTTAGCTAGCTAACTGCCTCACTCTTCTTTCACCCATCTTACCTATCAGCTAAAAAAAAGAAAATAAAATAAAAAAAAGATCTTTAGCCCAGAGTATGAAAAAGAGCTATGTAAAGTTTCGAATGATGCTGAAGACCTTATTGTAAAATGCAGTGCATGATTTACTATATCAGTGATTTAAGTAGTACGTATCTACTGAACATCTGAGTACTATAGAAAGTATGAGTGTATCTTATCCTTTCTGATTATTACATTACAGTGTAGTGGAGACTCCATCAAGCAAGTAGGCTATCAGCTATAACATCATGTTCACGCCATAGTAAGTTGTGCAGCCACATTTGGACAAAAATTCGAGAATTAATTGTGGATTAACTTGGGAGCAAGAACATAATTTTCATGTAAATGTGTTCAAAACGAATTTAATGCCATACTGAAACTGGATGAGTTGAGCCTGAATGCAGTGTGCATATCAGGGAAGTGCTTTTCCTACCAGTGATTACTGAGCCAGGTTCATAACAAGAATTATCAACCGAAGTTGATTAGTTCGTAGAATTAGCCGAATAACAGAGAAGGTGATTATTGTAGCTATTTTATGGAATTAATCTATTTGGCTCTAATATTGCTACACCTTAGAGATTTCTATGTCTGCAAATAATTTTATTACAAGCAACTCTCCTAGTCCCTATGTGATATTCCTTTGCCAAGGAAGTTTTTAATATTAAATCCAATCTCATCTAAAATGAAAACTGATCAAGATGTTAGAATTATTAACAAATAGTTAAGAATTTCCTCCGTATCAGTTATGCAAAGAGGAAGATAGCAGAGTACTTAGTCTTCCAGCAGCCTTGGATTCCTTCGTTGTGGTCAGGTGGTTACGGTTACCTCGTTTTGATATTCCAGTGTGTGTGTTCGAACCTTGCCACGAGCGTCATAATTTCTTCATTTGGATCTTAGACTTATAGTGACAAGCGAATCCAAACAAATGTAAAGAAACCAAGAAGTAAAAAGGCATTTTGATTATTACACTTACATACATATCTGGTAAAATAGTTAATAGTAGATTCTATACTGTCCGTATATTTCGAAAAAAATTGCACTTGTAAGGATCCAGAGGGAGATTATTTCAGTGTTGGAAGAAAGGAAAAAACTGTGAAAGATCGTCGAAAGTAAAAGGTCCATGGCAAATGAAAAAAAAGTTCTTTTGTTGTGAATGAGTAACTGCTATAAAATGAGGGGCTCTAGCTGAATGTGCTTTAAAAAAATATGGGGTAAATTTCACTTCTGAGATGTAATCATGCTATGCAAGACGCAATATTGCAATACCTGAGTTCTGACCAATATAAAAAGTTGAAACTTCTGTGTTATGACTTTTATTTTCAACTTCCATCACGGTACATGGAAAGATAATTCTATTTTCAGGATTCGCTTTTAAAATCCAGCGACGTTCATATTTTGCTTAGCAATGAAACCAGGATAAGATATGGACAGCATAATTTGCAGTTAATTAAAAAAGCGTTTTATTGTGCTCACTTTTTCTGACAATTCATTTTTCCACATATATATCTAAGGTTTTCCCGGCAGTATATTTGCTGTAATTTTATTATTTACTTTGCTTTTGAACTTTTTGTCTTATTTCAGTTCCAATTAAACCACTGGAAGGACTTTCTTTTTCCTCATTTGGCAAGCCATCAATATACTTTTGTAGTTCTAAATCAACCATTGAAGAGGTTCCAATTTTCCCACAGTCGGTTAATTGATAAAATCTTGATACCATTGTACTTGGCACTGATCACCATGCAGTGGGCACTCCACTTCACGCACTGTTCAGTTGAGAGGCAGAGGATTTTGAATAACGAAGGGGTTGGACGTATGTGAACTAATACATTGTTATATTTAGCAGGATGAATTTCATTTCGGGCTTATGCTTGGTTTCAATAATGTTTCACTTTTGTTTTGGAATTTGTAAAATTTAGTTTACCTGGAAAGCTGGAGTAGTTCCGTGCATGTGTTACAATATTAATCATTAATGATCGAAATGTTTTTTCAATAACTGGCTAATAAACTAAATTATTACAGCAGGTACCTCAAATGATCTGCTAGAAACAGCTTATTTATATGGCGCTTCTTTTTCTTTAAATATTCTTCGCATTAAAGATCATTAACGAAGACCCCATAATGTTTATCGTTCGTGCATTAAACTGAAAAGGCGAACTGAGACGCTGGAATGCTGCTTGAACTTGGGTCCTTGTTTCAGCTTCCAACATTAGTGCTCTGTTGTTAAATGCCAGCTGCAGTCAAAGCACCAGCCAGTGGCGAAGTGCATCGACGGAAAACAGAAGAGTGCATTCAGTGGTTGCTGCTGTTGTTAACAAGATTATGCCTTTTTTATGACCCAATCCCGCACTATGCCCCTGTTCAATGACCTGCTTTATAGGTAATAGTGTACCGAATAATTCTTAATACTTGATGTTTCCTTGGACGCTAAACCTTATCTTTCACGGGAACTCGAAAACTATAAATTTAATGCTGACATAAAACTAGGTCATGTTTGTCAGTCAGACTCTGTCTACAGAGATGCTGTTAATAACACTACTGGCTGTCAATGTCAATGGAAGGTATAAAAGTCCAATATTCTCTTTACGTCGAGGTTTCTCTGACAAGCGCACACTCCTCGGATTGTAAGGCATTTTGGAGCGAATAGACTTTTTTGAAGCTTCGCTTTTCTCGCACTCGCTCGCGCCTCAAGAATCCGGAAGGATCTAGCAATTTAAAATACCATTCTCTAATATCACGATCGACTCTTTCTTTTCAAAACCAAACATTTCCTGATTGTGAGTTACGCAAGAATATGCTGAAATCTGTTAAAGTCAACTGTTCCATGTCCTCTTTCTTGACTACTTATGCTACAAAGACAACAATAACTACAACTGCTTCTACCATTACTACATATAATAATAATAATAAAAATAATAATAATAGTAATATTGAAAAATCTCATTCGTATTTAAAAAAATACCCACAATGGAAAAATACTGAAACGTAAAAGTTAAATAAACCTCCCTCTAATTGCACGAAATCCCTAAAATCTGTTTTATCTGTTTGATAAAAATTTCTGAAGAAAAATGTTTTGTTTGTAGTCCGACAAAAATTTTGCGAGGCCTCTTCACAGGGATGTTCCTTTAACCAAAGTGAATTCCAGCTCCTCCCAGTTGAAAGGAAATGGATAGAATTTACGTTGTAGGATTTAAACAAACATTGAGGTTAATATATTTTGAAATCATGAGCTTTAAGTAATTGTATTTTTGAGGAATGAAGGTTATTTTTGTTAATCGTATGAATGAAATATTTCTATGCAGGCAACTTAATGAGTGTGTCCGTTTCACTAAATATGTGAATCCTTGTTTGTAAGTTATTGACAAAGAAATGAGCAATCAGAGCTCAGAATAATCAGTTTGATACAATTGTTTATAAACGTTGATATCATTGTAGGTCATAATGAGGCAAGCCGGCAGTTAAAAGAAGTATATATATATATATATATATATATATATATATATATATATATATATATATATATATATATATATATATATATATATATATAAGCATTAAGCTACAAAGGTCCTTTAATACCAATTTGCTCTACCTCGGAAATAATATATTTTCATATATGTTGCCGAAGGGGAATTTTTTAGTTGATAATAAGTTCGTCATCCCGTGGGCTCGAACCACTGAAGACAAGAACTCAGGACAACAGTGATGCTTTTAACCACACAGCCAACAAGTGAGGTATAAGTTGATACCGACTCCCACCTACAAATCCCCGTCGAACTCAGGTATTTGTATTTAGAATTGATATCAACCCACCTCTGCCATGCTTACCATGTAGTGCGTTTGTCGCACGCAGCCATATTATGAATGAATTTTTATCACATCACCGTGATTCATATAAAAGCATTAACCTACAAACGTCCTTTAATATCCAATTCACTCTACCTTGGAAATAATATATTTTCATATACGTTACCGAAGGGGAATTTTTTTAGTTGATAATAAGTTCATTGTCCCATGGGCTCGAACCACTGAAGACAAGAACTCAGGACTACAGTGATGCCTTTAACCACACGGCCAACAAGTGAGGTATAAGTTGATACCGACTCCCACCTATAAATCCCCGTTGAACTCAGGTATTTGTATTTAGAATCGATATCAACCCACCTCTGCCATGCTGACCATGTAGTGCATTTGTCGCACGCAGCCATATTATGAATGAATTTTCATCACATCACCATGATTCATGTACAAGCATTAAGCTACAAATGTCCTTTAATATCCAATTCACTCTACCTTGGAAATAATATATTTTCAAACACGTTACCGAAGGGGAATTTTTTTATTTGATAATAAGTTTGTCATCCTATGGGCTCGAACCACTGAAGACAGGAACTCAGGCCTACAGTGATGCCTTTAACCACACGGCCAACAAGTGAGGTATAAGTTGATACCGACTCACACCTTTAATCCCTGTCGAACTCAGGTATTTGTATTTAGAATCGATATCAACACAACTCTGCTATGCTGACCATGTAGTGCATTTGTCGCACGCAGCCATATTATGAATGAATTTTCATCACATCAATGTGATTCATATACAAGCATTAAGCTACAAACGTCCTTTAATATCCAATTCGTTCTACCTCAGAAATAATATATTTTCATATACGTTACCAAAGGGGAATTTTTTTAGTTGAAAATAAGTTCATCGTCCTGTGGGCTCGAACCATTGAAGACAAGAACTCAGGACTACAGTGATGCCTTTAACCACATGGCCAACAAGTGAGGTATAAGTTGATACTGACTCCCACCTACAAATCCCCGTTGAACTCAGGTATTTGTTTTTAGAATCGATATCAACCCACCTCTGCCATGCTGACCATGTAGTGTGTTTGTCGCACGCAGCCATATTATGAATGAATTTTTATCACATCACTGTGATTCATATACAAGCATTAAGCTACAAACGTCCTTTAATATCCAATTCGCTCTACCTTGGAAATAATAAATTTTCTTATACGTTACCGAAGGGGAATTTTTTTATTTGATAATAAGTTCGTCGTTCCGTGGGCTCAAACCACTGAAGACAAGAACTCAGAACTACAGTGACGCCTTTAACCACACTGCCAACAAGTGAGGTATAAGTTGATACCGACACCCACCTACAAATCCCCATTGAACTCAGGTATTTGTGTTTAGAATCGATATCAACCCACCTCTGCCATGCTGACCATGTAGTGCGTTTGCCGCATGCAGCCATATTATGAATGAATTTTTATCACATCACCATGATTCATATACAAGCATTAAGCTACAAACATCCTTTAATATCCAATTCGCTCTACCTCGGAAATAATACATTTTCTTATACGTTACCGAAGGGGAATTTTTTTATTTGATAATAAGTTCATCGTCCCGTGGGCTCGAACCACTGAACACAAGAGCTCAGGACTACAGTGACGCCTTTAACCACACGGCCAACAAGTGAGGTATAAGTTGATACCGACTCACACCTACAAATCCCCGTCGAACTCAGGTATTTGTATTTAGAATCGATATCAACCCACCTCTGCCATGCTGACCATGTAGTGCGTTTGTCGCACGCAGCCATAATATGAATGAATTTTTATCACATCACCGTGATTCATATACAAGCATTAAGCTACAAACGTCCTTTAATATCCAATTTGCTCTACCTTGGTAATAAGATATTTTCTTATATGTTACCGAAATAGAATTTTTTTAGGTGATAATAAGTTCATCGTCCTGTGGGCTCGAACCACTGAAGACAAGAACTCAGGACTACTATGACACCTTTAACCACACGGCCAACAAGTGAGGTATAAGTTGATACCGACTCCCAATTACAAATCCCCGTTGAACTCAGGTATTTGTATTTAGAATAGATATCAACCCACCTCTGCCATGCTGACCATGTAGTGCATTTGTCGCACGCAGCCATATTATGAATGAAATTTCATCACATCACAGTGATTCATATACAAGCATTAAGCTACAAACGTCCTTTAATATCCAATTTGCTCTACCTCAGAAATATATTTTCATATACGTTACCAAAGGGGAATTTTTTTAGTATTAAAATGACTTGCTTCCCCTAAGTCCTAGTTAATCTTACTGGAATAAATTGGATGAAGCTAAACAATATAATAATTTGGCTTAATCTAGACTTCGTAAAAGCGTCTACCGTAAGTGGTGGCTGGAGGATGAAACAAAGGAAGTTGGAAATACAGACGAAGATAAAGTAATTGACAAAGTTTTGAACAAAAACACAACTTTACCTTCAGCGTTACTATGATACACGGACAATCGGAAGTTCTGGAGATTAATTCATCACTTCACAAATCACTAATAGAAGACGATAGACAAAGGACGGAGAGACCAAAACAAGACGTCTGATCTCCGCGATAGTTCAAGTCCCTCTCTCTTGTCTGACCAGTGCTGGGTCAAAACAGGGTAGCACGTCGTATGCCCTCGGGGTCTGAAATTTTGTCAACACATCCATCGAGTAGAACAGGTAGAAAAAGCTTTAAGACCACCTATCTTAAGGTCGGATATGGAAATTTTCCTTATGGGATTGAATACCTAATGCTACAGACGAACGTTAAAGTTTGAACTGGCTACGCTCCCCTGCTGGACGTGATTGTCTTGGTCAGTCTGATATTACTATCATTAAATGTTCGACAAACAGCATAAATATTTATAATCAATTTATATATATACCTCATAATATATATTTATCATATATATTATATATTATATATATATATATATATATTTATAATTATATATATTAAAATGACTTATATATATATAAGTCCTATATTAATCTTATATATATATAAATATATATATATATATATATATATATAACAATATAATAATATTATATAATCTATATATATATATATATATATATATATATATATATATAGAAGAATCGTGCCTTTTACTCTTCAAAGTGGAGATATGGAGGATGAAACAAAGGAATATATGGAATATATATACGAAGATAAAGTAATTGACAAATATTTTGCCAGGTATACATCAAACGGACAGAGGGTCAATTTATTCCCGAGTTTCGTAATAAAGCTTCATTACATTTTCGAGGGCTGTATAAAATAAATAACATAAATTACGGACAAATTTAAATTTAAAAATTAAGCACAATGGATTACAAAATAAAAAAATTAAAAATGGACAATTAAAAGGACAACGTAAAAAACAAAACAAAATCTCTCTAAAAAATATACAATATCACTATATAAAGTAAGAAGATATGGACCAACCTATTCAGTAGCAATGTTAAAACTAAACAGAAAACGAAAGACGTCTACAGTCTCCGCGATAGTTTAACAAGGGGACGAGTCGTTTAATCATTAATGATTCCAAATGGCCAATTCATGGCTGCTAGAGGGTCTAAAACAGAAAAATCCTTATTTTCAATTGAAGTTTTACATATTCTAGAGTGATTTCTGATATTCGAAAACTCTGGGTTTGAATTTTTTTGTCACTCCACGATGACAGTCTCCATCGACCTTCAGAACAGGTGGAGAATAAGTTCTAAAGACCACGTATAGCTATCACACACCCGGAGGACATATAAGGGCATAAACGATCTTTGTACTTAAATAAAGACCCGATGGTGAGAGGATTAACAGGTAAGGTGGACCTTAATGGCTCCAAACTTACTTTGGATCTGTTGTGAAAAGTTTTTTCTAAAAGTATTATCAAATAAAAATGGAAATTTAGCATAAAAATTCAATTTAGGAACACTGTAAATTGTAGGTTTGAGGAGAAGTACTTGTCTAGAAGTCTGTTATTAGTATCTTAAAACCAGTTCAGATGGGAAGCAGTTTTCCTTAAAATATTTATAAAAGGCGATCTCATCTTGGAATAGGTACCAATCAGAGGTTAGCGTTAGAGCCCTGTAGGAGAGTAAAACAGAATTAATTTTAAAGTTAAAAGAACAAAAACTATAAAAATTTGACCCTAAGCCCGTAAACGTTCTTTTTATAAAAATCGTGGTGTTAAAAATATTGTTTTTTCTAAGAACTAGGACGTCTAAAAGAAAGCTGATTTTCGTTTTCTTTTTCTAGGGTAAACTTAACATTATGATGTTGTAAATTTAGAAAATCAAGGAAGGAATCAGCATCAAAATTATGTCTAAAAGGGCAAAGGTATCATCAATATACCTTATATAAAGGGGGCGGCAGGCTAAGGGACAGTCATCTAGAAGTGCTCCTCCAGGGAGCACATGAAAATGTTATAAAGTAGGATAGAGGACTTCCCATTGCCATATCAACCTACTTGTATAATTTACCGTTAAATTTACAACATCATAATGTTAAGTTTACCTAGAAAAAGAAAACGAAAATCTCTTAGTCTTTCGTTTTCTGTTTAGTTTTAATATTGCTACTGAATAGGTTATCCATATCTTCTTACTTTATATATATATATTTTTTTATATTGTATATTTTTATAGATTTTGTTTTGTTTTTACGTTGTCCTTTTTAATTGTCCCTTCTATTTTTAATTTTTTTATTTTGTAATCCATTGTGCTTAATTTTTAAATTTAAATTTGTCCCTTTTTGTAAAGTTATTTATTTTATACAGAAAAATATAAAATATATATATCGGGAATAAATTGACCCTTTTTAGCAAGTCTTTATATATATCCCCATTGATATATATATATATATATATATATATATATATATATATATATATATATATACATACATATATATATATATATATATATATATATATATATATATATATATATATATATATATATATATATATATATATATATATATATATATATATATATATATATATATATATATATATATATATATATATATATATATATATATATATATATATATATATTATTTATATGTTTCTGGTGCAGGTGGATCTTATGACTCCACAATTATTACTTTACTCGAAAATGGCCTTGTAAGATACCCAGGACATATAAAACACAAACAAAAAAAAAGAAGTACACGGAGCGGAGGGCTCCTTCACTAGGGGAAGTGCGTGAAACACGTGGATATAAAAATAGTTATATTTGATAGCACACAAGGTCAAAGGGAAAATTAACTGAAAGCACTGTAAATTACTGACGTAGAAGTCCTCCCGAAGGGGGGGGAGCTTGGGAATGCCAGGAACACGGACCAAGGATAATTCTGCTACAGGCGTCTTTCTGAAACGATATTTGGACCTACGTTACACATCTAATGCTGGAATTTGGGGATTGAATTACTCGGGGGTGCACTGAAGGCGCCAAGGACTCCCAGAGGAAAGAAGCTGTGAACACGTGGGCTGGGCTTGAACCAAGAAATATCAGGGAACACAAAGTTATAGGCCCAGAAATTAATAAATGCAAAAGGGCTAAGTAATCGTGACTAGCAAGTCGTTTTGGGTACATTACCACATTTGTAGGGGCGTAGGGCTGTCGTCGGCTTCCAGCTTCGTCTTCTGCCAGAGGTACACGTGGTTGCGTCGACAAAAGGGCCTCCCTCACCAAGGTACTGCTTCAAGTCGTAGATTGGGGTGGAAAAGGGCGCCCTTGGGATGATGAAAAGGCCGCCGTTTAATGTCAGCTCGCGTTTGGGAGACTTGCAATCCCCCTTGCAGTCTTCTAAGGCCACGTGGAATGGAACACGGGGCACAAAGGGCGGCGATGGGCTCCACGTGGCGGCGAGCGGAAAAGGAGGGCAGGGGCAAGGCCTGCAGAGGCGTGACTGCTCGGCTTAAACTAGCGACTGCGTGTGAGAAAGAGCTGTCCTGGCCCTGACCTTTTATTGCTTCTGGACAGGGGTAGGGGGGGGGGCGATGTCCTGACCCAGGTCGCCGACGCGGCTATATCATAGAAAACGATCTTACTTCCCTGTACCAAAGAAAATGGTGCAAAGCCAGATTACTGTCCCCCAACTATTATATCTGAGCCCTTATACCCCGGACTTTCACTGGTTCAAACCAACCCAAAGCAGGAAAGGAGAACAGTTTCATAGCGTATTTTGGCGCTACTCTTTACAGCTCCCCTGGCAAGATAATATTCACACCTATAAACGGGTGCGAATATTGACAACAGCAAAAATGAGCGAAGAAAACGTTCGACTTTATTCTATCTTCTGCTTTGCTACAACCATTACTTTACTTTATTTGCAAAACTCTGATGCCACACTGATCAATAACAAACTGAAGGTTTACTTTAGGAGCAGAGTGCAATTTAGAATATACAATAAAAGGGTGAACTTACTTGCAAATTAATCATTGCTCAAATACTTCATAAGTACTGATTCTCCCCATTCTTTATTCGATTTACTTTACTGGGGTAAAAGGGCGCTCAAAGGAAATAAACCAAGAACACTTCCAAATTACAAAATAACAACAACAACATAAGTAAAACATACAAGGCAAGATTTAAAAGGAAAACAAATGTAAACCCACTGATTTCTTAATGCTATCCTGGAATTACATGCATGCTATTAGTTGTGCCTTGAAGAGGCGGCATACGTGACAATACATTGTAGGTTTTAAATAATATCCCCTTTACCAAAATTGTAATAATAAAATTCAATTCTTCTTTTCAATCGACCTCCCACGGTTCATAAGCTCGACGAGCCTAACTAATATTTCCCACGAACATTACTCTGAAGGGACAAGAACTTGACAGCTGTGAGGCAAAGAGATTATTCGCGGGTTTTAATTCGCCAACTTAAATGATGCTAAATTTTTACGTCTGCAGCTTACAACTCGAGTTTAAGCTATAAATAGACTACTCGACTTATGAATGGGAGGATAAACAAATGAAGGGGGAAATGGACAAGGATAATATTCTCCACAGGGATAACTCAAAAACAAAAAAATGTAAATTAAAAAAAAAAGGAAACTACACAGAACAACAAACGAAGGATATTACTTCATACTAAAGGGCGGGCCGCACAATGGACACGTGATTTAAAAGGCAACGTTAAAATTCGTAAGGGCAGGAGTCTTGTGACTCAAGATTCGTTAAAAAAAAAAATGAGAAAAGATTAAATGCAAAAGTAAATAATATACGTAGAAAATGAAGGATAACAGAGTGAGGTATTTATGATTTACTTCTTTATCTAACTTCCGTCGCCAACAGACGACGGTCAGAGCTAACTCTCAGCCCAAGGGCGGGGAAAAGAAACCCAAAGGGCGCGACCCCTTCAGGAAGAGTTGACACGCCTGCCTTGTGCCAAAGGACGGGCGTAAGGGCGTGCCACTTCCCACTCTGTCTCTCTTACTGCTTCAAAATAAAATGATTTATGCATTTCAAAAGGGGATGATATCCCATATATTAACTGCCGCTTGTGGTGGTAAGTAAGGGAAAGTGTGAAGGAAAGATCGATAGAGAAGGATGAGGGATAGAAATTCCAAAGGAAAGGAAGAGGATAGTGGAAGGCCTTGGCATCCTCTCCTGGATGAAAGGTGCCAAGACGTTCAAAGATGAAGAAGGGGGCCCTATGCCAAGTTTGCACAGGGCCAGAAGAGCTCGGGGCTCCTTGTGGACTACCTGCGATCGCCCACACCCGTGGTAACTCCGCCTGAACCTCTCCTCCTTGGACCGTTGTCCTTGGCCGGGAATCGGAGGGCCCGAGGCCAAAGGGCGGCAAGGGTGCCATCTGGGTCAGCTGCTGCGACAACTGACCCAGGAATTTTGTTCGCCATCTCGGACATTAACCGGCGCAGATCGCAGAGTTCATCGGCCCAGGAAGGCGGGCAGAATCATGACTCGCAGAGGAATCTGCGGCGGGCAGGAGAGAGAGGGGACGGCCGGAGGGGGCGGGGTCGACTTGCATGCAGGGGTGACCAGCTCAGGCACTGACATTGGCACTGGCGTTGGTGGCGATGTGGTGGTGGTCTCGTCTGTCTGGACAGACGGAGACTGGCACTGCTCAGTGCGCCTAAGGGGCACTGGCAGAGGAGTTGAAGGCCGAGATTCTCCTGAAGGGAGATCTGGCCGAGGCCTCGGCACTGGCACTGATGCCGTGCCGGGCACTGGACTCAGATTTGGATGATTTATTGGGGAATGGGGACCCCGTAATGGTTGTGGCTTGAAAGGGGACGCAAAGTCTTGGCCCAGGAGGACGTCATAGCCTCCTGGAATGTGTTTCGCTACGGCGAGATGAAGGGTCCTGGCTCTGTGGGGTCGGGTGACCCTCAGTTGGACCGTAGGGCGGATCATCTTAAACTCGTTTATGCCCTCAATGGTGACGAGCTTGCGTCGGTCAATTATAGCTCCATAGGGAACTTTGTCCCTCCTTATGAGGGAAATTTGCACGCCAGAGTCATCAAATGCCTTGACCTGGCGTGCTGAGTATTTACCTCGAGGAGGTGCCACATAGATGGGACCCTCGGCAGGAGGGCCTAAGGACTCGGGATTCGTTACTGCCAGGGCGACGGTGGGAGTATTTGTTTTATTATTGCTCGGGCACTTCGCCCATGCGGGAGAATGGCCGTAAACCTTGCACGCCGTGCAAAAGGTCTGGCTGAAGTCTTTCCACACTGCCCCTGTGGAGGGCGCAGGCGAGTTATTGGGCGGTTTTCTGGGAGAGAGAGGAACCGGTTTCTTGCTCCAGCACTGTTCGGAAGAATACCCCATTTTCTTGCAATATCCGCACACAACGGGTTTCTGTGATTGCCCATTCTTCGGCGGAGGGGCACCTGAAAGGAAGGCAGGTGGAGTAATTTTGCGCTGGAGGGAGCTCTCCTGGGGTGATGAGTATCCCAGGAGTCGGCGATGCGCGACAGCATTCCACCAACGTCGTGAGGCTCCCTCTCGGCGACGTGCGTGGCGAGGGCTGGAGGGTGTAGAGTAGAAAGTGCTCTATTTTTATCTGTTCGATTGCCTCGTTGAGGGTCGTAACCCCCCACGGACTCGAACCATTTGGCACGGGCACGCTCGGACTGGTAGGCCCAGTCTGCCCAGGTCTGATTGGCTTCTTTCACTTGCCTCGCCAGCGCCTCCTCCAGCGTTCAGGGGTTATCTCGTACGCCTTTGCGATAGTCTGGCGTACGACCTCCCAATTTTCCTGCTCCTCCGGCGGGAGGGCCTTGTAGGCAATCAGGGCCTTCCCTCCAAGGAACTTTCCCAACACCAGGGAGAGTTCGGCGGCACTCAGGGGGCAGGCCTTTAACACTGTCTCGGCGCTGTCGAGCCACACCTCGGGCTCGGCCTCCGTCCACTTCGGCATGCAGGCGAGAGCCTGGCTGAAGGCACTCATCCCCTGGGGGGCAGGGGGAGGCAAAGGGCCACTCTGTTGCAGCATTGCGAGTTCATGGGCACGCTGCTTGTCCCTTTCCTGTCTCTCTGCTGCTTCTCGTCTCTCCTGAGCCTGTCTTTCTGCTTCTCGTTCCTGCCTTGCGGCTTCTTCTCGTCTCTCCTGAGCCTGTCTTTCTGCTTCTCGTTCCTGCCATGCGGCTTCTTCTCTTCTCTCCTGAGCCTGTCTTTCTGCCTGTATGGCGTCCATCCTCTCCTGTACCCAGTCTCTTAGTTCTCTCCCGGAAAGGCCGAGTTCCTTCCCTGAGGACATGAAGAACTTGAAATCCTCGCTCTGCTGAGACCGTGTCGACATTTTGCAGGCGGGAGGGGACGCTAGTAGCACACAGAATTAATTTCCCAGAGCTGTGGGAATCTTGGACCCTTTTCCAAAGGACGTATGATTGGTCTCCCGATTTACCGAAGGAGCGGGCTGATTGGGGACGATGAATTAGCAATGATTGGTCTCCCGAGTTACCGACAAAACGGGCTGATTGGGGACGATGAATTAGCAATGATTGGTCTCCCGATTTACCGACGGAGCGGGCTGATTGGGGACGATAAATTAGCAATGATTGGTCTCCCGATTTACCGACGAAGCGGGCTGATTGGGGACGATGAGTTAGCAATGATTGGTCTTCCGATTTACCGACGAAGCGGGCTGATTGGGGACGATGAGTAGCAATGATTGGTCTCCCGATTTACCGACGAAGCGGGCTGATTGGGGACGATGAATTAGCGATGATTGGTCTCCCGATTTACCGACAAAACGGGCTGATTGGGGACGATGAATTAGCAATGATTGGTCTCCCGATTTACCGACGGAGCGGGCTGATTGGGGATGATAAATTAGCAATGATTGGTCTCCCGATTTACCAACGAAGCGGGCTGATTGGGGACGATGAGTTAGCAATGATTGGTCTCCCTATTTACCGACGAAGTGGGCTGATTGGGGACGATGAATTAGCAATGATTGGTCTCCCAAGGTAACGACAAACGGGCTTACTTGGGGACTAGATTAGGATATATATTTAGGTCTCCCGAATTACCGACGAAACGGGCTCATTTGGGGACTGAAGGGAAAATGAATTGGTCTCACCAACTGACCGATGACACGGGTTTATTGGGGACAAGAATAGAATATATAGGCGCCCGGGAATTTCCGCACAGACGACGTCTGATCAGCGAGGGTGCTAGTTTTACTGACTTATGGGAGAAGTGTTATTCTCAAGGGCAATTAGGTGGGGGGGCCATCCCACAATGACAACAGATAGGCAACACACGCAGCCGTAGTAACAGCACAAAACAAACACACAAAAAAAACAGAACAATACAGAACATATAATGTCCGACCCCCAATAATGCAAAACAATTTGGTATAGCGAAGCAAATCAAACAAACAAATGTTTTCCTAACTGGGCCACGGAATGGACGGTCAAGGCCGTCTGCGCCAAATGAATGAACGACGTAAACACCCGGGACTTCCCGAACTGAGAGACAACGGTTGTTGACCCTTGTATAATATACGCTTTCGCTCCTATTTCTAAAACGAGAGAGAGGGTAAAATGCGTCAGCAATGCTAATCTGACTTTCGAACACGTGGTTGCCGTCGAGGTCTCGCGCCTATCTAATGATTCGGTTTCAAAATCACTCGTTTCTACAGGAGGAATATGCGCACTATTCCTTTAATGATTTATCACCTATATAACCTAATTGAATGGCATGCAAGCCGCGTGCAAGGGCTTCCAAAGCTAAGTTTCGGCGATTCTCTCTCTCGTTTTCCTCGGACATGCGCCCTACTATAAAAAAAAATTCCTAGGACTAGTCACGTTTTCTAAAGCGTCCTATGCTAAATAAACACAGTTTACTTACACAGAATTTCCTTGGCCTGTTGCACTGGCTTTTCAAAGGTTCGTAATCTGTCTCGTATCCAGCTTAGCTGAGCTAATTGCTGATTTCACAAATTGCAACACAAACAACAAGGGGGAAGAGGGGGGATGCAATCATTACGAGAATCACTGGTCAGGTCGCCATTTTTATATGTTTCCTGGTGCAGGTGGATCTTATGACTCCACAATTATTACTTTACTCGAAAATGGCCTTGTAAGATACCCAGGACATATAAAACACAAAAAAAAAAAAGTACACGGAGCGGAGGGCTCCTTCACTAGGGGAAGTGCGTGAAACACGTGGATATAAAAATAGTTATATTTGATAGCACACGAGGTCAAAGGGAAAATTAACTGAAAACGCGGTAAATTACTGACGTAGAAGTCCTCCCGAAGGGGGAGCTTGGGAATGCCAGGAACACGGACCAAGGATAATTCTGCTACAGGCGTCTTTCTGAAACGATATTTGGACCCACGTTACACATCTAATGCTGGAATTTGGGATTGAATTACTCGGGGTGCACTGAAGGCGCCAAGGACTCCTCGAGGCGTTACTTGTGACTCAGAGGAAAGAAGCTGTGAACACGTGGGCCGGGCTTGAACCAAGAAATATCAGGGAACACAAAGTTATAGGCCCAGAAATTAATAAATGCAAAAAGGGCTAAGTAATCGTGACTAGCAACTCGTTTTGGGTACATTACCACATTTGTAGGGGCGTAGGGCTGTCGTCGGCTTCCAGCTTCGTCTTCTGCCAGAGGTACACGTGGTTGCGTCGACAAAAGGGCCTCCCTCACCAAGGTACTGCTTCAAGTCGTAGATTGGGGCGGAAAAGGGCGCCCTTGTGATGATGAAAAGGCCGCTGTTTAATGTCAGCTCGCGTTTGGGAGACTTGCAATCCCCCTTGCAGTCTTCTAAGGCCACGTGGAATGGAACACGGGGCACAAAGGGCGGCGATGGGCTCCACGTGGCGGCGAGCGGAAAAGGAGGGCAGGGGCAAGGCCTGCAGAGGCGTGACTGCTCGGCTTAAACTAGCGACCGCGTGTGAGAAAGAGCTGTCCTGGCCCTGACCTTTTATTGCTTCTGGACAGGGGTAGGGGCGATGTCCTGACCCAGGTCGCCGACGCAGCTATATCATAGAAAACGATCTTACTTCCCTGTACCAAAGAAAAACGGTGCAAAGCCAGATTACTGTCCCCAACTATTATATCTGAGCCCTTATACCCTGGACTTTCACTGGTTCAAACCAACCCAAAGCAGGAAAGGAGAACAGTTTCATAGCGTATTTTGGCGCTACTCTTTACGATATATATATATATATATATATATATATATATATATATATATATATATATATAATATATATATATATATAATATATATATATATATATATATATATATATATATATATATATATATATATATATATATATATATATATATATATATATATATATATATATATATATATATATATATATATATATATATATATATATATATATATATATATATATATATATATATATATATATATATATATATATACATACATATATATATATATATATATATATATATATATATATATATATATATATATATATATATATATATATATATATATATATATATATATATATATATATATATATATATATATATATATATATATATATATATATATATATATATATATATATATATATATATATATATATATATATATATATATATATATATATATATATATATATATATATATATATATATATATATATATATATATATATATATATATATATATATATATATATATATATATATATATATATATATATATATATATATATATATATATATATATATATATATATATGTGTGTGTGTGTGTGTGTGTGTGTGTGTGTGTGTGTGGCCGACGGTGTTCCGCAATAATCCATTGCATTTTCAAGGCTGCAATGACACAATTTTGTTTAATAAAAAGGGACGTCACTATATGAAATTATAAAGGTAAAAAAAAAACACATACATTTCTTAAAATATCTTAAAACAAACCTACCCAGTACATGGCTAAAGAGTGGCTAAACAGAAAAAGGTAAAACTACTCGAAAACAAAAAGAACAGCAGAGAAACTACAAAATAAACAAAGGCGTTGAGGACGTCTGGGCATTTAACGAGGGAACGAGTGCTTTAATGAAAATTGTCTCTAAAGTCGTAAGCTCGTCCTTGTGTTGGGCTGAGGCTATTATTTCGAAGTTTTTCATATCAATTTGCTTTTTGCAGATTGCAGAGTGATTTCTTATATTTGATAATTCAGACCTGGACAATCTGCATCCCGTCCTATAACTGACGCCCTGATGACTACAGACACGGACTTTCAGTAGCCGTCTCGTACATCCAACGTAGGTTCCCAGCTCGCACTTGGGACAAGTATATTTGTAAATGATGATGGATGCTAGAGACGGGCACAGTGTATCCTCAGATCTGAAAAGAGACCCGAGCGTTAAAGGGTTTTTCGGAATAAGTTTCATATTTACAAACGGGAATTGTTTGCTAATGATCTTTAGAACTTTTTTGCGAAACTCATCGTTGAACAGGAAGGGAAATTTAGCGTAGATATCAAGTTTGGGAACATCATAAATGACACGCGGCTCACTAAAATTCATATCTAACAACTTTCTCAAAATTCTGTAAAAGTGTTTTAGAGGAAAACAATTATTTCTAAAAAAACCTGTCAGGAACTCAATTTCGCTGTGGAAGCCTTGCCAAGAGATGTCAGAGTAAGGGCCCTGTGGAGGAGTGTAAAAATAGCATTTAATTTAAAATTAAAATGACAAGCACTGTAAAAATTAGTACCCAACCCAGTAAAGGTGCTCTTTCTGTACATACTGGTATGGAAACCGTCCGAGTCCCTTGAAATACGTAGGTCCAGGAAAAGGAGCGATTTGCATATTTCCTTCTCCATAGTAAACTTAATATTGGGGTGCTGGGCATTATTATTATTATTATTATTATTATTATTATTATTATTATTATTATTATTATTATTATTATTATTATTATTATTATTATTATTATTACGATCTCGCCTCTCGAGATCAACAGGTTCTAAAAAAAAAAAAAAGCAATTGGGCTGTAATGACTGACGAGAGGTGACAAACAAAGGAGGGAGGAGCAGAACAAAACCAAAAAGTTACCTTAAACTAGTTTATTTACAGTAAGTATATACATATTTATAAGTGAGTCAGGTTCAAAATTATCAAAATATATTAGTACAAAAATGAAATCAATTAACACAAATATGAGCCAAAGCAACACAAAAAAATGATTAAATAATTATCAAAAGAGTCAGTACAAAAATGAAGTCATTTAACAATTTAAGAGCAACGTCACACGAAAACTAAACGCACAAGTATCATAATATAAAAAAATCAGACGGCTCAAAATAACACAAAGGCAGCACAATTACTGTAATACATGACTAGTGCAATAAATGACAATGGGGAGCATGATAAGTCATAATCAGTAAAATAAACAAGAAACTCAAAATAGTCAGCATAATAACAATCTGTCAAATAAACACAAACAAAAACAGGCAGCATAATACATAAACAGAAAAATAACAGTAAAATTCTTAACACTGCAACGCATTGTGCAGGACACCCAAACACTCGGGAAAAAACGTGACACAGCAGAAGTACAAAGGCAATCACCTGAAAAATATACATACAGCCGGAGTTACATATGCGTCCACAGACGAAGCTGCAACACAGAAACACTGCAGGACAACAAAGACAGAGCCAACACGGCAACCATCTAGCCCTCAAGCACAGTCCATGACAGAGTCGAGACGACAACCATCATGGCGAAAAAAAAAAACTCCGCTGCTCTGCTGACGAGACCTGTTGACGTCCTCCTCCAATAACGACGACCATGACAGAGCCGACACGGCAACCATCTCGTCCTCGAAAAAACTCTGCTGCTCTGCTGCCAGGACCTGACTCGCAGGTACGGATACCTGCTGCTGCTACTCTAGCTGGCTTGCTGCAACCCTCAACCTGACTCTTTGCTGCTACGAACCTGACTTGTTGCTACTACGAACCTGACTGACGCTGTCAAGCACTCCATGACAGACTTCAACTCACCAGCACGAAAAAATACAAACAAAGGAGGCAACAACCCACCAAGGGAACAATCAGCAAACGATTGTTCCTTTATATATATATATATATATATATATATATATATATATATATATATATATATATATATATATATATATATATATATATATATATATATATATATATCTGTGTGTGTGTTTGACAGCGTTTAACTGGTTCAGAAGATTAGGCATGTGCATTATTTACGAAATGACCTTCATGAAGTTTTGCCACATCAAGTATATAAATGAGTTACATAACTTTGTTTGCTAATGGTATGCTGCAACAAAAGTGGATAAAGAACTTTTCGTTTTAGGAAGGGATTTACTTCCTACTTCGCTGTAAGATTCTCTATTAAACAACCATATTGATGCCTTTGTGGAAGTTCGAGAGAGGCTTCCTTAGTACCTGAAGTCACGTATGACTGATTTTTAGTTTTGTGATTTACACTGACGTTTTTGTAAGACTGGTAACTTTGACCATGGAAAATCTTTGATACACAATACAGGCATCCATGTTAACCCTTAGCTGCTTCTTACGATTTATAAAGCAAACATTCTGCGCTCTTTAGACCACAGACAGTTTTTTTAGCGATGGATAGTTGTGATGTGTAAATAACTTTACACAACTGAGTAAAAACATTGAACTTGTAGAAATCGAGTGGCATCATCATAATCATTTCTAACCTAACATTTCAGGAGTGTCTTTAATTTATCTTGATAGATAGCTGTTATTATTATTATTATTATTATTATTATTATTATTATTATTATTATTATTATTGTTGTTGTTGTTGTTGTTGTTGTTGTTGTTGTTGTTGTTGTTGTTGTGTTGACAATGAAGACGTTACAGTTGGTGATAGCTTGCTAGTTTAGAATTGTATATTAGAATAAAAAGCAGCACGACTTTGGAAACTTCAAAACTGAGAATCAAAACGAATCGATCGGTAATTTAGGTTTCTGTAAAATAAAAAAAATTCAAACACGCTTTTATTACAATGCACTAAAAAGTAAAAAATAATTTTTTTGAGACACACCAGGATTTTCTCACAATTAATCATGTCTACAAAAATAAAAGCGTGTGTGCCAAACATGGAAGATATTGCTACAAGAAATAAAAAAGTATATTTCTTTTCTTGTTGCATTTCCTTCCATATTTGGCGCCTGCACTTTTATTTTTGTAGACATGATTAATTGTAAGAAAATCCTGGTGTGTCTCAAAAAATTATTTTTTACTTTTTAGTGCATTTTAATAAAAACATGTTTAAAAGAAAATTATATTTTTCTATTGTATACTTTTTATATTTGACAGAATTTGTAACCAATTTATAATTGTAGCTAACGAAATTTAATGTAAAATCCTGTCGAGCCAAAGAAGGTTTGAAAAATCCCTATAGTTATTAACTTACTATAAGTCGAAGAAGGTATGAAAAATCCGAAGTTTCATACAAATCCTAAGATGCCGGGAGAGGTCACTGTAGGGTCACTAGAGGTTACCTCTGACCTGCTGATCATGTAAGGTTGTAGTCAGCAGGTGTGAGTAACCATGCAAAATTTCAAGTCCATCGGATGAAGGGAACAGTTCAAAAATTGAGTTACAAGATTTGACCCAAACAGACAGACAGACACAGGAGTCAAGTTAAATAAAAGCTTGTAATAAACGGTCGTTATGATTTCATTTATGTTAAATTTAGTTATGAAAATGATGCTTATGAAGCCTAATTTGATGAAAAAGAACCAGTAAATAATATTTACAAATGCAATATGAAATGACGAATAAATAAACTAAACATTAAATGCCATAGAGCAAATAAATAAAAGATATTCCGTGAATTGTCTCTCTAATAATCGTCTCCTGCATCTTTTCTTTGTTTTTAACTATTATTACATTCTGTTATCATTTTGTTGTTACTCAAAGGTTAATTGTCCCCGTGTGAAATGTTAAATTTCCAACTGAGGTAGACGCTACACAATTAGAATTAGGCTTATTCGTTGATGAGACCTCGCGAGCCGTGTATTTCAAGGCTTCCCTTCGGGGTATCAGGGTGGAGGCGAAGAGGCCTGCTGTAGTGACATGCATTTCCTTTGTTGGTTTCATTTCTCCCTAACGACATTGTACAGTCCCTATAAAATTGTACATTTTTGTCTTACACCTTTAAATCTGTCAATCTCGGCTATATTGTTTTTTTTTATTCCAGTTCTTTATAGAACTTCTTTTAGTTCATCTGGAAGACACACTTCTTTCGGTAAATACATTCTTTTGAGGTGATTGTAGGTTTAGTAACTTATTTCCAATTATTATTACGCAGGAGAATATTAATATTTTTATCTTGAATTTTTAATTGCCTTATTCTCTTTTGATCTCTGCAGTGAAATGTAGAGTTCATATCAGCTGGTCGATTGTTGTGGATCATAACCAAGTTGAAGCAAAGCATAAGGCTGACACCTTCATCCCGTACTACTAGTGCTAACAGAAGCATTATGGGAAATTCTTGCCCATTTTTAAAGAAATCATCTGTCGGTTATCTACAGAAAATAGACTTTTATTTCAGAATACAACAGAGCCTCTGCTGTCTTGTGTCATCTCTCTCTGCGGCATCGCTGTTTCCCACAAACAGAGAAATAATGGTGACTTATTTGGTTGTTTGCTCAGGCAAGACGAACTTGCTTCCGTTCCTGAAAAACTGGCGCTTGTCTGTCACGCTTCAGAAATATAAATGGCCTTCGCCAAAGAAACACGGGCGACGTCTTTGGACAAAATTAGTAAAGAATGCACTGGTGCGACGAAAAATGAGGAAGATGGCCATATTTCTCCATGGAGAAATATGATATGGTAAAAGAAGTGAAAAAAGCAAAGATATCGAAAACAAGTAAAAGGAATCTCTTTCGTCAAAGCATTCCTCAGTGGTGAAGAGATTTAGCCTGGATCAGCGAAGAGGAAGTAGAGAAATGGGGGGAAAATCCGATGGTAGATCCGTGTGACAACATTCACCACCACTGCCATCATTGGTGGAAGTCCTTTATTCGTTGTGATGCAGAACTGCAGAACAGTTTTTCTTGCAGCAATGTTGCTGCTGTTAATGCTCTAAGTACAAAAGAGATTGTAGTGCTTTTGTGCCCTGAATCTTTTGCTTCCTCTTAAGCTGTTGATACATTTATGTAATCATCGTTTGTTGTTGCGTTGTTCTTCACTTACTGGTTTATTTACTTAAATATATTACTCAAATTCTATTCTCTACGATTTTCCTCTTATTTCTCAGTAACCCTGGTGGCTGTGACACCAAGTCATAGCAGTTTTTTCCATTTTACACAAAGGGATTTTTTCTATCCAGGCAAGTTAAGTTAATGGCCTCTTAGCTTGCCCTTCTGAATTTCTCTTCAAATTTGGTGACAATGATAATAATAATCAGCAATAACGTGTGTAATCAAATGGGAAATAAAAATTGACAGTTTTCCGTTTAAAATGTATATATGGCGGAACTGAAAATGCCACGGCAGAGGGTTTCTGAGAGTCTGCTCTACCTTCTCGTTCATTCGTAATAAATGTGGTGGATAAGAAGGCGTTCTGACGTTCTCAGCTCTCTCATTTTGAACACAGAAATTTGTTTCAAAGTGAAAGGATTGCAGTTTCAAACTTATTTTACCGATATTACTACTACTACTACTACTACTACTACTACTACTACTACTACTACTACTACTACTACTACTACAATTATTATAACATCAATCAAAGTAATGTTGATAATCTATTTTACATAGTAAAGATGGTGCCTACTTTATATGTCTGTAGATTCGTTAGACTCCTCCTAAAATTCACAGCTGGGTTAACTGGTGGACTGAAAACCGGGAATCGAGCTGCGGACCTTGCTAGTGCGACCAAATCTTTAGCCCCCAAAAAAGGTAAGATGGTGCTGCAATGGAATAGATTATGACCCCTTCTTCTAGAGAAATTTCCAAGGATAAAACAAAATCATTTCTATGAGTATAGACGAGGCCCATCGGTTTCTCGTTTATTGATTGCTTCGACGTGGGACAAAATCATCTGGAAGGAAAGGTGTTAGGTGCAAGACCTTCTTAAATAATCAGAGCTTTAATAAATGTTTAAGCAAAGCCAGTAGAACGTAACCTATAAAGCTGAAGAAATGTTTTAGCTGGAATGTATTTTAGGGTCAATTAGGGTGAAAAAGGACTGCAAGTCATAATAAAGGCTTGTCAGATCTCATGGAATGTAACCTATAAACTCCGATATTTTTAAGAGGAACTTAAGACAGTGTTTGTTGGAGTAGCTTGCCGGTAGAGCGTTTATCTTAAGGTTTAGAAGTTTGAATGAAATAATTATTGAGTCCATCGAAAGTGATCTAAGAATAAACAAAGAAATGTCTCAGTAAACTGAAGATAGCAAATTGTATGAAGAAATGCCAGACATTCTCACAAACGGATCCAGGCGAAAATATTAGTAAACATGGAGGAGAGCTACTCGTTATATCGAGCTTTCCATTAAGTTAAAGAATATAAAAAAACTTCTGTAGTAGCCTTCGTGAAACTGGAAGCTCGAAAAGAGTTTGCAAACTTTACTGCTCAGCCGTTAGCAATGGCAAGTTATAAAACAGCCATTGCTCAGCTATCAGCAATACCGAGACATTTAAACAGCCCTGGAAAACTAATTTATCATTGTTGTCTTTATTGCACGCACTCTCGAAGCAAGAAAGACTGCCAAACTCTAATTTTTAAGTCCAGGAGGTGAGGAAGTGAGACCTGCGCTTGAGTGTTCATAAACAGGTTGTTTGTTATTTCCCACAGAAAAATATAATAGGGAGAAGTATTATGCTACATACACAGAACTTCTGTTGTATTTTGTTTGGAATTATGGCTGAATCTATTGAAGTATAAACATCCTTTAGCTTTCCTGAATCTTTCTCTTGGTAATATCCTTAAGATTCCGCTAGCGGTCCTGGTGTTTTGATTAACCTTTATTTCAAATGCAGGTGACATTATAAAGTTTATTTTCTGCTATGCATCGATTTTTTATACGACAGCTGAAAGTTCATGTAAGTTAGTTCAAACGCGCAAGAAAATCTCTCTCTCTCTCTCTCTCTCTCCTGCAAGTGAGTGCATTTATGTGAACCTTTCTTTGCCTGACCAGTCAAACGGTGGGAAAATTAGAGGTCATGGGGTAAGAGAAGGCTTAGAATAAAATCTTGCATCAAAATAATTTAGAAAAACAATGAACATTCTTTGGAATACTTTCCTTCTATAGCCGTTATTGGATAGACCCATTTCACGCAGTGGCAACAGTGTCAAATCATCACGTCATATCTACTTAGCATGAAATTAGAGCAAATCTATTCAAGGTGAATATAAGTAAATAATATAGTCTTATGCTGTGGTTTTCATAATGCAGTAATCTCTCCTTAGTCATTGTGTGTATGTATGTATTGTTGTATACTGTATAATTTTGTTTTCAGGTGTGCAGATTCCATAGAGAGTTAGCTTAAAATGAATGTGTTTAAACCCTGTATGGTTTATAAGAAGGACGATATATGGAGTGGAGAGAGAGACACAAGGTAGTTGTGCTATAAAGAGGCGACTAGTTTTCGTCGATATACAAGACTGCTGAAGTAACACATTCTTATATGGCTCGATCAGAAAGCTGTTGGGTGGTAAATCCTATCACGAAAGCTGCCTAACATCATTCTGGAATTTTCCATGAGACGATATCTTTTCATTTTATTATGGTAACTAGAGATTCTTTTGTTCTGAAACTATGTAATAATAAATATTATTATTAACTGTAATTCCACTTTCTCTCTAATTATCGTTTTTAAAGAGTTTTTAAAATGAAAATCTTGTCTAAGACCCTTTCACACACTCGTATGGATGAACGGCCATGCCGTCTATAGATGCCTATACAGAGAGGGTCATTCTGAGTCTGATAACCATGCGAAGGGGAGATCTGTGGATCTCTCTCTCTCTCTCTCTCTCTCTCTCTCTCTCTCTCTCTCTCAGGACTTCGTATGTCCTGTTGTAACGTGACTGATATTTTGTAGTCAATGGTCACTCGTAACTTTTAACTGTTTAATTCCTTAGTAAATGTGTCTGAGTCATCTGAACAGTGTATTTTATTGAGTGAAGGTAACAGCGCCTAATAATAAGTGTAAGAGGCCTAAAAAGTGGAGAAGTTGATATCAAGGTATTGTAACATAATCATTGTTTTTTAGTGCACTAAAAATAATATTTACAGTGGTTATGTGCAATTATTCTATTTTTTCCTTTTTTAATACTTTTTCATGTTGTATGTTTTATGCCTTACCTTTTGAAGGGTTTTTATATAAATGTGGTGTGTTTGCTATTGTCTTAATGCTTTGCTTTACATTTTGATGTTTTCTTTTTTGTTTTGCAGAGTGTATTTCTGTGTTTTTGCATTCACATTTTTGTTTGATTGATTTAGTTGCCTTATTTTGTTTACCACTTGGGAATTAATTTACTTGTACTTCTTTTCAATAATTTTTTGTTACTAGCAATTTAAATTTTACTTGAATAATTTTTTGATTAATTAATAAATTAATTTCTGATTTAATTTTGACTGATGATTAATTCAGACTTAATCCAATTTTGTTTTGTTTTCAAGTAATAATAAATTTCCCTGAGTCTGTTAAAGTCATGTATAATCTTTGAACTTAGAAATAAATTTTTGTATTTAAAATTGTTATATCAGAGTTTCATTTGTTGACCCACCAGTAATTTTGATTTAATTAGATACAGAGTGGTAAGTGAGATGTTTTCCCTCAAGCAATTGAAGTGAGCTCGAACCAGGGAAATACTTTGACTTTTATAATGTTGTTGGAGTGATGCCCGTTGATTTTACCTCATACCTGTTTTAATGAACTTATTCACTTTTCTTTCATGATTGATAAGTTTTATAAGGGATCACTGTTGCCTTTAGAGAAATCAATCGTTTTGTATTTGTGATCAGGGTTCATGTGTCTGGCTGTTGTGAGGTAACTATAATTGTCGGATAAATGGTAAGTTTGGTAATTAAATATCAAGCACTTAGATACCAGGTTTAATTTGAAGATCAGACACTGGGCACTTCGTCACAATAGGGAATAAAAACAAATGCTAGGGGAGAGGTTCAGGAGCAGATGCATCCAGGGTAATCATTCTCAGGTGGATGAAAGGAGTATTTTGAGCGGATGTTGGATGTTGAGGTTAGACGATGTCGAACTGTTGTTCTGTAGTTTTTCTGTAAGCTCATGATCGTTTATCCTACCGGACCAAGAGATGCAAAAATTGTTAAAAAAAAAAAAAAACGAGGTATTTGCTTTCTTAATATGGTAACCTTAAAATAATTTAATCCTATTTAGCATAGCTTTAGATTTAACACATTTTTGTGGTCAGAAAATATTATTTCCATTTTCCTGAATTTACTTGTAAATCTGATTGGATAATATTAATTTGTTATGTCAAACCATTAACAGACGCGCATAAGGGCAAATATAATGAAATGTCCTCTATTACTCGCTCACAGAGAGTGTAATATAAAATTTAATTGTTTAATTATCTGTGCTCTAAATTAAAACTGTATAACAAAATTTCATGTGATAATCATGATTGCATGATTCAGATTAGACGTTTAATTTTACTTCATGTTCCAAGTTCTTTATTACGGAAAATATTATTCACAAACAATTGGAGCATAGTGCATGAATGTTTTGAATTTATCAATTAACAAGTGAATGTCCTTTCGCATGCACAAAGAAAGACTTTTCTTACCAGGCATACATACTTACATACAATACACGATGCCTCTCTTTCTCCATAAGGTTATACTACACCTATATATTCATGAGACAGAGAACATGAATCTCCGAGATTAACTGACAAAGTCGTTCTGGGGGTTATCGATAAAATTAAGTAGAAAAAATGTAAATGTTTTCACTGAAATCGTCGGAAAGAAATGAATTCTGGCTTTAGAATTTATACAAAGTAATTGCAACAAACTATTTATGAACCTATTTTAAAAATAACATTCAGTTCCATTACAATTAGCATCACGTGCACTGGGGTCATAAGTTCATGAACCAGTTTAATGTACAGGATTTCCCAGGAATGTACAATATATACATCTCTCAAAAATGGTATGTTATTCATATGTAATAAAGGAGCGCCTAACAACCCGGTGGAAGCGAAAAGATTATTTTTTGTCATAAATTTTAAGCTTACGTTAGGAACTCGAACAGACACTCACGCACATACACGCCTATATATATCTATATCTATTTATATATACTTATATACATATATATATATATATATATATATATATATATATATATATATATATATATATATATTATATACAGTATGCACATGTGCATACACACACACATATATATGTATATTCACACACACACACACACACACATATATATATATATATATATATATATATATATATATATATATATATATACACACACATACATACATTCATACATATATACATGCATATGCAGTTTCCAATGGTCTAATGTTTGTCAGTACTGTCCCTGTGTATATATTGTGATTTCTACCACTAGCACTAATGAGTTCAGTCATAAACTCCCCTTTTCACACCCGTCAGGTGGGGATTCGTAGTCTCAAACGGTTGTGCATGTTCGCCGGTACTCTCTCGGTAGTATATGTATATATACTGTAATTTTTTACTGCTATGTCTCGGTCCTTTGTCAGTAGTTTGGAAATAAAGATGAAACAGGTCAGGACCTACACCTAATCTCTTACTTTTACACCTGTGGTACTATGTGTTAAGCGAATCACGTGTTAAAGTAATTATAATTATATATTTATAAATATATATATATATATATATATATATATATATATATATATATATATATATATATATATATAATATATATATATATATATATATATATATATATATAGGCATATATATATATATATATATATATATAGCATATATATAGTATATATATATATATATATATATATATATATATATATAGCATATATATATATATATATATATATATATATATATATATATATATATATATATATATATATATATATATATATATATATATATATATATATATATATATATATATATATATATATATATATATTGTAAAGATTAATAAAAAATACACAAGTGAAACTGTCTTCTCTCTCCTTTCCTGCTTTGGGTTGGTTTGAACCAGTGAAAGTCCGGGTATAGGGGCTCAGAGAATATAATAGTTGGGGGACAGTAATCTGCTTGCACCATTTTCTTTTGGTACAGAAAGATGAAAATACCATTTTCTATGAGATAGCAGCGCGTTCTGGGCCAGACATCGCCCCTACCCCAGTCCAGAAGCAATAAAAGGTCAGGCGAAGGCAGCCCTTTCACACGTCGCCAGCTTGCCGAGCAGTCACGCTCTGCAGGCCTTGCCCTCGCCCTCCTTTTTCCGCCGCGCCACGCGGAGCCCATCGCCGCCCTTGTGCCCTGTGTTCCATCTCCACGCGTGGCTCTTAGAAGACTGCAAGGGGGATTGCAAGTCTCCAAACGCGAGCTGATACTCAACGGCGGCCTTTCCATCATCCCACGGGCGCCCTTTTCCGCCCCAATCTACGATTAGAAGAAATACTTTGGAGAAGGAGGCCCTTTTGTCCACGCTCCCACACGTGGTTCTCGGCAGAAGACGTCGTCATCCCTACGCCCCTACAAATGTGGTAATGTACCCAAAACGAGTTGCTAGTCACGATTACTTAGCCCTTTGCATTTATTAATTTCTGGGCCTATAACTTGTGTTCCTGCTATTCCTTGGTTCAAGCCAGGCCCACGTGTTCACAGCTCCTTTCCTCTGAGTCACAGTAACGCTCGGGAGTCCTTTGGCGCCTTCAGTACACCCCTCGGTAATTCAATCACCAAATTCCAGCATTAGGACGGGTAACGGGTCCTAATATCGCTTCGGGAAGACGTGATGTAGCAGAATTATCCTTGGTCCGTGTTCCTGGCATTCCTTAAGCTCCCTCTTCGAGGACTTCACGGCAGCACTTACTGCGGTTTTCAGTTAATTTTCCCTTTGACCTTGTGTGCTATCACATAACTATTTTTATATCCACGTTGCTTCACACACTTCCTAGTGAAGGAGCCTCCGCTCCGTGTACTTCTTTTTTTGTTTGTGTTTTATATGTCCTGGGTATCTTACAAGGCCATTTTGAGTAGCACAATTGTGGAGTCATAAGATCCACCTGCACCAGGAAAAACATATAAAAATGGCGACCTTGCCAGATTCTCGCACGATTGCATCCCCTCTTCCCCTTTGTTGTTTGTAAGGTACTTGCGAAATCAGCAAATTAGCCAGCTAAGCTGGATATGACAGATTACTTAACCTTGGAAAAGCCAGCGCAACAGGCCAAGGAAATTCTGCGTAAGTAAACTGTGTTTATTTAACAGGACGCCTTTAGAAAACGTGACTAGTCCTAGGAATTTTTTTTATAGGGCGATGTCCGAGGAAAACGAGAGAGAGAATTGCCGAAACTTAGCTGGAAGCCTTTGTAACGCGGCTTGCATGCCATTCAATTAGGTTATATAGGTGATAAATCATTAAAGGAATAGTGCGATATTCCTCCTCTGTAGAAACGAAAGTGATTTCAAACTAATCATTAGATAGGCGCGAGACTCAACGGCAACCATGTGTTCGGAAAAGTCAGATTAGCATTGCTGACGCATTTTACCCTCTCTCTCTCGTTTTAGAAATAGGAGCGAAAAGCTTATATTATACGCCAAGGACGGTAAGTGGTCAACACAAATCGTTATCTTCAAGTTCGGGAAGTCCGGTATTTACGCTGTTCATTCATTTGGCGACGGCTCAATCGTCCATTCTGTGGCCCAGTTAGAAAACATTTGTTTGTTTGATTTGCTTCATTTACCAAATTGTTTTGCACATTAAAATCTGACATTATATTCTGTATTACTGATTTGTGTGTTTGTTTTGTGCCACATTACGGCCAGCGTGTGTTGCTCATCTGATTGTCGCCCAAAGTGAAATTTGCTCATATATTCTATTCTTGTCCCCACAAACTCGTGTCGCCGGGTCCGCTGGTGAGACTAATTCATTTTCCATTCAGTCCCCAAATGAGCCCGCTTTCTGGTCGTATTCGTGGGAGACCTAAATATATATCCCAATCTAGTCCCCAAGTAAGCCCGCTTGTCATTACCTTGGGAGACCAATCATTACTAATTCATCGCCCCCAATCAGCCCGCCGGCCGGTAAACCGAGACCACACCATTGCTAATTCATCGCCCCCAATCAGCCCGGGCTTCGTCGTAATCTGAGACCAACTGCTAATCCTCGTCCCCAATCAGCCCGCCACGGTAAATCGAGACCAATCATTGCCAACTCATCGTCCCCAATCAGCCCGCCGCCGTAAATCGAGACCAATCATTGCCAACTCATCGCCCCCAATCACGCCGGCCGTAAATCGAGACCAATCCGCTGTTAATCTCGTCCCCAATCAGCCCGCTTCGTTGGTGTAACCGGGAGACCAATCATTGCTAATCCGTCCTCAATCAGCCCGCCATTGCAAACGGCATCAATCATTGCCAACTCATCGCCCCAATCAGCCCCGCTTCGTCGGTAAATCGGGAGAGACAATCATTGCTAATCTATCGTCCCCAACTGTCGTTTTGTCGGTAAATTGGGGAGACTAATCATTGGGCAATCCTCGTCCCCAATCAGCTCCGCTTCGCCGGGTAAATCGGGGAGCATTCAACACAGCAACTCATCGTCCCCAATCAGCCCGCTTCGTCGGTAAATCGGAGACCAATCATTGCTAATCCTCGTCCCCAATCAGCCCGCTGTCGTGAATTGGGAGACCAATCATTGTTACTCATCGCCCCAATCAGCCCGCCTCCGCTGTAAATCGAGACCACCATTAAGTAATTCATCGCCCTAATCAGCCCGCTTTCATCGTAAATCAGGAGACCAATCATTGCCAACCCTATCGCCCCAATCAGCCCGCTTCCGTAAATCGGGAGACCAATCATGGTCTTGAAAAAGGGTCCAAGATTCCACAGTTTGGAAACAATTCTGGGTGTTACTAGCCCCCGAGAGAAATCCAAGAGACTGGCACAGGAGGATGACGCCATACAGGCAGAGAAACAGGGTCAGGAGAGACAAGTAGAAGCAGAGACAGGAACGGAGGCAGAGAGACTGGCTCAGGAGAGACGGGAAGAAGCAGAGAGACAGGACCTGGAGGGAAAGACAGGCTCATAGAGACGAGTGAGAAGCAGAGAGACAGGAACGGAGGCAGAAAGACAGGCTCAGGAGAGACGAGTAGAAGCAGAGAGACAGGAACGGGAGGCAGAAAGACTGGCCCAGGAGAACGAGATGAGCAGAAAGATTCGGCCCAGAGAAATGAGATGAAGCCGAGAGGGTGAGTGCATGCAGTGTGCCCATGAACTCGCAATGCTGCAACAGAGTGCCCCTTCTCCTCCACCTGCCACCCAGGGAATGAGTGCCTTCAGCCAGGCTATCACCTGCACAAAGTGACGGAGGTCGAGTCCGAGGTGGCTCTATTGCGCGAGACAGGGGGCGGTTAAAGGCCTGCCCCCGAGTGCCACCGAACCTCCCTGGTGTTGGGTGTTCCTGGAGTGGGAAGGCCCTGATTGCTTACAGGGCTCCTCCCGCTGGAGTGGCGAGGAAAATTGGGAGTGGGTCAGACGCCAGACTATTGCCAAGGCGGTACAGATAACCCTGAACGCTGAGGAGCAGATTTTTATGCCGGGCTAGTGAAGGAGGCCAATCAAACCTGGGCAGACTGGGCCTACCAGTCCGAGTGTGCTCATGTTAAATGGTCTTCGAGTCCGTGGGGGTTACTAATTCAACAATGCCATCGAACAAATAAAAATAGAGCACTTCCTCCTACACCACGCCCCACGACATCGCCGCAGAAGGAGCCCCCACCTTAGCTGATTGCTGCCGACTAGCGATCTCTGGGACACCCATCACTCCCAGGAGAGCTCCTGAAGAGGAAAATTCATCCTCCGGATTTCGGGAGCCCTCAGCCCAAGAGTGAGCCACTGGCTGCTGGTGCGATATTGCAGGAAGCCAGGCATGCCCCGCGAGCCAACGTCGAATAGGCCCCGCGCTCTCACTCCGCCGGGGGCCTCTCCAGTCACAAGTTCGCGATCACCAAACCCCGGTAGAGCTGGCCCTCGCTCGGGCACCCGCCCCACCTGCCGGGATTGGGTGGACGCATCGACACTCTCCGCTCTACAAAGGATGCCCTAGAAACGCACAGGCCCAAAGACGGTGGGCACAGTGGCCTGCCCGGAGCACTACCGGGTGGATTTATTGGAACTGTCAGAGTAGCACTTCTGGATGTGTGGGTCCAGCCCCCCACGCAGCTTGGAGAATACATTGGATACCGGTCGTGATAGTCCAAGGCCCAAGTCCTCTGGGGCCATCATCCAAGAAGGAGAGGATGACGATTCTCTGGATAAATGGGGACAGGAAGGACCTCCCCACCGTCCGCCTAAAAGTCACTACGAGCGACTCCGCCCGGGAGAGAGAGCACCTCTTCGGGGTCACGGAGACCCTCACGACAGGGAAGCCCCTCCTGGGTCAGGACCTGATCCAGTGAGGAACCCCGAGTACCCTGTGAAGGTGCCTGGAGCCTCCCAGCTGCCTGCTCCTGTCGAGGCCTCCGGGAAGGGTTTATGGACCCCCTGCTCCTCCGACCTGGAGCTGGGATCCATCCTCTGGCTGGGGTTGGCGGGGAACTCCTTTCTAACAAATTCCCAGAACGGGACAGGCCTCAGCACCAGCTAATGCTCTCTCTCATCACGGGGGCCATTGCTCTCCCACCCTTCTCAAGCCGGGGAACGTTGATAGAGGCCCAGAAAGAGGATCGCCACCTCAGCCTCACAGAGGTCACCACGAGAATGACATAGAGGACCTCGTCCGAGGAGGCGCACCTACTGGAAGAAGATACTGTATAAAACCACCAGGCGTCTACACCCGGCAAGTGCTGTGGAATTGGGCTGGTCCTGCCTCGCCAGAGGTGCCCGGGTCTCGCCCATGACGGCATAAGCGGCACCCCCGGGTAAAGAGAACCACCCCGCTACTCGAGACAAGTTCTGCTGGCCTGCCTGTGGAAGATGGGAAGAACGTAGCCTCCTGCTCGACTGTCAAGTAGCGGGAATCAAACGAGGTGTCCTAAAGCCTCCGACATCATCCTTCACGCATCCCTTTTCGGGACGCGTCGTAGTGGATTATTTACTCTCAAGGTCGAATCAGGAGGTCCGAATATAATACCTTCACAGCCATTGACCGCCACCGAGCATCCCGGTGGCAATCCCGCACGAAGCGAGAGTCGAAGAATGCTCGCCAAAGCCCCAGTTCTTCAGCGTTTCGGGTTCCCCACCACAATACAAGCGGACCAGGGCTGCATTTCCTCACTTCAAAGTTGAGTTCGACGGTATGGCCAGCCACGTGGTCAAACATTTCACCTCCACGGCATATCATCCCGAGAGTCAGGTGTCATCTGTTGGAGCCTCACCAGTCCTGGCGACGCACCCTCAGGAACTGGAGCACAAAGGAGGGAGGGACTTGGAGGAAACCCTCCCTATGCACTGATCGCCGCTTGCCATGCCCCCTCCGAAACCACGCTGGGCTGAGCCCATTGAGCTCCTATATGCCCACTCCAATTCAGGTCCTCACGACATCCTCACACGCTTCTGGGCGAGCCCCACCAGGAATTGGGCGAAGGACTTGCCCCAGATTCAAAGGGAACTCAGGCGGCTGGGGCCGTGGCCCAAGCCTCTGATAGCTTACCAGGAGCCGGCCACGATGAAGCTTGACGTCACAGCCCGCTCTGCTTCTTCTAACCAGGGATCAAGTCCTTATCCTCCGGACGGGTGCCACCCGGCCCTGAGACACATTTCACGGGCCCCACAAAATCTTTGGAGAAACGCGGGTACCCTAATTACCTCGTCGCTCATGTAAGAGGAGGGCCAAATGGTTCCATATAAATTTATTAAAACCATTCCACCTCTATGAGTAAAGAGTCACCAGGGTACACTCCAGCCGTTGGGGGCCGTGGTGGTACTCGCGCCCCTGCTCGGGACCCCACCTAAATTCGGTAAAATGGCAGCACCTGGATTCATCACCCCAGGCCTGAGAGCTCCCACCGGGAGAATGCTCGAAACCTGTGCCACGCCACCACCCTCAGGTTGTGCGGGGATTCCTTGGGGTGCACGGACGCCCTGCACCACTTGATCAATATCAGAGAGAGGGCATAAACTGGCTGTCAGGGATATTGCGGGTCAACCCGAGAAGGCTCAGAGGATCGAGAGACTGCCAAGTCTAACCTGGTCCTTGGACTCATCGAACCGAGCTACAGCCCTGGGCCTCTCGGTGGTTCTAGTCCCTAAGGAGTGTGTGAGGACCACTGTGTGTGGATTTCAGAAAGCTCAACAGCTGACGGAACTCCGACAGCCCTATCCCATTCCTCGGATCGAGGCTTGCCTGGACAGTCTGCAGTAGCGCCCATCTGGAGTAAGATAGACCGGAGAAGGCATATGTTCTGTCGGAGGAGTCTCGCCCTCGACAGCATTTATCACAATTGGGCGGATGACTACCAGTGTGCTTATCACGCCCTTCGGCCTAAAGAATGCCCCTAGCTGTATCCAGAGGCTAATGAATAAAATCTTAGCGGGTATCCCTAAATTGTGTGGGTATACTCCTTGACGACATTGTCACGTATGCCCACACACTCGAGGAACACCTTAGCCATACTGACAAGATATTAACGAAGTAAAGGCTAATCTGCGGATCAACCTCGCGCCAGTTCGGGGTTGGGAGATCACGTACTTGGGTCAAACAAGTAGGGAACGGGCGCTTGGCACCAAAGGCAGTTAATATTCAGGCCATCCAAGACATGGCCTACCCTCGCACGGTAAGAAGGATGCACAACGCTTATTGGCATGGTACAATATTTTAGGCGGTCATTCAACTTACCACGCGGGCTGCCCTGTTACCAACCTTTTCCGGAAGCGCTCTTCCGGTAATGGATGAATGCAGAAGGTTGCTCCTGGTCTCCTTCACACCCCGACTACGAGCAGCGCCGCTCTGTCTCGCCGCTGATGCCAGCGATGTAGGAATTGGAGCAGTAATAAACAAGAGAAAGAGCGGCAGGCACCCTGCTGCTTACTATGCCTGAAAATTAAACCCGCCAGAACCACATAGTAACCATAGAAAAGGAGCTCCTGGGTATGATTCTAGCTATGAAGCAATTTGAGTCTTACCACGCGGATCATACTTCTCTCACCGTATATACTCTAATTCATAACCCCTCAGGTACCTGACATCCTTCCAAATCGTGAATAAAAGGCCACGCGTGGTGCCTCATCTTCAAGATTATAACTGGAGAATTGAGCACATCAGCGTATCGACAAACAAAATTGCAGATATTCTGTTCCACAGCATAGCGAATAAAGCCTCAAGGGCCGTATATATAGCCTCTTCATCTTTGGAACGTCTTGGCACCTTTCATCCAGGAGAGGATGCCAGGCCTTCCGCTATCCTCTTCCTTCCTTTGGAATTTCTATCCCTCATCCTTCTCATCGATCTTCCTTCACACTTTCCTTACTTACCATCGCAAAGCGGCAGTTAATATATGGAATATCTCTCCCTTTTAAAATGCACAAACGGTTTATTTGAAGCAGTAAGAGAGACAGAGGTAGTGGCACGCCACACTGGGCCCTTTGGCACAAGGCAGGTTGTAAACTCTTCCTGAAGGGCCGCGCTTTGGGTTTCCTTTTTCCGCTCTTGGGCTGAGAGTTAGCTCTGACCGTCAGCCTGTTGGCGACGTGAAGTTATGTTGAAGTAAATCATAAATACCTCACTCTGTTATCCTTTATTTTCTACGTAAGGCTGTTTACTTTTGCATTTAATCTTTTCTAATTTTTTTTACTGAATTGTCACAAGACCTGCCCTTACGAATTTTTTAACGTTGTTTTAATCATACAAGCGGTCTGCCCCTTAGTACATGAAGTAATATCCTTCGCTTGTTGTTCTGTGTAGTTTCTTTTTTTTAATTTACATTTTTTTTGTTGAGTTATCCTGTGGAGAATGTTAGCCTTGTCTATTTTCCTCATTTGTTTATCCTCCCATTCATACGCCGAGTAGTTCATTTATAGCTTACACCCAAGTTGTAAGCTGCAGACGTAAAAATTTAGCGTCGCTTTAAGTTGGCGAATTAAACCTCGCTGAATAATCTCGCCTCACAGCTGTCAAGTTCTTTGTCCCTTCAGATTAGCGTTCGTGGGAAATATTAGTTAGGCTCGTCGAGCTTATGAACTGTAGGAGGTCGATGGAAAAGAAGAATTGAATTCTGTTATTACGATTTTGGTAAAGGGGATATTATTTAAAACCTACAATGTATTGTCACGACTGCCGCCTCTTCAAGGCACAACTAATAGCAGGCATGTAATATAGCATTAAGAAATCAGTGGGTTTACATTTGTTTCCTTTTAAATCTTGCCTTGTATGTTTCTTTGGGCTTCTTTGTTGTTGTTGTTATTTTTGTAATTTGAAGTGTTCTTGGTTTATTTCCTTGAGCGCTCTCTTTTTACCCCAGTAAAGTAAAACGACAAAGAATGGAAGAATCAGTACTATGAAGTATTTGAGCAATGATTAATTTGTATGTTCACCCTTTTATTGTATATTCTAAATTGCACTCTGCTCCTAAAGTAAACCTTCAGTTTGTTATTGATCAGTGTGGCATCAGAGTTTTGCAAATAAAGTAAAGTAAAGGTTGTAGCAAAGCAGAAGATAGAATAAAGTCGAACGCTTTCTTCGCCATTTTTATTGTTGTCAATATTCGCACTCGCTTATAGGTGTAATTATTATCTTGCAAGGGAGTTGTAAAGATTAGCGCCAAAATACGCTATGAAACTGTTCTCCTTTTCCTGCTTTGGGTTGGTTTGAACCAGTGAAACCGGGGTATAGGGTCAGAGAATATAATAGTTGGGGGACAGTAATCTGCTGCACCATTTTCGGGTAACAGAAAGATGAAAAATACCATTTTCTATGAGATAGCAGCGTGCCCTGGGTCAGGACATCGGCCCCCCCCCCTACCCCTGTCCAGAAGCAATAAAAGGTCAGGGCGCAGGCAGCCCGTTCTCACACGTGGTCGCGAGTTTAAGCCGAGCAGTCATGCCTCGGCAGGCCTTGCCCCTGCCCCTCCTTTTTCCGTCGCGCCACGTGGAGCCCATCGCCTCTTTGTGCCCTGCACTCACTCCTCCACGTGGCCTTAGAAGACTGCAAGGGGATTGCAAGTCTCCAAACGAGCTGATACTCAACGGCGGCCTTCATCATCCCACGGGAGCTCTTTTCCGCCCCACCTACGATTAGAAGAAATACTTTGGAGAAGGGAGGTCTTTGTCCACGCCCCACACGCAGCTCTTCGCAGAAGACGCCGCTATCCCTACGCCCATACAAATGTGGTAATGTACCCAAACGAGTTGCTAGTCACGATTACTTAGCCCTTTACATTTATTAATTTCTGGCCTATAACTTGTGTTCCTGATATTCCTTGGTCTTGGCCAGGTCCACGTGTTCACAGCTCCTCCTTTCCTCTGAGCTTTCACAAGTAACGCCTCGGGAGTCCTTGGCGCCTTCAGTGACACCCCAGTAATTCAATCCCAAATCACATTAGACGTGTACCTGGTGTCCTAATATCGTTTCAGGAAGATTTATGTAGCAGAATTATCCTTGGTCCGTGTTCTGGCATTCCTAAGCTTCCCCTCTCGGGAGGACTTCTACGGCAGTAATTTACCGTGTTTTCAGTTAATTTTCCCTTTGACCTGTGTGCTATCAAATAGCACTATTTTATATCCACGCGGTTTCATGCACTTCTCAGTGAAGGAGCCTCCGCCCGTACTTCTTTTTTTGTTTGTGTTTTATATGTCCTGGGTATCTTACAAGGCCATTTTCGAGTAAAAGTAATAATTGTGGAGTCATAAGATCCACCTGCACCAGGAAACATATAAAAAAATATATATATATATATATATATATATATATATATATATATATATATAGTATATATATAGTGTAGTATATATATATATATAGTATATATATATATATATATATATATATATATATATATATATATATATATATATATATGTTATATATATATATATATATATATATATATATATATATATTGTTACGTGGGTCATTCGGCTTGATTGGTTCAATTATTAATAACTGTGATTTATATAGCCTTGCTTTACATAAGACCCACTTAATCCTATCATTTAAGGCTGCAAGTTACCAAAAAAGACAGATAATTAACTTAATTAGATTGGTCACCAGTTGAAACTAGGATACTGAATATATTGATTTATTCTGAACACATGAATTAAATAAATAACATTACTCAGACAACGAGTTTCAATTAAAAGAAAACAAAATAAAAATGTGAACTGGGACTTTACGGGAGCTAATAACAGCTCCATCTTCGTCCTACTTCTGACACAAGATATTTCAACATAAATTATGGGAAGATGCAATAGCTGGGGAACTCTTGTGATGCGCCTATAAGCAATTTCAAGCGGGTGACTTTAGTACAGTGATATGCTAATCCTTCTCCAAACAAGATTCTGGTTATGTTCCAAGGCATGCCCAATTCTGGAAGAGACATATCCAGATAACAATTCGATATCAAGGACCTCTCACTTATCATTAACCCGTGGACGGATTGAGCTTCAGTGTGAAGTAAAACAGGTTTGTGGAGGTGGACGGATTGAGCTTGAGTGTGAAGCAGAATTATGCACCACTGTTATGGTAATAATGATTCGAAACAAAGGTGCCAATACTTCTATATGCTATAAATTCACTAATGGCAACTTTTATACAGACGTGAGACTCGGTGAGAGTTAGGCCAGTATCAGTAATGATTGTGACTTCAAGGGAGAAGGTACTGTATCTCTCTCTCTCTCACATGAGTCTTTTTGTAAGTTTGCTTGTAAATATACGAAGGGGTTGCTGTTGTTCTTTGTTTTTGTCTTTTATGATAGTATGTCGGTTGTAAATGTAATTTTACAAAGAAAATAGCAAAAAATATTAGAAAAAGCATGTAAAAGTAAAAAAAAAAAAAAGTTACTGAATCTTCCTTCTAAATAAACTTACGTGAATATTTTACAACAAACATGCAAAAAATTTGATACTGCTTTTATTTTTTATCTGTTTTGATATACTGTGAGCAGTAATAATAATTTTACTAAATCCAAAAAACTTATTTATTAGAAAAAACATATATAAGTTGGTAAAATTTACGATTGTCTTGTAAATGAGGCCCCACAAGGGTTGTAAAATAGTAATTTTCAACTTCTCATGGAAGGTAGGAAAAATTTTTAGAATTTTTATTTATACAGTGTGAATGTACGTGTCATTCTCTTTCCATTGATGTGATTTTTTTTTTATTTTGCCGACCTCAAAGTTTCCCGGTCTGGGGTGCTGCACATTGATAAATTATGCCATCCCTTAAAGGGTTAGATACTACCAATGTTTTTCACACACATTAAGGTCAGAGAGCTACCTGGAAATTCACTTGACGAGAAGAAATTGATACCACTGTTTCGAAGCAGCTCCTGTGTCTGAAGAGCCTTGAAACATGGTGTCTTATCATGCAAAAATGTGATTTCTTCAACAGATACACATTTTCAGGATCCTTGAGGAAAGGAAATACTCCACCAGTAAGCACAGTTTCTCTCAAGTATTCGCCATTCCATGACTGTCCTTTTTCTTTGATGATCCACATTAACCGTTTGGCTGTGAAACAGAAAAATTCCAAAATATTCAGGAAATTTCACAACTTGGCGATAGTGCACGTCATCGCTGATATCATCCAACTTTGCAGTCCAAATGATGTCATTTTTATGATTTGGCTTCCTGACTGTATAAATGAAGAATTCATCTGATGCAGCAACATTGAGAAAGTCAGCTTCACCCCAATCTTTAAAAAATGAACCACAAAACCATGCATGGTCTTCTCTCTGTTGCTGAGTGATGTTGGGCTTGCTGATAACATGAAATGGCTTCATACCAGATTTTTTCAACTCACGATATACAGCACTATAACTTCTCTTCTTTCCCCTTTTTGTTTCTAGTTCAAGTGCCAATTTACGTAAAGACTTTCTTGGTCTACCCACTGCCTCAGCTATGATGTCTTTTGACTCCTGAGAAAGGACTTCAGGCCTTCAAGATTCTCACTCTTTTTGCGATGACAGTCATATGGATTTTTGTTCCAGTTTCTTTTAATTGAGGATTCATCTCTTTTAATATATTTAGCTATCAGGAACGTGAAATGAAGGATGTGCCAGCATCCTAGCCTCTCTGAAGGTTATAGCCAGGATTCAGTCAATCCATCTGATTTCCTCCGAGTCGTTAGCCATGGCTGTATCTAACTCCGTCACTCAGTCTGAAAATACAAGAAATGTAAAATGAAAAATAGCTTAATAGAAACTTAAAATAATGTACTTGGAGATAGGCTATAACAGAAAACTTCATAACTTTCCATTTGTTCTGTGGAGGGGGCGCTCTAATTTTGAAACACTGGTATATATTATATATATATATATATATATATATATATATATATATATATATATATATATATATATATATATATATATATATATATATATATATATATATATATATATATATATATATATATATATATATATATATATATATATATATATATATATATATATATATATATATATATATATATATATATATATATATATATATATATATATATATATATATATATATATATATATATATATATATATATATATATATATATATATATAGGGTATTTCAAAATTAGAGCCCCCCCTCTGTCAACATAAACTAAAATTGATATGGACAAAAACAAAAGTAATTCAGAACAGGTATTTATTTAAGTTTATCTCTGAGTATTTAATATTTTGTGTGGCCTCTATCTGCCTGTACACAGCCTGCATTCTTGAGGGTATGATTTCAGGAAATCGCAAAAGAGCTGAGACTCAAACTCAATTTCCCTGAGGCACTTCGGTCACATCTCTTACAGTTGTTGAGGCTTGGTATACCATCATAGATCACTGTGCATGCTTCAACACGATCCTTTAAGATGCTACCAATATTTTTCACACACATTAAGGTCAGGAGCTACCTGGAAATTCACTTGTGAGAAAAATTGATACCACTATTTCAAAGAAGCAGCTCCTGTGTCTGAAGAACCTTGAAACATGGTGCCTTATCATGCAAAAATGTGACTTCTTCAACAGATAACATATTTTTAGGATCTTTGAGGAAAGGAAATACTCCACCAGTAAGCACAGTTTCTCTCAAGTATTCGCCATTCCATGACTGTCCTTTTTCTTTGATGATCCACATTAACCGTTTGGCTGTGAAACAGAGAAAAAATCCAAAACATTCAGGAAATTTCACAACTTGGCGATAGCGCACGTGATCGCTGATGTCATCCAACTTTGCAGCCAAAATGATGTCATTTTTATGATTTGGCTTCCTGACAGTGCAAATGAAGAATTCATCTGATGCAGCAACATTGGGAAAGTTGGTTTCAACTCAATTTTTAAGAAATGAGCCAGAAAACCATACACGGTCTTCTCTCTGTTGCTGAGTGATGTTGGGCTTGTTGATAACATGGAATGGCTTCATACCAGATTTTTTCAACTCACGATATACAGCACTATAACTTCTCATCTTTCCACTTTTTGTTTCTAGCTCAAGCGCCAATTTACATAAAGACTTTCTTGGTCTACCCACTGCTTCGACTATGATGTCTTTTGACTCCTGAGAAAGGACTTCAGGCCTTCCAAGATTCTCATAAAAGATTTTGTTATTGCTTTCTTTTTGCGATGACAGTCATATGGATTTTTGTTCCAGTTTCTTTTAACAAAGGATTCATCTCTTTTAATGTATTTAGCTATCTAGGAACGTGAAATGAAGGATGTGCCAGCATCCCTGGCCTCTCTGAAGGTTATAGCTCGGATTCGGTCAACCCATCTGATTTCCTCCGAGTCATTAGCCATGGCTGTATCCAACTCCGTCACTCAGTCTGAAAATACAAGAAATGTAAAAGGAAAAATAGCTTAATAGAAACTTAAAATAATGTACTTGGAGATAGGCTATAGTCAAAAAACTTCATAACTTTCCATTTGTTCTGTGGAGGGGGCACTCTAATTTTGAAATACCCGGTATATATAGATATATTTATACACACACACACATATATATATATTTATATATATATATATATATATTCTTATATATATATATATATATATATATATATTATATATATATATATCATATATATATATATATATATATTTATATATATATATATTATTACGTATGGGTATAGGGCTTAGCTGATGAGTTTATTAATTAATTAACATAATTTATGAGGCACTGAGTTGCCGATGACACATGTATCATGTCACTTAAAGTTACCGTTAACCTGAAAGAGAGACAATTACTTAATTATAAATAAGGTCGCCAGTCAGGGAAAAAAAAAATACAGAGAGTAACGGGTTACTCTGCAACACATGGATGACATCAAACCCCCTGACTTCCCAACTGGTCCCAACAAAGAAAGAATGTGTGGTTAGAGAGGAAATTACATGAACTATCACCCACGTCAGACACAGTCAATTTTCCCTTGCTTCAAGCAAAGTTATAATACAACGGAAGCCTATGCTGGTAGATATAGCATGCAGTTTCGTATTAGTGGGGGCTAATTCTCTTCTGAACAATGGGATCGAGACACAAGGCTGCCTGAATGCTGAAAATGACTAACTTAACCTTCCCTATTTCCTATTTACTGCATGGGAATAGTTGAGTGTCACTGGGCAATATTAATTATTCTGACACTAGTCTTCATTAAAGTAAATTGGTTATACCATATTATCGTAGTTGGTGGCGAAGAGGAAACAATAGAAAGGTTGAAATATAGGGGAAGGAATATTAGAAAACAGCAGATACTGTCGGTTTTCAGACTTACCGTTATGTGGTTTGTTTGCGCACTGCAACTGATGATACGGATTCTGGGAAACACATGGTAATGTTGTTCACTAATAAAAAGACAAGAGAGGTGGGGGGGGACAAAGGACACAGTTTTGCCTAAGCACGACATGCGTTCTCGGTCATGACGTTACTCTCTCTGACCTGTCTCAGGTCTCAGGGCAGGTCAGCTATTGTAGCGTTGGGCTGTTTTTATGCCTTTGTCCATCACCCCAGGCAGTCTGAAAAATTGACAGAGACATCGGTGAATGCATAGGACAAAGAAGAAGGAAGCTTAAGACCACCTTTACTAGAGGTTAATGGGTGAAAACCCTCTCTGTGAGTTAATACAGATCCTAATGCTAACTATCTCTGCTAAAGACACTCTATTTTTTCTACAATAAAAAGTATGGAATATAAGACTGCAATAACCTATATCTCTGCTCTAAATTCATTAATCAATATATATACTCATATATATATATATATATACAGTATATAGCATATATTTTACAGAGACACACTTTCTGTCTTTGTTTATATTATTTTCCTACAATAAAATATGCATAGAGGCAATATTATAGAATGTTTATAAATATATATATATATATATATATATATATATATATATACATATATATATATATATATATATATATATATATATATATATATATATATATATATATATATATATATATATATATATCTATATATATCATACACACACATATATATACATATACATTATATATATATATATATATATATATATATATATATATATATATATATAAACATATATATATATATATATATATATATATATATATATATATATATATATATATATATATATATATATATATATATATACTATATATATATATATATTGTATTTATATCAAAATATATTGTCAATCATTTAAATAGATGTTCATATATATATACTACCTTTCATTTTATAAAACAATTTTATCAAAAATAAATGCTTTAGTTAAGTCATCAACTTTTGGTTTCTCACTATTATATACTGTCCTATTAATAAAACAGACTATATGTTTTCTTGTGAACTTTCTTTAAAAACCTATCTTTTCATTAATATATAATTTTATTGAATCTAATATTTTGTTTTTTTCTTGGAACTTTTCTTTAATCTGACCAGGTTTTATATTTGGTATTTGTATAATGTTTATTCACTGATCTCTCTTCTTTTCATGTCTTGTTGAGTGGTCTACCGTCTTCAGTGCTTCGCGTGTTGAGCTGCCCATTACGTGATTACGATTTTGCTCTCTTTTCCTGGCCCGCACTTTACGTCTTGTGTGTGTTTGGGCAGCGCGAGAGAGTATCGGCTCCCCAAACAGAGGAGGTCATTTAATAATTTTTTCGTTACGGCTTTTTTTTTCTACTGGAAGCCCTGTGCTCCCGCCCTACAGCCTTCGTCGTTACCGAGAGGTCCCAATGGACTGATTTTCCCTCTCACTGTTTAGCACTTCTGGTGCTTTTGAGCTGCTGCTTGCCAATGCTGCTGGCTTTAGCCGTGTGTTTGACCTCCCGGAGTCGTCAGGAGGCCTTCTAGTGGTGGAGAACGGTAAGCAAACCGTTTGTGTTCTCCTCTGCATATTAGTCATAACCACCTTCGTGCCCCTGTTGATCCCCTCGGTGTATGGACGTCTTTAGTGATCCTTCAGTGGTATTTCAGTGATCCTTAAGTGGAACAGCCATTTATATAAATATCTTCAGGTTCGTATTATCGTCGGTTCGAGAAATTATGTACCTGTAAGGTGCATAATGTTAAACAGTGATTATTTGTAAAAAAAAAAAAAAAAAATAGGTTTAAGGTTTATTTCTCCCTATGCCTCCGTCTGTCGTATGCTCGGGTAAGTGTGTGGTTTTCTACCTCTTACGCCTTTCTTTCCCTTCGACTCAAAGTATAAAAGTTAGGTAGACGCTTGATGGTATAAGTGTTTATTTTTGTAAAGTTTGTATGAGTATTTTCTAGTTCTCCAAGGCAGCTTTTCAGGAACTTTTTGTGGTGTATGAAGTTTTTGTAAATTAAAATTTGATTGTTAAATTTACGTCAGTGTTTTTTATCCCTCTTTGAGAGTTGATTTTACTTTGTGAATTTTGTGTCGCGACTGGCTCTTGCCTGGTATTTGGCACTGAGCTGGTCTGGAAAAAGGACCCTTGAATAATGATAAAAAAATGTGTTTCGGGCTCTAGAAAAAAGATCTGGGGTTCGTTACAATATATATACATATAATTATACACACATACACACACACACACATATATATATATATATATATATATATATATATATATATATATATATATATATATATATATATATATATATATATATATGCTATATATATATGCATATTCATGGTCTGTATCGAAGGAACTCTGACATTTCATAGCAGGGACATAACAAAGGAGTGACATTTTATTGGGTGACATAAGGTTGAAGTGACAAACTAACAAAAAAGTATAAAAATTATTAAATCATTAAGATTTAATTTAAAAACTAGAACCACTGAATTGGTAACATGTTTTAAATATTGGCTAGATAGTTGGATGGTTGTCACTCCTTTGTTATGTCACCCTATGACATGTTAATCCTTTGGACTTTTTATATATATATATATATATATATATATATATATATATATATATATATATATATATATATATATATATATATATATATATATATATATATATATATATATATAAAAGGCAGTTCAAATACACACTCACAGCAAATTTGCTTGGACTTAACATTCAAGTTCTGAAAAAAGCAGCCAATGGAAAAAAGAAAACTATATCATTCTTGGAACTCCAGGAAAAGAGAAGGGTTCCACATTCTATAATTGAATGATGTCTTGAAGGTATTACATTAAGTGCCCTGCGTGTTTCCTTCTTGTTTGGAAATGTGAAATTGGGGAATCCGTCCATGATTTCTAGAAAATGCCTTGAATAACTATATATAGAATAGACTCTGGGAAAACTTCTTAAATGAGTAGAAAATTAATCATAGTTTTAAAGAGGACTGTAACGATTATGGCTGCCGGCGAACCAAACTGAAACCGTATCAACGAGTTATTGAAAACTTTCTGTAACTGGTCAATCAGAAAAAAAAATTATTATATCAGTTCGCTGGAGTAGAAACTTAATTAGGTATTGAAATTCCTTAATACATTCGTTAAACTTTTGTATTTGGGACAGGCTTTGCATGGTCCTTTACACTGACATTTTAGAAATCAAGACGAAATTCAGCGGAAGGTCTTTTCTTTGTTCAACAGAAAAGTCTCCATCAAGGGAGAAAGAAACCTGCCGTTAGACCTTTCTAGTTCGTTATTTCATTTTTTTTGGTCATCTGCGAAGCTTAAATTTGTTTAGAATTTTCTCTGCGGTCAAGTTTACGGAAAAAAATTCTACAGCTGTTGAAGCTCCCTGATCAAAAGTCGATCGCCAGACTCACGAGAATTGCTATTTGATTTTATTTAAAATGCTGCCGCGGTCCGTAAAAAAAGATTTTTACTCGAATCTTTAAGCCAATGCTCTCTCTCTCTCTCTCTCTCTCTCTCTCTCTCTCTCTCTCTCGGAGAACTTGAGTGTCGCTTTCTCTTTTTGTAAAGAACCACCGTTTCAGTGCAATTTTGGAGGACGATTGTTTAAAGGCCGTTTGGAAGATAAATTGCACAGTCATCTAGCAGATCTTATGTACAGACACCACACTATATTATATATATATATATAGATATATATATATATATATATATATATATATATATATATATATATATATATATATATATATATATAATGACACACACACACACACACACATATATATATATATATATATATATATATATATATATATATATTTATATATATATATATATATATATATATATATATATATATATATATATATATATATATATATATATATATATATATATATATAATGTGCACATGTGTGTGTGTACGTTTGTACTTCATTTCCCCTTACATTCAAATAAACAGAGGATTGTGCAAATATTCTTCCAAAAGTGCCTTTTATTTATCATTCGCCAAAATGATAGCTAAGTATATAGGTAAAATAAAACACTGGGTATAAATCCTGACCGGTTTCACCTTTAGTATTTCTAAGACATCTTCAAGAGGAATGACACACAGTGGTATAAGTTTAGATATATATGTTAGTATGGCAGTACAAACGTGCGTACACCTGATAACTGGACAAAATGCAAGATCAGTAAACCAGTAGTGTCTAAGGTCAGTAGTCCATTTACAAATCTTGTTTATCTAAGTGGATGGGCTCACACCTTGACTCTATGCCCAGGATAAATTACCTTCCTTATAATATATACATTTTAAATACTCCGTTGAAAATAAATGGATCGAGTTTGTACATTCCTCGGCGATGTTCATATTATTACAAAAGCTTTCATTTATAAACAGGATAACGGTTCTATCCAGTATGCTGATGGAATGAACCATCTTTCTAGCCCTTGTTCAGTTGATGGCATGCTTGCTGTTAACAACTTAATGGAAACTGAACTGTTTTCTTGCGTATAAATGTCTTATATATTTTTTATGCTGTTCTTTTCTCTTAACTAATGATTTTCCAGTCTGATCATTAAAAAACTTGTCACATGTTTTACATTAGCTTAGATATACAGTACACATCTTTTAGTATTGTCTGGAGAGTTCTTTATAAGCGCCTGTTTCATTGTATTATTGATCTTAAATGCTACATTAACTCTTAGGTTTTCAAGAGGATGGGGAAAAGCTTTCAAATTATTACAATATGGTAGAACAAGCAGGTGCCGTATGTTGTAACTTGCTCTGCTTTCATCATAAAGATTCTTTTTTGCTGGTCTTGATGCTCTACCTAATATAGAATCAGATATTTTAATATCATGTCTGTATCCCTAATTTTTGCTACCTGTATCCCTAATTACAACCCTTTTTATAAGGCTTTGCTCAGGGGTACATGTACGTAAAACTCTTGGAAACATGGAGTTGCAATCTGCTTTCTATACTTTATCGTTCCCACCAGAATAAAAAAAATAATATCTAATGTACAACAGATGCTATAAATTTAAATGCTATGAATTTCATAACCTTTCTCATACTTCTGTGATACCATTGTGTGGGTCTACACACACCTACAATAAAAATCTCTTTTATCCCGCGATGACTAAACCGCGAGAGAAACCTTGCGGTCGCGAGAAACACAACTTTTCTCGTATGTCTTCTGTACATATATCCCCATTGTCATTATTGTCACGATCTATGTATCATTACCATTGTAGGTGTTACCTCCCTCGGAGAGGGCGGTATGTTTCAACTTACCTCGAAAAGGACACAAAGAAAACATTGGTAGCGTTGTCCAACTTCTCCAAGCCGAGCGAAGCACTTTTCCTTCCTCTCTCTCTCTCTCTCTCACCTCATCCCTAACTAGGGATCTAAGTCAAAACCTGGATAACCAAATAGAATTTATTCATAAAATTTAACATGGCTCTGGTAATTAAAAGAAACGGGTCTTAAACCCAAGATGCAAAAAATGGAAACTGAAACAAACAAATAGATAATGGGAAATCAAGCAGAACATGGGAATCAAATAAAACTAAAGTCAACATCCCTTTTCCCCATCACCATTAATTAAGTCATATTTATCCAAGTCTATGACACATAATTCTTACAGTCTTAAGTTATTGTTCCGATAATACAACCTCTTTCCCCATCGGCCAGTTTAAATGCTCATTTAACCAGGAGCATAACTTCCCCAAACAATCTTGGAACCAATGAAACATTCATTCCACAGAGGGAATTCCAATTCCCAACGTGATCCCAACACACATGTGTCCAGGCACTATTGCTTCTAAAGAGGGAATGAACAATTTATTATAATATTCTTTGCATTAAGCATATCGTGACACACACACACGAACTCACGCACGCTCCCATGTCACACTCTAGACGGAAAATTCCGTGACGTCACAACGGAAGATTCCGTTACACATTGTGCCAGATATGGATGTCTATCACCTGATAACTGGACTTCCGGTCGCATTGCCTCATGCTCCAATCACGCCTCGGAACACTGCTTTGGGCGAGGTTAATGTTCACAAAAATGATAAATCTCAGTTTTCAAAATGAGAACGAATGAAAGCTAAAAGGTATTTGCCAATGTAATGATCACACCACCTGCGAGACCGCTGAATGTACGAACACATACCCCAACCTGCGAGGTCACTGAATACGAATTATATATTTAATATATGTATTGTTATACCAGCTTTCCAACCATATATGTATGATCTTCAATCAAATGTTCTGTATCAGTTCGTATGTATATTTCTGTCTGTGAACAAACACAGATGCTTGAATTTAATCTCTTTCTCGACCTGTCAGAGGTCGGGAGCTACATTGTGGCTTGCACGAGCTATTGACTTGTGTGAAAGTTTTGTAAATAAATCAGTAAAACTGTAGTCTCCGTATCCTACTCTTCCCTCGCCTCACACCATCATTTCATAGTCTGACAATAGGCACATGTGAACTGATGTTTTGAGATAAATGAATTCACACATAATATTGCCATCCCTATATTGTATGGATCGAAAGATCTGATTTTTTCTTGAAACTGGAATTAACTGAAAGAAGTTTTTGGTTTCAGTTAATGGAAATATACAAAGTGATCATAGCCGTCATAACGATAACTTTAAGATGAAAGGGAATTGCTTCATTTGTTATGCCTTTCAAACTCATTCCATTGATCGTCAGTTAACCATGCGGTGAATCTTCATGAGCAATTTATTGTCTGATTAGTTATAAAGTTTTGAAAAGTTGCTTTTAATTCTTGGCAGCACTTTGAGAGCAGAGCTACTTAATTTTTTTTTTTTTTTTTCAATTAAGAGCGTTCATGACTTTTCTTGTCTTATCGCCCTGTTTGTTGCAAATTTCTTTGAGCGAACTGGAAGGAGACTCTTATCTCCCCTTTTTTAAATATCTGTCTTACTTGAAACTATATCCTTAGAATAAATTGTACTGAGTGAGGTTCCACTTCAAGAAAAATAAAGTATCCGAGGAAGATTCTGTAAGGGAAAATTTTTTGCATTCCCTTTTATTTCTTTTCTGTGAGAATCGCGTCTTGGCACGTAAAAGTCGCTCAGTTTCAGTTCATAATTGTGTCCTTTTCCATGATTCTTTCCTTCTTTCCCTATATGTGTAGACTTAGGCAGTTCATTCCCTGGAGCTCATGAATGTGGCATTCCAAGTATTTTCCGAAATCACTTGAGGTCAAACCTCAATTAACTGTAATCATGCCAACATAAACCTTCGATACATTTTGTAAATACACAACTATGTTGTGCCCCTCGGCTCTTCAGGCGTCTTTTTGTTGGGAGTTTTTCCGTGCGTGCCTCCAAAGTCCGATTTCGCTCACGAAAGGCGATAATGGCCTTGTTATCGTCCTCTGGGTACACGTAAGGGCCTTATCTCATGTTCTGCGAAAGGCCGAATTCTTTTGCTGTCATTATATAAGTGAATTCAAGCTCACAAATATCTTTCTTAGTTATCAAACCAATTCTTGTATCCTATGTTTCCATAAGAAACGGCTAATGGGAACGAGAAAGTTACTGTCCTTATTTTTTATTGGTAAAAATGAAGAAAGAAAGGCAGAAAGAAACCTAAGGTGGAGGAAAATGATCCAACTCTCAGGAATTTGGCTCTCTGCTGAATTAATGTTGGAAATAATGTCAAGGCAGCTGGTACACGCCAAGTGGGTTTATTTCAGATGCAGAACTGAATAAATGCTCGAGTAATGTCTAGCATTTGAATATAAAGGATTTAATTTGATTATGGTGATAAATCATGTAACTGGATTGTTTTCCAAAACAAATGTTCCTGCCCAAAAGCTTCCTCAAGGAAACACAAGACATCAGGGGGAAATACTTTGGACAACTACAGTATACTTCCAAAAGTGTTATATGCATTTGCCGGATATCTCAGGAACTGGTAAACGAAGCACCATTAAACTTGTTAGATATCTTTAGCTGGTAACCCTCTCGAGATTGTTAACTTTTGAGTTAGTGCCGTTAGGGCACCTTACTGCAGGCATTACTAAAGGGTGCGCGTTTGCTTTTCCATTCTTCCATTCCCGCTGTCCACCGCCTTCAAGTGCTATTCTAAGTGCAACTGTGTGAGTTCTCTCCCAAATCCACCTCTAGATTCATTTTCTTTATTTTCTGTTCTCTTTATCGTCCTGCCTAACCACTCCAACTCCCTCTTTTGCGTCTTAAGTGCTGCCTGGTCAAAAGCGCCCAACTGCTTGGCCAGATAGCCTAAATTCCATCGATGCAATGAGTTGGGTTGGCAATTTGCACCCAAAGGTTTCCGCCTAAGTAAATGCTTTAGAGCTGGCCATTTATTGAAATATTTGTTTTCTCAATGATAAATTATAAGGTGACTCGTTTTTTGTGATGTTTTGGGAAATTTAACCCCGTGGGGTCAAGGCCACAGTCAAATTTAGATGTTTGTCGCACTTACTCTTTATCAGCAGAGCACACGGGATAACCGAAAGAAGTTTGATTTAATGATTAGATTTATGAAAATGTGGCTATAAAGTCAAGCAATGGTGCACTTTTAGCCATTTAGCTCTTAATGTGATCAGAGGGGTTGGAGTGGTTGGACAGCAAGACGGAATAAACAAGTGTTACCAGAGTTTAAGTAAAAGGAGATAAAGTGGGTGTAGCTAGGGGCCCGAAGGGACAATGTATTCAACCTTCAGTAATGACTACAGTGCACCATGCGTGACGGCACTAACCTCCCCCTACGAAAACCGAAATAACTATCGAAAAGTGCAAACTTCACCCTTGATACTTGGCAAACGTGTAGTATATACTCGTATGACTTCTCTTATCCTTATTAGCAACATTTGGAACGAACACAAGAGGAAAGCTAGTCTGATGGTGACGGATTGTTTAGGATATTCTAAATCAATGATTATCAAATTGACGTAAACCCAGAGAGAACTCTGAAATTACATTTAGTTTCATTTGAAATTCATGAATCTTTTAGATTACTAGAAATTATAATGGATTTTATTTTTAGTGGGATCAAAACTTCTGTTTTGTAAGCCTTCTGACGCCTCTCATTTATTACATTTGCTTGTATTTTATTGGAAGCAATTATGTATTTTCTACCGCAGTAAAATTTACCACGAAGTCTTACAGTTTATTGTGCCTTTACCAGTCATTCTCCTCGAGTCTCTTCTTAGGCATGAATCCAAAACTCGTGCACTGCCAAGGTTGACTCAGAGGCTGCCAATATTGACATGAGAGGCAATAAAGACCTAAAGATAAAATGTTTCAAGGCGAGGGTTTGTGTGGAAAAGTTCATTAGTTTTGACTGACTTTAATGTAGTACAGTCTATGATTCACACTTGTTAAATAAGCTGAATTTCATATCACCACAAAACAAAATATTTAAATAAATGAAGAGTACTCTAATATAGAAAGCACAAAAAAATGTTTTTAGTCAGTTTTAATCTGCCAATGAACACTAAATTCTTTAAATTTCTGTTGACTTCCTGCTTCCTTTATAAAATAGAAAATTGAAACTTTTATGACACTTCATCTATTTATCATAGGAGTTGTTTTTCTATAAGCTGAAAATTAGGCCAGACCAAACATAATGGGTGTATATCCTTGAAAGTAAGTACGTTTGGAAGACCTTTAAGATTTATTAAAAGTATCTTGTCTTGTATTGTGCCGTTTCGGTCACTGGATGGTCAGAAGCTTAAGTTCAAGAAGATAACCCCTGAATCATTTCAGTCTGTAATTGTTAGCTATAACCATTATTATTATTACTTTCATTATTATCATTACTGAATGTAATAACTTGGTTATTTTTAAGCAACTGTCGGAATTTACCTTGCCCTTATAGGCATTGACTAAGTATGTACAATAGCCAGAGAAACAGTGGAATTTAAGCACTAACACTAGACAATGTTTGTATTAAAAGAAAGCCAAACAAGGAATCAGGTATGGATACACTTAGCTGAGAGGTGAAGCAAATTATATTCAGTGTTTATGCAAGTCATAGAGCTGCTTGGGATGATCCAGAGAAAACTATAAATGGCATTGCACTTAGCGAGTATTTACTATCAAAACTTTTTTTATAGTAATATCATGGCTGATTTGTTTACTGTAATATTGTTTGATTGGTCGTTCTTGCAGGCCTAAAGAATATCGTTTAGAAATATGGGTGTCCCATATTTCTGCAGAAGTAAGGTTGTAAATTCTTACTTAAAGCACGTGAGTATGCTGTTTTTCCATATCATGATATAGGCCTTGTACTTCTAGTTGTCTGACTTGCAATACTTTCATTACAGCATCAGCTGGAAGGATACCAACACACAAACCTTCTGAACATGCTTTCTTTTCTGTTTTACAATAAATGCCCATTGTGTGGTTTCTATCTTGGAGGTCATTTAATATTTTATAGCAGACCCTCTATTCAAAGTCCTCATTCAGATCTGAACAGTTTTTCGTCTCATACAAATTAAAGTTTCACATATTACCTCTTCCCATTATCATTTCATTTTACTCCTTTCTTTCCATTGGTCAATATTCCCTGTTGGGTGTGACTGTTGACTGAACACAATTAAATGCTAAGTGCTGTCTAAGTACATCACACACTTGATCATATTCTTCACTGTCTACTTAATTTAAGGCTTGCACTGCCTTAAATTTCTGTTGCGTTACATAACATTCTAAGTTCCTAACGGCTGTGGGACCAGTGGTATCAAATTCAACGAAAATACCCGAGAAAAAGCTGCTGTTATGGGACCAAGAGGCAGAATTTAATAAAATATAAACACTCCCCTAGAATGTCATTAAAATTTCGTTTTCTTTGGCCCTTTCCCTAATGGTCTTTTAAAATCTATTTTTTATTTAAGTTTCACAGTTCCAGGTCACCAATTGCAGGGTCATAATGATGTTCCTAAATCGCCAATTGTGTTTATCTGGTTAAAGAGTCATCTAAGCCTTGATAGCTGTAAAGGCTCAGGTGTTCCCTCACTTGTTGTTACGAAGCGCGTTTTGCTATTTCTAAAGGAATTTAATAATAAACGACAACTGTACGCATGTGAAAGAAACTTTACCCTATTGCTTATTTACTCGAAGATACGGGATCCATGAGTTTGCTAAATTTCTATATAATGTGAAGAGCGTAGATCACTTACTCTGAAAAGAAGACTGGTGTAAATTTTAAATGTGGGTGAAAGCGATCTTGAATACTTTGAAATATTAATAAGACAATGATACTGGATAATAGTCCCACATATTTATTGTGTGATTGTGTGTGTGTGTGTGTGTGTGTGTGTGTGTGTGAGTGTGTGAGAGAGAGAGAGAGAGAGAGAGAGAGAGAGAGAGAGAGAGAGAGAGAGGGAGATTGCAGCTTTACAATATATATGCTAGACTGAGAGTACAAACAAACATACAGACAGCTGGAAAAAGTTACATATTCATCACTAATCTACAGGCATTAAATTACTATATCTAATTCGGTATTAAGAGCTGTAAAATATGAGAGAGAGAGAGAGAGAGAGAGAGAGAGAGAGAGAGAGAGAGAGAGAGAGAGAAAGAGAGAGAGAGAGAGAGAGAGAGAGAGAGAGAGAGAGAGAGAGAGAGAGAGAGGCTGGAGGATAAAGTATGGGGACCTTAAGTAGGCAGGTGATACTGGTATACTGCAGGTAGGATACTGTAATTTAATGCCTGTAGATTAGTCTGAAATATATGTCTTTTTTCCAACTGTCTGTATGTCTCTTTGTACTCTCAGTCTAGTATATATATTGTAAAGCTCTCTCAGTACTCTTGAAGATCTCTCTAAAGTCGAAAGTAGTCAGAGTTTTTTAATAAATATATATATAATATATATAATTAGGATATTGTAATTTAATGCCTATATATATATATATTAACGAGGTCAGAAATCAAAGTCTAAAAGTCTGACAATTTCCAACTGTCTGACAGTTGACTTTTTCAGTTTGTAAACTCTCAGTTTAGTGCCCAAAATGAATGAGAAAAATCGTGTGAAATTACATTAAATTCTACTTCCTCTGACGTGTTATTATCTAGTAAATGGAATGAGGCCTAGGAAGAAATAGTTAGCTTATACTTTGCATATTTTATTGCAAAGATAGTTCAAAAGTAACTAAGCAGTTTTTGTGATTTAATTTCAGGAACGGTAATTACAAATGCAATCAAAACTTCTGTGTAAGAACATACATACACACGTGCACATGTAACTATGTAAAAGGACGTCATGAGCATTTTATAGAAAGTTTTAGTAACACCTAAGATGAAGCTCTACTCAATCGGGTAAAAAGCAGATATATTCATCACTGATGTATACTGGATAAAAACACAGTCATAGTGAGCCATTTTTTTGCATTACCGCAACGATCAGGGACACCCAGGGAGATTCGCTATCCTGAATAATCCCCTGACTCCTTAATTTCTCTATTTCCTTCTCTACTTTCCCTTGGTGGTGCGCAGGGACCCTGTAAGGCCTTGAACGATTAAGTGGATGGTCCCCTGTGTTGGTTCACCAAGGGGGCTCATCTCCGATGGCCATGACATCATTGTACCCTTTGACAATCTCTTCTGATTCTTTTTGATACTCAACCGTGTTGCTCTCACAATCCCGCGCCGGCAGTTCTCACGTGCACCCTTGTATGCACTTTGGAAGTGTGACAGCTGCCAGAGTCTGTACGGGCATGAATTCTTTTATTTTGCACACGGACCACCCATGCTGATCCTTCAGGTTGGGTCTTAGGAGCTTGACAAACGCGCACACACACACACATATAGAGGAATTAAGGAGTCAGGGGATTATTCAGGATAGCGAATCTCCCTGGTGTCCCTTATCGTCGTGGTAATGACAAAAGATGGCTCACTATGACTGTGCTTTTATCCAGCATATATCAGTGACGCCTATAGCTGCCTTTTACCTGATTGAGTGGAGCATCATCTTAGGTGTTACTAAAACTTTCTATAAAATGTTCATGAAGTCCTTTTACATAGTTACATGTGTACGTGTGTATGTATGTTTTTACACATAAGTTGTGATTGTATTTGCAATTACTGTTCCTGAAATTAAATCACAAAAATTACTTAGTTAATTTTGAACTGTCTTTACAAATAAAATATGCAAAGTATAAGCTAACTATTTCTTCCTAGACCTCATTCCATTTACTAGATAATAACACGTCAGAGGAAATAGAATTTAATGTAATTTCGTACGATTTTCTTATTCATTTGGGGCACAAATAAATCGTGTATAAATGTTTAAATTTCAGAACTAAAAAAAGTAGTCAATTGTAATGAGAACAAGTGTAAACTGTTCAGACTTTTAGACTTCGATCAACTCGTTTGACCTCGTTCACTCGTGACCCCGACAAACCCAAGGAGCAAACGCTGACCCAATAGAGAGCCAGGAGAAAGGTCCTTCGGTAAAGTTTGCAATCTTCTAGGAAGGAAAAAGAGTGAGAAGGAATCTCCGAAGTTGGAACAATTTTCTAGTTAAGGTGATTTACGAGAATTCTTTGAACTTTGTTTGGTTCCAGGTAACGAATGGTTAATTTAGGAATTGCGACTCTGAGATGATATGGAATAAATCATGTTATTATCAATTATTCACCTCTTCAGTAAAGTGGTGACATCTTCGCTACTACCAGCTGGATTATTATTATTATTATTATTATTATTATTATTATTATTATTATTATTATTATTATTATTATTATTGTTATTATTATTATTATTATTATTATTATTATTATTATTATTATTATTATTATTATTATTATTATTATTATTATTATTATTATTATTATTATTTCCATATCTGGTTTAGGGAAATCATAATTAGTATTTCTATCTGGTTACTTTGTTGAGTGCTTTTCCCTTTCTCTAGAAAGCAGAAATCACGTGTAGCCTACTGAGTAACGACTAAACCTTAGGAAACCAATGTTTTTTCCTGTACTGAGTGAGGAAGGTCTTGAAAATAATAGAATAAAAAAATCATCTGAATTTTGGTACATTCATTATCTTTGCTGTTGGAAGTGTATATCGGGAGTGCCAATGTTCTTAAGATCATTTTTTTAAAGAGCCCCTCTCAGGTTGGGATGTCTTCATGTCAGTGGACTTTTGGCTCAAGTTCTTCTGCTAATGCCTTGTCAGCATATAAAGATCTGTTTGTCGTTTGAGGACAATAAATTAAGGAGAATCATGAAGATTATGGAATGGACTTGCTTTGATTAAAACTTTATCATGTCTTTCATTTCGGGAAATATTGTGAAAAGGTTGATTTTCTTCTTACAGCCGTCTAGGGAAAGGTTGCACTCTGCACTGATGTCTTTGTCTATTTCACATTAGGTAAAATTATCGTTCGTAATACAGGAGCATTTTGCTAGATTTTCTAAGTGTAAAACAAGATTGTGACTTTTTTTCCATTTTGTGTTTCCTCCAAACCTTTCAGAAGAGAGAGAGAGAGAGAGAGAGAGAGAGAGAGAGAGAGAGAGAGAGAGAGAGAGAGAGAGAGAGAGAGAGAGAGAGAGGGATTACAGTAAGCTGCAGCCAAGTTTCACTTCAACGTCTAATCGTAACTTTCGGGGTTATTTTCATTTCTTTTTTTAATGAATTTTTTTTTCAATACTCCAGCTTTAATGCTGAACTCTTGTAGAGCAATTCTTGTAAAATAATTCTTGAAATATGATTCCCTACCTGAGCTAATCTTTTAAATCCCCGATATTTTGGTTTTGCTCTTGAGTGCCTCACATTTTTTGTTCCTAGGGTAAAAAAAGAAAAATCCTTCCGTCCAGCAGAGCATATTGAAGTTCCTGGATTCGATTTTATTTCTGTTGTCTTTGTACGTTTTTTGAAGTTACCCTACAATGTTGTTTAATTGACTAATAAACACGAATGCAAATTTCCTTGTAAAACTAAATTTACAGAGCAAAGCTTTTTTTTTGAAATTTTTAGCAGGATGATAATTGAGACAAGACGTTGATCTTGAAAATGATACTTTATTAACAAACTACAATGGTATTTATATGAATTGCAGACCAATCAGCAGCCAGGAAATTTACATAGTAACTAACAGACCAATAATGCACATGAACTCGATTTTAGACTTTGTATCTTCTGTACAGATGAAAATCAGGTGCGTAACGGAAGTTGCTGCCGTCCTGCTGGTTTGATGTGTTACTAAGGAGCAATGGCGTGAGAATCACGGTTCGAGAGCCAGGTGTGATGCAGGTGTCATGGAAATTGGTGCCAGCCTGTTGGCACAGCGCGGGAACCTCTTCACGTGGCACAATACCACCCCTTAAAGTTGACCAGGGCGTTGCAGAGGGCATCCCACCCTTGAAAACCAGACTGGAGGAGTAATGTTGCTGGGCAAATATGCTGGGTTCAGGCGGTCGAGGGAAACCCAGTCTGTTGTGCCACAGATGGTAATGAGGAAGGCTTTCTGCTTGCAGTCAATGAACCAGTAGGGGCCTGTGTAAGGCTGGGTTAAAGGTGGTCGTACAGCAATGGTTCTGATGAACATGTGTGTTGCAGTAAGCAGATCCTAGGGGATAAAGGTCTTGCTGCTTAGCTTATAGGATGGGCGGTCAGGGACAAATTTTCCGACGATGGTCTGGAGTCTAATGATGTCGGGTGAGGAGTTTTTGTCAGGGAAGAATTTGCCAGTTATCATGAGCGGATCACCATACACCATCTCGGCTTATGACAGGTCAGGCCCTCTTTAGGTGTGGTCCAAAGGCTCAGGAGAACTCATGGAAATTGTGAGTACCAGGTCAAGGAGTTGCAGTGAGACATCAGGGCTGCTTTCAAGGTGTGGTGGAACCTCTTGACCATGCCATTGGATTAAGGATGGTAGGCGGCTGTGTGATGCAACTAGGTGCCGAGGAGGCGGTTTAGGGACGTCCAGAGCTGTGATGTGAAGGTAGTGCCTCTGTGGGACATGATGTGATTGTGTACACCGAATCTGGACACCCACGATGAGAGGAAAGCACTGGCACATGCTGCTGCTGATGCCTCTGTCATAGGGGCAGCTTCAGGTCATCTTGTCGAGCAGTTGACCACTGTGAGTAGGTAACAATGTCCTTCAGAATGCGGGAAGGGTCCTACAATGTCAATGAGGACATGGGCGAAATGGTGTTGCAGTTGATGAAAGAAGCCCACGCCTGAATTTGTGTGACGTTGGATTTTAGAGAGCTGGTAGGACATTCACCGGGTCCACGGCTTTGCATCTTTTGATATGCCGTGCCAGATGAAGTGCTTCTTCAGGAGGGTGGCTGTGGATTATCCTGAAGGGTGTGCCAGACCATGGATGATGTTGAAGACATGATGTTTGAGTGCCTGTGGGATCCATGGGTGTGGCAGCCAGTGCTGATATCACAGAGGATGGAGGTAGCGTAGTTGTCGTTGACGGGGAAGTCGTGCCATTTCAGAGACATTAAGGAGGTCTTGCAGGCGTTGAGCTCTGGGTTCCACTGTTGCCTGGCTGCCAGCTGCTTGTAATTGAGGCCGAGGTGTACTACATTGATGGAGATTCTGGGGATGGTGTCAATGGCGGGGTTGTGTATCTGGAACGCGGTGAAGGGTGCAGTTGAATTCGGCGATGGCTGACAAGGGGCGGCACTGATGGGGTGACCAGGCATAAGACTGTTGGTTTATAGAATGTACAGCAGCAGATGGTCATTTTAAAGGGTGAAAGGTGTGGCCTCCAAAAAATTTCTGAAGTATTTGATGGCGAGGTATACCTCCAGGAGCTCGCGCTCAAATGTAGAGCAGTTTATCTCTGTCTTGCTGAGTTTCCTGCTAAAAAAGGCGAGGGGTCGAGGATGACCATGGATAATCTGCTCCAAAATAGCTCCTATGGCTATGTTGCTGGTGTCCGTGAACAGCAGTAGTGAATGACCTGGTGCAGGAAAAGAGAGGGTGGTGGCCTTGGCAAGGGCATTTTTGGCGGAGATGAAGGTGGCTTCCTGCGAGGATCCCCAGGTGAGGGTCTTGGGCTTGCCCTTGAGGACTTCATAGAGTGGGGCCAAGGTTGAAGTGATGTCGGGTGAAAAGCGATGATAATATTTCACCATTCCAAGGAATTCTTGTATACCCTTGATGGTGGTAGGGTGGGGAACTTCCCGGTGGCGGCAACCTTCTCTGGCAAGGGCTGGACACCCTCAGGTGTTATGAGGTGCCTCAAGAATTCTACCTCTTGGTGGCAAAAGAGCATTTTTCATATCAAACAATGAGGCTGTCTTCTTGCAGGCACTGGAGGATGATGTGCAGGTGTTGGAAGTGTTCTTCCTTTGATGCAGAGAAAATTAAAATATTGTCAACATAACAGATGCAGAAGGGACGGTCTCCCAGGATGCCGTCCATCAATCGCTGAAAAGTAGCTCCTGCACCATGGAGGTTGAAGCAAGAGCAATTGAAGGTGAAGGTGCCGAAGGGCGTTGCGATGGTGGTCTTCAGGATGTCTTCAGGATTCATGGGGACCTAGAAGTAATCTTTGAGAAGGTCCAGCTTTGAGAAGATTTTTGCAACGTGTAGGAGGATGGTCACATTCGTGATGTTAGGGAGGGGGTAGTGGTCAGCCTTGGTGATCACGTTCAGCTTTCTGTAGTCCCCACATGGGCATAGGGTGTCGTCCTTTTTTGTTACTATGTGGAGGGGAGATTCCCAAGGACTGGATGCCTTTTGAAACAAACCCATCTTCTCCATCGCTGTGAAAATTTTCTTTGCAGTGGCAAGTTTTTCGGGTGGCTGTGGACATTTGGTTGGTTGACTGGATACAGGCAGAAGGGCACAACAAGCCCCTTTGTCGACTAAAAAGCGAGTACTCAGGTGGAATCAAGGATAAAAAAGAAAGAGGCGCTGGTAGAGCATATAGGATTGGATATGTCAGGATTATGGTTAGATTCATGTACATTAGTATGGCCCCTTCTTGAGGGATACACACCTGCTGTCTACCGTGAGTGGCGGTAGCAGTTTCACGCATTTTTTGGGCCATGGGCATCCTGGGAGGCAGTTCTTGGCTGCAGGGTTGAATGTTCTGTGGTGTTGGCAAAGCTGAAATGGCGGCGATTGCTGCTGCATGTGGGCAGTGAGGGTTTGTCCTGAAAGATTGTGAGGGTTTGACGGCCATGGTGGCCTCTGTGGAGTTAAGAAGGTCATCTGTCGCTGAAGGGTTGGATGTTCCCTGAAAGGTGGCAAAGGCGTGGGTGTGGCGGTGGTTTGCAGCTGCGTGAGTGTCCATCAGATTGTCTGCTAGGGCAGCTAGGGTATCACCAGGGTTTGTCTTTGATGTTGGTGGGTGCTGCCCTTACTGACGTTGGCAGGTGCTGCAGCCAGGGTGCCTTGAGGATGTCAATTGATTTGGGGGAACTGTCTGCTTCAGGAGGAAGATGGGAGAGGGCTCTCATCTCGAGAAGGGCGGCAGATGGGCATTGGTCACCTAAGGGTTGCTGTGCTGCGTTGAAGATCTGTTGTACACAAATGGTTGGGGATTGCATGAATCTGTCTTGTAGGACTTCCTTCAGCTCTTCATGCTGGACAATGTCAGTGCCTTTAGCATCCAGCTACTCCTGTTAGCTGGGGGAAGAGGTGGTCTGGCAGGGTGATGAGAACATAATCTGCCATGGTCGACGAGGACCTTATGCCCTTGATGTGAAGTGTGACTTCGTCTCGATGGAACCAAGTGTAGGTGTTAGTCAGTCTGAAGGTCAGAAGCTTGACTTGGGTGGTGACATAGCAGGAGTGGCAGAAGTGAAGGGTGATGTGTCATCGCTGGCCATTTCAGGCATCTTTGCTGGGTGTTGGTGTGATGGGGTCACCACTTTAGCAGGACAATAATTCAGACAAGACTCTGATCTTGAAAATGATACTTTATTAACGAACTACAGTGGTATTTATATGAACTGCTGACCAATCAGAAGCCAGAAAATTTACATAGTAACTAACAGACCAATAATGCACATGCATTCGATTTTAGACTTTGTATCTTCTGTATAGATAAAAATCAGGTGTGTCACAGAAGTTAGCGCCATCCTGCTGGCTTGATGTATTACTAAGGAGCGTGGCATGGGAAACACAGTTCGAGAGCCAGGTGTGATGCAGGTGGCATGGAAGTTGGTGCCAGCCTGTTGGTGCAGTGTGGGAACCTCTTCATGGGTCACAAATTTATTTACATTTTCAATTGATCATTATTATTATTACTAATATTAAAATTCATATGTAAAATTTGTCACTTTTGCCCCTGCTGTTATCAATATCATTATTATTACTATTATTATTACTATTATCATTAATGACATTTTTTATGAAAATTTGCTGAGATGATGATACTATCCTTCTAATAGCCTGAAACTGGCAAAAACAGTCAAAATCCAGATATAAGATACATCTATAATTATAAAATCCAAGAGCATCTGATCTTGTTTGTCCTCCCCCAGGTGACAGTAGTGGAGACATGATACAGCCTCCCATTCCCTGAAAACTGGTTTGCTTGCCCTGGGTGGGGCTTGGGTAGGTAGTGTAATGGGAGGGTAGGGGAGACATCCACCCTCCTCCTGCAAACCTGTTTGTCCAGCCCAGTTGGGGGCAGGGTAGGTAGGGGATTGGAAGGGTAGGGAGACAGCAGCCCCGGGTTCTAGCGCGGGTAGCGTGTGAGCCAAAAAGCTCGTATACTATATTTTTCAAACAAAATTGCAACAGTGCTTCATTTGCATTTCACCCTTGTGCATTAATGCATCTTATTTTGAAAAAATGCTATAAATTTGTGCAATTTCCAATCTCCTACTTTTTTGGAAAAACATTAAAACTAGAAGCGACTGTCTTCGAGCCATTCAGCAATGTTTGCTCTTATGCTGAGCTGAAATAACATCAGAGACTGAGTTGAAACGGATCTAATGAAAATTTCCGAATGACGGAAGTCAAGTGTGTTTCAGATGAATAAGGCAGATTTTCTTTTCAGGTATCACTGAAGATTTCAAATTATTTGCCTAATTCTTAGGTCAGTTTTTTCCATGATGACTGAGATTAATCAAGCTAAAATTTATAATCTTAATTTTTCATCATTTTACTTTACTGGTTATGAGAAACATTGACCCCAAATTTGGAATTACAAATGAGACAATCGGAATCATCTCTTGCAGTTATTATTATTATTATTATTATTATTATTATTATTATTATTATTATTATTATTATTATTATTATTATTATTATTATTGTTGTTGTTGTTGCTGTTGTTGTTGTTGTTGTGCTAAATTCGTTAACATTCAAATTAAATATGCCAAAAAACCTCCTTAACTTTGCAAAGATGAGACCAGATATGAATGAACATAAGAATAGTAAATGTACCAGCAAGCAGATATACTCGAACGCGACAAACAATGTCAAAAAAAAACAAGAAGCCAAACATTCGTGCACTGCAACACAGTATAAAGCTCAAAGTTAAATAAATGTCAACGTTTTTTATTGCAGTTTATCAACACGTCTCAGTCGTCCTGGGATAGGGATCTTGTATGATATAGCGGCAATACCTGTAATGACATAATTAGAAATTAATACTTTCAATGAAATTCAAAGTAACGAATCACAGTCTAAATGGCGATGCCATATACGACTTTTAAGATGCTTAACAGCATCTAATAGACTGCGGTGCCCTTTGAAGTTACTGCCTTTATAATTTCCAATTTTTTCCTTTGATTTCTGCCCAACGAACTGTTAAACTCCTTCAGATTTACTTTTTCCCAGTTCTCATTTCTTGTTTAAAAATATTCTTCTGGGTAAGTTTTATATTTGCTGTCATAAAACTGTTTGGTAACTGTGTTATTTAATAAAAGTCTTTTGTGTCATTATTCTGTTAGTAGGTGTATCTTGTGCAGGGAATTAGAGGAAAACTTAATTCATTTTAGCGCTGTTTCCTAACTATAGCACGTCTTGTAAATCTTGATGTAGAATTGGGATACTTAATGATCCATGGGATTTTTTTCCTCGAATAAAAATAATTAACTTAATAAACTCCAAGGATTTGCAGAAAAGTTTGTTATTTATAGAAAGGAATTGCAAAGTTATCTTTATTATTATCATAATTACATTTCATCATTCACATTTAGAAATGAGCGAAAACGCAACATTTTGTCTAAATCATTCATGGTCGCCAGTTCTAGTAACTGACAAAAGGCTTGTAGAGTAAAAATAATGCGTAAAACAAACGCCACAGCATAAAATAGCCTGATATTGCTGGTCTTCCTTAAGGTGCTTCCACACTGCACTAACCCATGCCATAAACACACAGGTCGAGAACTTATGCTACATAATCACAAGCAGGTTAAAGATTGTCCAGCAATTGTCAAAGATTCGTTATCCACCGATCTACCGAATTGCATTAAAACAGTCAAAAGGAGACTCAGTGAATTAAAGATTCAATATAATCAGCATCTCTTGCACTGAGTTAGAAATGCAGCAGTAAGATTCGTAGAGGTTTAGATGTCCGAGACTGAAATTATATAATGAAAGAGCTGAAAAAATGAGCTGGGGTCAGCAAGCACCTCATAGATGTATAACTGCGAATTTTCTTAAGACTTTTAATTCCAAAATAGCCTTCAGCTATTGTTTATAACCCTTAATGAAACAATATGCATAAAATTCCATTTATAGTTATATTTTATATAGTTTAATTGTATTGCATGCTGTAACCGTTATTCCCGAATTTCAAGGGTATCTTCATCAATGGGTCTTTGTTCCGAACTTAGGAAGCGCTCCAATAACAGTTTCCATACGGGAAGGTGGTTGGTATTTGTTTAATCGGATCACTTTGTGCATTTGCTTGCGAGTAATTTGACAGCAATACCGCAAACATGCTTAAACACTGAAACATTTCTTCTGAATGATGGACTTGGTAACCAGTTGGTTCTTAGCCACGTAAAATAAATCTAGTCCTTCGGGCCAGCCCTAGGAGAGCTGTTAATCAGCTCAGTGGTCTGGTTAAACTAAGATATACTTAACTTTATATCATGGACAATCATATTAATGTTGATACTTATTTGTGTCATACTGATCAAAGCAATTAAAAGATATTTCTAAATTTGTTAGCTATGTGATGAAGAAAGTGTCATTTTTACTTTGGAATCTTTTCCATGCTCTGTGGAGTTTTTGTAACTGTCTGCTGTAACAGGGCCCGAAGTCTTAAATAATGGGTTATGGTAATCCTCATTCAAAGTGCATTAAGTTCCCACGGCCTCAGCTAGGCGATAAGTGCTGCTTTGCTTGTTGTGATCAGGTGACTCAATTGCATTCAAATACAATGATGATTGACGGAATAAACAGCCTCTGCAGATCATTCAGTCCGGTTCTCAACCATTTCTCACCCTCAATGGCAAACTTTCGACCTGAATGTCAGTCCTTGTTTTTTTCTTATAATTTTTATCATGAGTGCAGAGCTTTTAGAACCCACACACATGAAACACCAGCAGTCAGAGATGTTTATTTCCCAAATCATATTCACAGAAACTTAAGTTTCATGCATACTTGACCCTGCTTCAGAAAATTATTCAAGATTACTTCTTACCTCAGGTAAAAAATTTGTCGCATTAAAGTAAAACTTGTCTCCCAGTATGAGCTCTTTAATGGTGCTCTCTTTGAAACAAAATTCTTGTTTTTTCTTGGGCAGGAGGACTTTATGCAAAAGTATGCAAAACTTACAAATTCATTTAGATATTGTAAAACTTACTATAATCGCCCAGTTAGATCTTACACACAACATAAATAAATTATTCCAGTATATATATATATAAATATATATATATATATATATATATATATATATATATATATATATATATATATATATATATATATATATATATATATATATATATATAGTAGGCAGGAGAAGGGCGCAGGAACACATACAGATCCAGTATATACATACATTTATTTGTCTATGCGTTTCTTGACCCGTGCTCACATCATCAGGACATCATCTACAGTTATAAATTAAAAATGGGCATTCAGCATACATAGTTAAAAGTAAACATACACAAAACATAGAAAACTTAAAATAGAACATCAGTTAAACTTAAACAGTCACACTTAAATACATTTACACATTAAAGAACCAATAAAAGAAAACTTAAAATGAACCTAATATAAAAAACTGAACTTAATATAAAGGAATTTAAAAATAAACTTAAAAGGGAGAGTAGAAGGCGCACCTCTCAAGGTGAAGGAGGAAAATGCACTGAAAGAAAACAGCATAAAAGCATAAGGAGGAGGCGGACAAATATAAACAAACAATCGAGTCATGCTATGAACAGGGGAACTACACCCCTTCCCTCTACTTCCTTCGATTCCTTCCAGCCTCTTTCTTGTTTTTCCTCTGCAGGTACCTCAGGAGCTGTCAATCGAGTGGTAATGAGACGTGAAACCTTCAGGTGTCTGGCGAACAAAATTGTGGAGATGCTTTTCGACCCTGCCCTAAAATGGAAAACTGCAGTATCTGCAAAATTTTTGAAATTGAGATATGCCACCTGCTGGGCTCATGAAACACTAATACACAAATTACTGCCATTTCAGAATGATTCTTCAATGCTTTCTACAAGTATTTAGGTGGTCCCATTAGTTGTATCTGCAAAATCAGTAGTAAGGCAAGGGGTATCTACCATTTTTCTCAGTTTTGTATTTTTGCAAGTACTGCAGTCTTCCATTTTAGGGCAGTACTGTTGCCTAAAGAAAACCTCTCACCCCAGATCAGGGCTATCGTCGTGAACGATGTCTGGGGGCGACAGTAATATGGACAGTAATGGTGAGGTCCCCGAGAATGACCAGAGTGATGGTCGAGAGTCAAATGGCAGTTTAAAAATTTTACAGTGGAATGTAGACAGTGTGAATACCAAATATACACTGTTACAGTCACAGGTATTGCCAGAAAAACATGATGTCATTCTTCTACAGGAGACATTGGTAAGAGAAAGCGCCAGTTTCTCCTTTAAAGGTTATACAGTGTATAGAACCCCATACACTGACACAAACAGGGTCCTAATTATGCTTGTCAAAGAAACTATTCCTTCTAAAGAAATAAGGAGTATAGATTGTGGGCCAAAAGTTAAAACGCTAAGTGTGCAATATAACATTGGCGAATACCTTGTTAAACATTCATAACATTTATAAAGGACCTGACAAAGATCTCGAAGGAGAAAACCTGTTTAATGCGGCCTCCAGAGAGCGCTTTTTGGTGGAGATTTTAATGCACACCACCTTTGTTTCCTTTCACCAAGTGCAATGAATGCAGCAGGAAGACATCTGAACTTTCTAATGGAGGGATTCCTGGGAGTGAAATTATTAAATGACAGAAACGAAGCAACACACCTCCAAGGAGGGAGACTGGACTTAGCCTTCATATCCAGTGACCTCCAAGAAGGATGTACATGGAAATTGCATCATGTGCTAGCCAGGGATCACTTTGCAGTTTAGATCAACATGAAAGTAAGGAAAATACCACCCACTCCAAGCCCACCAGAGAGCTGAAGGCCAGATTTAGCCAACTGGGTCGCCTTTAAGAGTTTTATGACTAGGTGGAGGACTGAGTACATCCTTTCTCCTGCTCACGACACAGATGAAAGCCTTCAGGTGCTGAGAATGTGTCCATGCAAAAGATGTCTTTCGGAAAAAAAACCCAAACCCGTATAAAGATTCTTGGTATTACAATTCAAGGATAAAAAAAAATGCAAGAGAGAATAGAACAAGGAAGCTTTTTAGATGGAAACCCATGGATGAAATGCATGCAGTGCTGAGAGAAGTTGTCTCTCATGCTGCACAAGTGGCCAGTGAAGTTAGGAGAGAAACCTGGGTACAGTGGTGTGCACAGTTTAACCCCCATTGCAAAATTATGGTGATGGTTCAACATAGTATCCGGGAAAGAAAAGAAAAAGCAAGCTCACCATCCCACCTGCAAGGAGAGGCCGACAGATTAGCAGAATACTTTGCGGACAGTATGAGATCAGTACACCTGCCTTTAGCCACATGAGACAAGCAAAATGCTCTCAACCCTGAAAGATGGAGAAGAATTAATATGGCCTGCGATACACCAGACAATACAGATACGCCCTTCATAATGAGGGAACTTGATACAGCCTTCAAAAAAGGGAAAGACACTGCACCAGGAATGGATACGATTACTTACAGCATGCTCAAGAATATGGGTGCACCAGCCAAGGAAGTGCACCTCCACGTAGTCAACAAAATATTTGTAGAATATGTCAGAGGGCTGTGGAATCAGCAAAAGATGCAGCCTATCCTGAAGCAAAAGAACCAAACTCTTACAGGCCCATCTCTCTCATCAGCTGCACAGAAAACAGCCGAGAGAATGATCTTAAATAGACTCCTCTGGAAAGCAAGGCCCTGCATCATTGCCTTTATGCCTACAGGGAGGGTGTAGGCACACAAGAGTGTATAGCAGACGTCATGACCACAATCAGCAACAGAAGATCAATTGTGGTATTTGTCAACTTAGAGTAAGCATATGAACTCTCCAGTGCCACCGCTATCCTCATGTCCTTAGTGGAAAAAAGGGTAAGAGGACACCTCCTAGCATGGACCAGGGAATATATTCAAAATAGAGAAGCCAGTCATCTTCCAGGGAGCCACTTCAGGGTTCTTTAGACTAAGAAATGGAACTCCTCAAGGAGGAATTCCCAGCCCTCTCCTCTTTAATACAATGATTGAGAAATTAACTACAATCAACTTTCCCACAGGAGTCGAAGTTTTCATACAGGCAGATGATATCTACTTCGTGAGCACAGACAAAAATGAAGCTCACCAGAAAATGCTGAGAGCATTACTGCAAATTGAAACAAAATGTGTTGATTCCAGTTTAAAGATCAACACAGTCGAAACCAAAGCAATGGCAATAAAACGCAGTCAAGAATTAAATGACCTACTGCTGATGGGAGAAACCACTGAATGGGCAGAAAACTTTATGCTTAAGAGTAAACATAAACAAACAATTATCACGGAACAAAGAAGTTGAATACTCGAGGTGAAAATGAAATATTGATACAATGCTCTCAGGAGAATCACATCCCTGTGGCAAGGCACCATATATCATACCTTAAAGGCCTACATTCAAACAATGAGGTCTCAAGTTGAGTACACAGCCCCAGTAGGCTACTCACCAGCCTCCAAAGAAATCAACAGAAGACTCTGGGAGTAATTCAGAATAATGCCTTGAGGCTTATCACAGGCGCTCCAATGTGGACAAGATTATTTATTCATTCTAAGAGCAGAAACAAGACTGCAATCACTGACATACAGAATAGATAAAAGAAGTGCAACTATCCTGCTGCAGACATTTAAAAATGACAGGAATTGTCCACTGAAAAAGGCAATGAGAAGGTGCATAAACCTGCACGAAGAATTAGAACCACCCGAAACCTACGCTGGCAGCCTCCTTGCAACCTTAAGCAGGATAGGTATGCAGGAGGACGCTGCTGCAACCAAGAGTGACACTCCCTCTGAAGCATACATAGAACCACCACCTTGGCAACCGGAGCTCTTCAAAATAAATTTTGCAACCCTCCCAGCAAGCAAGGCAGCTTGCATGCCTCAGCAACTGCAACAAGCTACTCAGGATGCAATTGAAAGAACAGCAGCATCCAACATATACTTTACTGATGGATCAGTTGATCTCAACATTCCAGCAGCACCAGCAGCAGTCTATTCTGCCTCATTCAAAGAAAGTTGGAGGCATTCCAACAATGCCTCCACCCTTCAGATTGAACTGGTAGCTATTACAAAAGCCTTGGAAGATTCCCAGCATAAACAAGGAAACACAACGATTCACACCGACTCCAAAGACGCCATTTAAGCCATAACCAAAGGGAAAGCAAAGGGGAATATTAAACTCCTTACAAGTGTCTGGGCAATTACCCCTCTTCACCAAGCCAGAGGGAGACAAATAACATTAAACTGGGTCCCAAGTTACGTTGGGATTCATGGAAATGAAGAAGCAGATGCCCTTGCAAAAAGCGGTCTGCAATGCAGTAGCATAAGCATTAAACTGGGACCATCATTAACCCAGTTGAAAAGCAAAGCAGTAGCATACTGTCAACAGCAAGAAAAAAGCAGTGTCAGGCAGGCCTTCTTCAAAGGTTCAAGAGCTGTCAAATGATATTTAGAAACCACCAATTTACAGCCGCATAATATATCGAGAGAAACATCACGCAAATCAGCAGTTATTATTCACAACTTAAGATTTGGATATCTGTGCAACTGGTAAAGGATAGAGAATAATCCAAGAGCAGGCAGTTACTATGAAATTGTAGCTGTAGAGCCATTAGAGCGCTTCTTACTAGAATGCCCAGAAACGACACAGTTTTAGCAGAATGACAATTGAGACAAGACGTTGATCTTGAAAATGATACTTCATTAACAAACTACAGTGAACTGCTGACCAATCAGCGTCCAGGAAATTTACATAGCAACAACAGACCAATAATGCACATGCATTCGATTTAAGACTTTGTATCTGATTAGGTGTGTCATGGAAGTCGGCGCCGTCCTGCCGGCTTGATGTGTTGCTAAGGAGAATGGCGTAAGAACCAAGGTCCGAGAACCAGGTGCAATCCAGGTGTCGCAGAAGTAGGTGCCAGTCTGTCACAGAAGTAGGTGCAGCATGAGAACCTATTCACGTGGCACACAGTTAAGAGAAAACTGCGTCGATAACGACAGAACAGCCTCGAAACTATCGATGCACATCTTCGAAAACATTCAGGATTTCACTGGTTTTCTGAGTTCCTACCCGTCATCAAGGTAGGAAACAAGGAAATGACTTATCTACCACCTCTTTGCGAACGATCGGGACTTCACAGGACCTGTTCATTATGCAAGATACCGTCAACTCTTTGGATCACCTGTGGAGTTTCTATCTCCAACAACCCTTTTTCTCTCGCTTCACGCTCTAAGGAAAGGACCCCTCCTGCCCCAAACAATTCCATCCTTTACTTTTCAACGCAAATATTCCCCCATTCCTTCTAGCTCTTTTCCCTCCGCTATTTCTCCGACACATATTTCTTCCTTTCCTCCATCGACCTTTTTCACTTTATGATCGATGCTAATTTGCTATCGAGTAAAGGAAATGCGGCTTGATAATTTTCGTCTTTTCCTCTTTCTTTTCCTCTTACGATAAATATTTCATTTTTCCTTACTGGCTATCTCTGACTCGCCAGTACTCGCTACTATCTCCATTTCTCTTCTACTGACGGGTACCTTAGGGTTCAAAGAGGTTTGTAACCTCGCCTGCTAAACTTTCATTTCACCCATACCATTTCACTGGCACGACAACAGAGCATAATAAAGATAATCACGTTCATATCCTCAATTTCACCTACTCGTCATAAGTGACTTAAGGGCTGCTCTATGAGCAAGAGCCTGTGCTGGCATTAAGCCAGCTTAATCCTGAGGAAAAGTTGCCCTTGAGAGGTGACGAAACGGTCCGTCAACTAGTTAAATAAAAAAAAAGTAACTGGAAGGAATCCCGAATGAATTTTCCTTATTACCAAAAAGCTTACCAGTACAGAAAAAGATGTATAGACTGACTGACAGTCTAGATAAGAAGATAGCAGCTGTAGACAATGCCATTGACTTCAAGAGGAATTGTATATATATATATATATATATATATATATATATATATATATATATATATATATATATATATATATGTGTGTGTGTGTGTGTGTGTGTGTGTGTGTGTGTGTGCAGATGTACCAGAAGTAAAAATTTTTTTTGAACAATCGTAATGGTAGAAATTTACAGCATATATCCTGGGGTGACAGTGCAAACGAAATACAGATAATTGTAGAAATATCCGCACGTTGCAGGAAAGGGAGGAGCTGTCACTTCATTTGCAACCGAGGTCAGTGCTCTATTAACAAAACTCGTTTCTCGACTAAAGGTGAAGCCGGTCGGGATTTATCTCGCGTTTCATTTTTTTTTTCCAAGTGGTATATTGCATATATACATCTCATGTTATAAGCATTTCAGATATACGTTCGTATTCATACATAGCACCTGGCATATGCAAATTCTACGTGTATATGATTATTTTTTGTAGTTATTAATGAGACAACTTTATATGTTTTGGGTTAAATGAATCATGTCTGATATAATATATTTCCCAGACCAGTTTAATTAATGCCCAGTAGTCTAAATTTTCTTTTAAGGTATGTTTTATCATGCATTTGTAAACATAAAATACCATGTGTGGCCTACTGAAACTATTTTACCAAGTTTATTTCTCTCTCTCTCTCTCTCTCCTCTCTCTCTCTCTCTCTCTCTCTCTCTCTCTCTCTCTCTCTCTCTCTCTCTCTCTCTCTCTCTTCCCTAGCATATGATTTATGGGTATTGGAAATAATTTATAATGATTTCTCCTTCTAGATGAGACCTTCACCCAAAATTTAAGAAAATGGCCCTATCTCTTGCCCAGCTCTTCATAAAAACTTTATTCAAATTTGTTTATAAAAGCTCAACCTTATTAAAGGACAGATTGCCAATCAAGCTAATGGGTCAGGGTAAAACATGGCCTCCCTGCGTGGGTAAACAGTTAAGAACGAATGTGGCATCAACCGTTCCTCCAGTTTTCTATTTCCGGCCTGTGACCAGTGAATAAAAGATCCAGGTCACGGCCAAGAGAGTTCTTTCTAAAAGACGTTTTTGTTTGAACTCTGCAAAACATCTTCCATTAGTGAATGCTGGCAAGAGCCCCTCAGGAGTTTGTGAATAATAAATGAAAGGCCGAATCACAGAAATTATTTATCAGTAATCTCATGACACAGTTATGAAATTCCTTGGATGCCAACGACCGAATGTATCACAAATAAAACAAGTAAAAAATTCGCCGAAGTCTCTTTGGAGCAACCGAGTTTTCTGTACAGCGTATAATGCTGTATGAAACTCTCAGCCACGGCCCATGAAACTCTAGGCCGCGGCCCATGAAACTTCAGCCACGGCCCGGTGGTGTACTGTGTTGTTGGCACCCATAGCGGTGCCGGACGCACGATCATGGCTAGCTTTAACCTTAAATAAAATAAAAAACTACTGAGGCAAGAGGGCTGCAATTTGGTATGTTTGATGATTGGAGGGTGGATGATCAGCATACTAATTTGCAGCCCTCTAGCCTCGGTAGCTTTTAAGATCTGTGGGCGGAGAGAAAAAGTGCGGACGGACAGACAAATAACCATCTCAACAGTTTTCTTTTACAAAAAACTAAAAACTTGGGGCAAGCAGAAGGAAAATTTGGTCTTTGGCCCTTTTAAGAGGGTTATTCGATTTCTGCAACTATATACACATCTATGATAAAATATCTGTAACTATGCTGAAGTTAAAATGTCGATATTTTCTTCATCATTCACAAATAACCAGCGGGCACAAATTCAGAGATATTTATGACCAGTAATACAAACTATTTAAAACATAGTACTGTGTCCAGCATGTGACAGTATCACATTTTTTTAGCCAGAGTTTTTCAACAGAAATTGATATTCTTTTTAACAGGGACACATCGTTAGAACTTCTGTCAGCCATCAAAACTCTGCTAACGCATTGGCGTAGTCACATTTTCCGCTTTCAAACAAAATCGTATTTGTGGTCTTCACCGTCCCCCACGGAGTCAATAACCTATGTCTTGTAACGCCAGTTTTAGTAGTCATAAACCAATCAATCAATCACCATCTTCCAAGTTCATTTTTTTTAACCTCATTACCAGCCTTCTGCTACGGGTTCCAAGCTGAGCTGATGCAAACATTCACTACATAATCTAAAAAATTTTGTTTATTGCATTTTGACATTCATATTTGTTTTCTTTGTTTGTTATTTCTTTGTGATTTTCTAACGCTAATTAAGCTCAAGCAAATGCAGTCTTCAAAGATGATGAGGACTGAAATGAAAATTAAAGTCAGTATTTAATAATTACCGAACAAACTTAATCAAGGGAAGGCCTATTTTTTCTGATCTATAAATGAAATTCACTGTAAGTTTTCTTAATATGAAAACGTTTAATGAAATTACCTGATCAGTGGGAGATTAACCAAAGTGTTATATCCTCCAGACCTAATTATTTTTCACCATACCTAGAATAATGTCAGATCCAACTGGGGCTATCAATCAAACAAGCAGTATTTTTCTCTTATGATTTATGTTTCCTAATATTCAAGAAGCTCTTTGTTCTATGGTCTAGTGAAGCTAAATACTCTGAAATTAACTGTCCTCTTCTTCATGGAGAGTAACATATCCTTCAAGTGCAAAAACTGTTGAAAAAGAGAAGGAAAATGATACAGGGAAACATTCTCGCAGTTGCCATAAGACATATGATGGGGAAGGTTAATGCTAAGTTCACACATTCACGTATCAAGGCACACATGCCCACACACGGCCGAAAATTGGTAAATACGTAAATACAACGTAAATGTACTGTAAATGTTATGTAAGTGCGCCAGTATGCGGTGCGACCATTGCGCACCACCCGGGCATACGCTGGGAGCCACGAACTTCTCGACCTGCTGAAAACCATGCATTGGTGGCCATGTCAACTATCATTTAGCGTGGCCCGACCCGCACAGTGTGGCGTCATCCCAGTGGTGACCACATGGCCGCTAGGACCCTACCTGTGGTCCCACACCACTCCAGGGTTCCTGCCTCGCGCTGCATGGGTGTTCACATGGTGTGGGAGTAGACGAGTCAACCCTGCCGCACCTCATGCATCCGAGACAGATTGGCAATGCTGTGACCTGGGATAAAAGGGATAGGAGGCGCGCTTGCGGGTCAGTGCTCTCCAGAACAGCATCCTGCACTGCTCTCTCTGCCAACGCCTCCGTTGTCGTCCACTGCTTTCTTTGCCAGCGATATCAAGATGCCTAAGGGAGCTTTGATCAAGAGGACAAGGAATGGGGCCTTGAGAACTCCAGGAGCTCTGCTAGCCGGAGTTGCTGCCTACGCGAAGCCTCCTACAGTAGCTGATGGTGCTACTGCCCCTTCAGGCAGCAGCGACGATGCTGTGGTGCTTCACCTTGAGGGGCGGTGAGCTGTTGATGGAGAGCGACCTAGAGGAGGAGGAGGATCTTACCCTTGTGTTGGAGAGCGACCCTGGTGCCACTGAGGACGCCGAGAACGAGGGCGATGATGACGACGACGATGGGACTCCTGAAGGAGCCAGCCCTACTGCAGGAGGTCAGGGCCAAAAGAAGAACCCCTCTGTCATCCTCTCGGAGGAGAATGAGAGGCTTGTTGGCAAGTGGCTGGAGAAGGAGGCAGAATTTATTTATAATATGGACCTCACAGCATACAAGGATAAGGAGAAGGTCTGGAGGGCCTTTGTAGAGAAGGGCCAGTCACTTGTTCCTCCTGTGAGTGGGCATGAACTGTGGGCGTGGTTTACGTCCCTCAGGAGCCATTTTGGGTGGCTCACGGCAGAGAAGAGTGGCCAAGGGGCAGGTAGACGGATGACGGACCGGGAGAAATGGATCCTCAGCATCTTCCACTTCCTCAAGCCCCACATCATGCATCAGAGGAAGCCAAAGATGTTGAGACTTCCGATGGCATGTCTTATTTTATTGTGTTTCCATGCTTAATTATTACTAATTATATTGTTATTACATAGTTTCCATTCATTCACAGTACATTTTTCCCCATTTTCTCATATATGTTCCTCCTACTTTTACAGTCTGCTCATGCCGCTTCCAGCCTCCCTGCCCAAGCTCCGGGCCTGCCTGATGTTGTGTGTGCTCCTTCCCCTACGCCAACTCCCTCAACCGACGACCAGGTGTCTCCAGTTGATGAGCCAGGCGCCAAGACAAGGAAAACGTAAGTTTCCGACCTCTTGGACATGGCCATCACCAAGGCACAGGCCCTCTGGTTGGATATGGTGGCCTCCATCCAGCCACCTCCGCGTGACCCCAGTGCCCTCTACTGGCACAAATTTTTTGAAGAGGTGGAGGACGACTGTAAGGAAGTGTCAGCTCACCTGGGGGTGACACTCAAAATTGAAGTCCTCTCCACCATTCAGCACTACATGTGTGCCTCCAAAGTGGGCGTCATGAGGCCGTCGCGGAGCCTGGTTCCTCACACTCTGGCAGAAGTGACAGGGGACAGTCTGCCACCTGCGGTGCCTGTAAACCAGCCTGCAACCCCACATGGTTTTGGCCCACCTCCTGCACATTCAGGCACTCAGCCCTTACAGATGACAGCACAACAGCTGGTGGCGCTACAAGCACAGCTGTTGGGGCCTATATGACTTGCTTATTTTCTGTCAGTGACCTCTACCTGAAGGACCTCAGCAACCTGTCAATTGACACCACGTTTCTTAACAATTTTCAATCTTAATTATAAGTTTATTTGTTATGTATATGTGGATGTGTATAGTACTTATATTTATTGTATGCCTGTGTTATGTATTTTTGTATGAGTGGCTGTATATTTTTCTTATATTTATATGTACTGTATGTTTGTGTTTTATATTAAATAAATATATATTTGCAATATCATGTCTGGCTCTATCCTCTTTCCAATTACTAAGTATTGATGAGAATAATATATCATGGATTTGAAAAATATCTCTTATTAAATTAACTAGCACAAATATAAGTACACAAATAAAGAGGGCAAAACGAACCTGAAAAGACTATCTAAATATACATTACTGAATTTTAAATAAGTCCAAAATACTATATGTAACATTTAGGCAAAGAAACAAAATTACAACAGACAGAAAAAATAAGCAAGTCATATAGCCTACAATATAACAAATATCGGAGAGAAGGAACTTTCAAAAAGATAGAATTATCATATCAGAAAAGAGTCAATGTTAAGTAATTACTACAAAGGGCAAAATAACTACAACACATGCAAGTAAACAGTTATTAAGTAAATATTGTAATTCGAACTACATGCGTGAACAGATATTTAAGTAAATATAGTGAGTTATACAATAAAGTATACAGGAAAGTAACTAAATCATGTTCTCCTGCCAATGCACTGAGCCTTCAGCTGATGGAAAATATTCATTCAGCATGTTCCGTTGTTCCTTTGCATTGCTGGTTTCAGTGTTGCTGGTCACGGTTGGAAGGGCTGCTCCTAAGGACGGGTCACTCCTCCAGCTACCAGGTATGACGGTATGTGTGACAGGGTGCTCCTGATCTCCTCCTTGTCTGCGTTCGTTTTTTCTAATTATAATATTATGCAGAACACATGCGGACATCACTAATGCCTTTACATGGTCAGGCTTCAGGCATATTGCCGTGCGGAATATTCAAAATCTGTTTGCCAGAACCCTGAAGGCATTCTCCACCATCCTGCGTGCCCTACTTAACCTGTAGTTGTATATCTGTTCCTCCTTGGATAGGCCTCTTTGTGGGTAGGGGCTTCATAAGATAATTCCACAGGGGGAAGTTTTGCTTCTTGTTGCAACAACATTTCACCCAGTCCGGTCTGGGCAAATACACCACCGTCTGACTCTGACCCAATGGCACCCATGTCGACGTATAGGAACTTGTATAAAACATCAGCAACTGCAAGTAATACCATGGAGTAGAACTTCTTGTAGTCGAAGTAATGCATACCGCCTCGGGAAGGGTTACGGAGCCTAATGTGTTTACCATCTATAGCTCCAATTACATGGGGGAAGTTCCACCGTTCCTCAAAACCCCGTGCAACCTCCTGCCAAGCTTCAGGTGTTTGTGGCACCTGCAGTTCCTCATCTCTGTAGGCAGCAAAAATGGCCCTGCAGGTCTCTGTCTCTGGTTCGATGCAGCTAATGGTGTTGTGGGCTACCTGGAATGAGTATTGCAAACTCTTGTATGAATCACCCGTAGCAAGGAAACGTAGGGTGATAGCAACACGCAGGCCTGGCTCAATGGGTTTCCCCAAGAATGCCACTTTCTTCTCAATGTAAGGTGTGACTCGTTCAACAATTTCATTGAAGAGGCCCCTGTTAATACGGGTAAAATTTTTGTACAGGTCTGGGGTTTCGGTTGACAACTCCTCCATCAGGTTGTCATAGTGACCTTGCTCCATTCTTTTTTGCAGGTACGGCCACGTCCACATCCTCCTTTGCCGCCTCTTTTTCTTCACTATGTGGTTTATAGCAACCGTTGCAATCTCCAGCAATAATATGGTGTGCCCATGTTCGACGATGAACGGCAACATTTCTCTTCTATCCGTACTTGCTGTAGCTATAAGTTCATGGATTTCAGCAATGTCCTCCATGTTGATTCATCAGGATGGGGGTACTGTTGATGCTGCGGTGTTATGTCAGCAACTAGCAACACATGCGCCGCTGACTGGCCCTTTTATAGCTGGGGTTTAACCCCCGTAGTACGTGGGGACAACGTGAGGTTGATGTAACTCAATAACACACATTACACATACGGTATATGTACGTCAGTGTTATGTGCTTTGCCACGCACTACTTTTAGCTGTGCCACCGCTTCTGTCGGGCCACATCCGGTGGCGTCACGTCACGCTTACACAGTGCGTATTTTGTTGTAGTGCACTATATTACGCTTGCTTTACGCACATCGGCGCATGTCATGTATCCAGTTGGGCGGGGCTTATTCACCTCGTGTATGGTCATGTTTCACAATTTTCGGCCGTGCGTGGGCAGCGTGCCTTGATACATGAATGTGTGAACTTAGCATAAGTCGCTCGCGGTGATTGCCATAATTTTCTTTTGTCGCTGAGAAGGATTCTGGCAACAAATCTTAGGTTTGCAGAAGCACCAAGCTGCGAGGTTTCTCGGAAGTGATAACAAGAAAGTAATCTTTGCTCCTTCACCTCATCTGCTATTGCATTATGTTTTTCCTAACTTTTTATCAAAATTGAACATTACGTAACTGGAGAGGCGCAAGAGTCAGTTGCATCTGAATGCATGATAGGGAAATTCGGGGTGGGGTTGGGGAGAAATTGGTCATTAATAAGCCTCTATAGTTGTTGCTATCCTTTCATGAGTCGATTTTACCGAGTCGGTTCTCCCTCAGCGCAGAGATATGATTATCTCGGCACAAAATCTTCCTCAGGTGTTTGTGGGGCATGAGGCTGAACGCTAGTGAAACAACGACTTTATTGACCCTTAAACGCCGAGCCTCTATTTACAAAAACGTCTCCCGTATGCTGGCGGCGTTCGGTGAGTTAGCGCAGGAGCTGAAAAAAAGTTTTTTTCAAAAAATCACAGCACGCCTAGTTTTCAAGATTAAGAGTTCATTTTTAGCTCATTTTTTTGTCATTGCCTGAAGTTTAGTATGCAACCATCAGAAATGAAAAAAAATATCATTATCATATATAAATATTGGAATATATGACAGCGAAAAAAAAACCTCTTATATAATTGTATACAAATCGCGCTGTAAGCACAACAGTTAAAGCTAATGAGCTAATTTTTTTTAGTTGTGTTGTACACTACATTGCGATGATTTTGGTATATAACAAATTGTAAAACGATCAAAGCAACACAGAGAAAATATTATCACAAAATGATGCATGAATTCGTAACGCGCGGACGTAAAAAATGTTTTTTTTAAAAATTCACCATAAATCGAAATATTGTGCTAGAGACTTCCCATTTGTTGAAAAATGAAGCTAATTGATTGAATATTACTAGACTGTAAGTGTATTAGCTTACAATTGCAGTTTTCGACCATTTCGGTAGAGTTAAAGTTGACCGAAAGTCGAATTTTTTCTATTTATCGTGATTTATATGAAAATATTTCAAAACTGATAAAAGCTACAACCATGAGTTATTTTTGTTGTATTTTAAATGAAATTGCGCACATTTTCATATATAAAACTTTATGTAACGACTGATATAAAAGGTGCAAATATTACGACAACGAGACGAAAAAATTTCTGAGATGTTCGGCCGAGTTACAGCGCAAGACTTAAGGAAAATGTTTTTCAAAATTCACCATAAATCGAAATATTGTGCTATAGACTTCAATTTATTGCAAAATGAAGGTAAACGATTGAATATTACTAGAATGTAAGAGTTTTAGCTTTACAATTGCGTTTTTTGACCATTTCGGTCGAGTTAAAGTTGACCGAAGGTTGAAATTTTGGCAGTTATCGTGATTTATATGAAAATATTTCAAAACTGATAAAAGCTACAACCATGAGCTATCTTCTGTTGTATTCTACATGAAATTGCGCACATTTTAATATATAAAAGTTTATGTAACGACTAATGTAAAACGATGCAAACATTACGACAATATAACGAAAGAATTTCTGAGATGTTCGGCCGAGTTACCGCGCGCAGACGTAAGGAAAAAGTTTTTTTTTTCAGAAATTCACCATAAATCGAAATATTGTGCTAGAGACTTTCAGTTTGTTGCAAAATGAAGGTACATGATTGAATATTACTAGAATGTAAGAGTTTTAGCTTATAATTGCTTTTTTTGACCATTTCGGTCGAGTTAAAGTTGACCGAAGCTTGAAATTTTGGCAGTTATCGTGATTTATATGAAAATATTTCAAAACTGATAAAAGCTTACAACCATGAGTTATTTTCTGTTGTATTCTGCATGAAATTGCGCACATTTCCATATATAAAACTTTATGTAACGACTAATATAAAACAGTGCAAACATTACGACAACGTGACGAAAGAATTTCTGGCGCGGACGTAAGGAAAAGTTTTTTTTCAAAAATTCACCATAAATCGAAATATTGTGCTAGAGACTTCCAATTGGTTGCAAAATGGAGTTCAATGATTGAATATTACTAGAATGTAAGAGTTTTAGCTTAAAATTGCGTTTTTTGACCATTTCGGTCGAGTCAAAGTTGACCGAAGGTTGAAATTTTGGCAGTTATCATGATTTATATGAAAATATTTCAAAACTGATAAAAGCTACAACCATGAGTTATTTTCTGTTGTATTGTACATTACATTGCGCACATTTTCATATATAAAACTTTATGTAACGGCTAATATAGAACAGTGCAAAAATTACGACAAAATGACGAAAGAATTTCTGAAATTTTCGGCCGAGTTACCGCGCGGGCGTAAGAAAAAAGTTTTTTTCAAAAATTCACTATAAATCGAAATATAGTGCTAGAGACTTCCAATTTGTTGCAAAATGAAGGTACATGATTGAATATTACTAGAATGTAAGAGTTTTAGCTTACAATTGCGTTTTTCGACCATTTCGCTCGAGTCAAAGTTGACTGAAAGTTGAAATTTTTTGTAGTCGACGTACGGAACGTCCACTTGGCACCCAACAGACAATTTTAGTCGACGTATGATACGTCCAGTAGGCGTTTAAGGGTTGATTTGCCAGTCTCATAACAGTGTACCTACAGAATCTATTATTTTACAATCAAGTGTGTTACTCTCAGTTCGATGCTTTCTTTTGACAGCTGTTAAAAATATTAGCGCCTCTCAGTTAATGCTGCAAGAAAACGAGGTTTCGTTCGTAAAGCATTCTTTTGTTGTGATTGTTTCTAAACTGAGTTCTATTTTTTACCTTTACTGGAATGCTGCTTTCCTTCTGGGCGTTAGAAGATTCTTGGCCGTTTAGACAATTAATTTACTTATAGCATATGAACATGATGCCTCTAAAGATTAAAAGCAATAAACTTTAATGTTTCAAGAATCTCCCGATATTAGGAGCATAATAGATGGGGAGGATATCAACGCAGGCGTAACCCTGATGACACCTGAAGTTTACAAAGCAATCAGTGTTTTTAGTTATTGCCACCAATGACAAATTCGCGCTCATTAAGAACATGGCTGTAAGTCGGGTTATGTAATGGCAATAATAGACTGCATATTCCAAATTGAAATTCTCATTTTCGAAACGAAATCATAGTTTATATATTTATTTTGTTACGAAGATAACTTTTGATCAGAGCTTCCAAGTTAAAGTTATGACACCACCGTAGCCATGGGCATAGGTCATCAAACTAAGAGTTGTTTGAAAAATTAAGATATTTTTCCTTCGATTTCCATCAAGTCTCTTTGGAAGATTGTTATTCAGCTTCCTTAAACAATGTTCAAGAGTAGCGAGAGCCGTGACTAAACCCTCAACATATATATGTTAAAAATGCAGTAAATTGTAAAAAAAAGTTGCAAGGAGAGATATCACTGCTTTAATAGCACACTCGCTTAAGATCTCGTTATGAAAATAACTTCTGATATAAATCAGTCCAGAGACACCTAGCCTGATGTATACATTTTTAGTACTTTAAAATAAAAAAAAAACGATTATCAACAAGTTTTATTCTTTAAAGATAATTTTCTCGACGATATTGTACATAATGAGCGCAATCAAAGTTCCAAAATCTTGCTCCGTATTGATCTACTGCATCATTGGCAAACAAAGTTGTATGCCCACAAAAGACTTGAAAATGGACTGGCAGATTATCATTGGGTATGAGTATGGTATAAGGAAATAGTTTTGGGACTCGTCGACATAACTGAATGTATGTTTCAGAAAATAGTTTATCATTGAAGATATCCTTTCCGGCCGATAGTTCACATATCTCTCGACCAAATTAATCCAGAATCATCCCATGACAAACTATTGATAAGAAGCGTCACTGTGTAAAAAGCAGCGTACATTTGGCCGAAGAGATTTTAGTCGCATACAAAACAGAATATCTCGCCATCGTTAATGATCCATCTTTAAACTAATTGATTTATTAGTATGATCATTTCATTCTAACTGGATTTGTAATCCAGATATAATACATGCGCAAGAGACTTTCATTTTCATTTTAACATCATCTTTCTCTCTCTCTCTCTCTCCCCCGCCCCAGATTACAACACACACGCACAAACACACAACACAAAGACATATATATATATATATATATATATATATATATATATATATATATATATATATATATATATATATATATATATATATATATATATATATATATATATGGCTCTACAACTGAAATAAAGAATTTGAATTCAGAATATATATATATATATATATATATATATATATATATATATATATATATATATATATATATATATATATATATGTGTGTGTGTGTGTGTGTGTGTGTGTGTGTGTGTGTGTGTGTGTGCGTCGCGTTTGATTGCATCTCTGCTACGGTTTATATTTCTAAATAAATATATATAAATATACATTCTGTGACTATCTTTCCACACTGACCGTTTAAGCTTTAATCTTAAGAACAACAACGAAAAATAACATGAATGCACGATCCTTACAGGACAGGCTTGCAAAACGTCATAACGCTTGATCACCACACTAAGAGAGAGAGAGAGAGAGAGAGAGAGAGAGAGAGAGAGAGAGAGAGAGAGATGATGTTAAAATGAAAAGTCTTTTGCTCGTGGCAATATCTGGATTCCAAATTCAGTTAGGCAGAAATTTCCATAAGACTATCAACCGCCTCTTTGTTGGTATTACGCAATTGCTCGAAAAATTTCGCCAAAGGTAAATCCTGCGGCGCAAACAAAATTCCCTACTGAATTTTCCATTGCATTCACATGTGAATGAGCAAGAATATAAAGAAGATAATATTAAAAAAAAAAAAAGACATAGCTGATCGCTTCATTTTCTGTAGGTGTCTTACGGAAGTTACAGTCGGTTGACTATGCTAATAAATCGTTTAATTCTGAAATGGATTATTAACCTTTGCCTGACGCATATTTGTGTGGTCACATAGATTTACGACCACAAATATACGCGTATACGTCTGCTCTTTTACACAATAACACTGCTTATCTAGATTTGTCATGCGATGATTGTACATTGACTTGAGCGAAAGACATGAAAGGTAACGGGTGAAATGCCATCTACGGTGATAAACCTTATTCTGAAAAATATATTAATTTGTGTTGATGAGTCATAAAACCATTTCTTATCTCAGAGTCATGTCCTAAAGGAACCATGTCAGCCTAATTTCATGTCCTTTTTGTTTGTAGAACTTTCTCTGGAATGATAGGAAATTGCCTAACCATTCTAAACAAAATCTCATATGGACTACCTCTTATTAATTTGTTCAGAAATAAGACTTCTCAAAGCCAGCCGTTGGAAATTTTTATGTTCTTCCTTTTCATAAAAATCATAATATCAAATAAAATCTCTATCCCATGGTGCTATGATGGTTATTATAAAATTTTCATTGATGCTAGACTTTATAATCAGCAGAACATGAATATACTATATGACTAATACTTTCTGAGCATTACATTACAATGAAACGGAGCCTACATTAAGCGTCAAGTTAAAGTTCATGTTTCTAAACCGGAGGATGGCAAACAATGCAGATATTTTTGGTTGAAAAAAGGGAAATTAATGCCAATCTACTCTTTGAGCAAGAACTTCTGTTTCTTATATCATTATTCAAACGAATCAAGTTCACTGAAGATGTATGATATGTACATGGGTGAAGTGTGAATACCAGAGCAAAGCTTTGGACACCAGTAATTGCAAAGGTAGATTAGAAGACCTGAATTTCATCACAAGGATTATCAGACGAAGTTCTTTAAACTAGCAAAATGAAATACATGTTGATTACTGTAGCTATTTTAGATTAATATAATCGGCTTTAAATTTTGCTATAACGTACTGTAGAGCTTCCCAGTTCTACATACGTTCTCTCTTGTAAAGGGACTCTCCCAGACCTTATGTTGTATAAGTTTCACTTTTCTTTTGTCAAGAGACGGAGGTGCTGCTGTTCTCGACAAACATCTGGAGCTGACCTCCAGCAAAAATAATATTTCTTGATTACCAGATCTCCCACCATACTCCAGCTCTATTATTTGCTTTGCACAGTTAACAGTGTACAAATCCTCGACGCAAACCTTTTTGTACACACAAACCTGAAACTGTCAATTTATTGCGGACAGGAAACTAGGTCATATTCCGAAGTCAGGCTAACTACAGAGATGCTGATAATACCCATACTTACTATCAATGGCAATGACAGGTAGGAATGTCAAATGTCCTTTTCAAATATGAGCTGCTTTTACACGTGACACACATCAGGTATTGTAGAGGCTTTCCAAGGAAATGTACTTTGGGGCTTTGCTTTCTCTTACTTTTCATGACTCGAGAACCCTGAAAGATTTTGCAGTTTACAACAAAATTCTTTAATATCATGATCGACAGTTCTTTTCGAAATCTGACATTTTCGTGATTATATGTTGCGCTCGAACGTGCTGAAATTTATTAAAAGCAATTGCACTATGTCGTCCTTAAATGTTGCTGATGCAACAACAATAATTATAATTACTTTTATTACTAGTAGTACTTATAATAATAATAATAATAATAATAATAATAATAATAATAATAATAATAATAAAATAATAATAAAAATAATAATAATACTGAAAAATCTCATTAGCATTTTTCATAAAAACCCAAAAAAGGACAGAAATTGAAACAAAAAGGCAAATTTTAACTCCCAGGAAAGGAACAATAAGTAATTGTAGTTTACTTTTTGCTGTGTATATATATGCTCCCAGAAGTAATGAAAATGAAGAATCATTCACATGACAATATACTTTACTGATACTTTCAGTACACGTGGCATTATTCCAGACGTACCTATAAGGTTTCATCCAAAAAATAAATATTTTCTATTTTATTGTTGCCATGGGTTTTGGAACAACGCAAGGAATCACCTTTCATTTGCAGTAATTATCATGTATATCATTGCAATATTTTTTGCTTACTTCATAGATATCATTTATCTAGGTTGTAATCCTATGATTTTATTCAGTTCTTTGTATTTATTTGTTTTACATATCAGAACATTTACAGAAAAAAATATACAAAAAGTTTACTTAATGTAATTTGTTCTGATGATTTTCAACACAAAAACTGAACTTTTTTGCCATAAAAATGATTATGACTTTTTTTCTGGGACGCTTTTATCTGTGACTCTATTACCTGAATTCGTTATACTGAACTGCACTACACAAAAATTGCATGACTTCCTGTTCGCCACCTTTTGTTTACTTCCGTGTGTGTGATAAACCGCACTTTGTCTTTTCTAACTGGGCTGTGGTAGTAACATCATTTGTTACTGAAGCAATGATAGTTACCCCACGTGCAACAGACATTGCAGCGTGAGGAGCGAAGCTTTTATGATTATGATAAGTATTCTACCTTTATTTAGAAATTTTATTGCCGAAAGTGGAACATTATGTCGTGGTTTGTGATGTATATATATATATATATATATATATATATATATATATATATATATATATATATATATATATATATATATATACTATATATATATAATGTGTGTGTGTATGTATATATATGTATGTATGAATGAATTTCATCATATCACCGTGATTCATATACAAACGTCCTTTAATATCCAATTCGCTCTACCTCGGAAATAATATATTTTCATATATGTTACCCGAAAGGGAATTTTCTAATTGATAATAAGTTCGTCGTCTCATAGGCTCGAACCACGGAAAACAAGAACTCAGGACTGCAGTGAGGCCTTAAACAACACGGCCATCAAGGGAGGTACAAGTCGATACCGACCCCCACCTTCAAATCACTGTCGAACTCAGGTATTTGTAATTAGAATCGATATCAACCTACCTCTACCATGTTAACCGTGCAGTGCGTTTGTCGCATCGCACGCAACCATACTATGAATGAATTTCATCACATCACCGTGACTCATATAAAAGCATTAAGCTACGAAAGTCTTTTAATGTGTTATTATCAACTAAAAAATTCCTCTTCAGGTAATATATGTGAAAATATATTATTTCTGAGGTAGAGCGAATTGGATATTAAAGGACAATTGTAGCTTAATGTGTATATATATATATATATATATATATATATATATATATATATATATATATATATATATATATGTATATATGTATATATATATATATATATTATATATATATATATATATATATATATATATATATATATATATATATATATATATATATATATATATATAATGAGGAGAGTGCAATTGGAGCAATCTTCCGTGATAAAGTTAAAATACTCTGTCTTTAAATAAAATCATTGTTGAAAACATAACACTGTCTTGTTTATTTGGTATGATTTTAAAAGAGAAATTGTATATACATGTGATGAAGATGATTCAATATTACTTATAGTTCATATATTTTTTTTTATTTTGATAAAAGCTACAAATATTCCTGTGATTGCTTTTTTTTTTGAAGCGTGCAATGCAATCTTGATGCCGGGGACGCCAATGTTGACCGAGTAGGACTTACCCTAACTACTGAACAAGATGATCACGACCATATAAAACTATATATTGACCGGAGATTGTTGAGGATATGGAATCGATAGTCACAAAATTTATACTTGTTAGGCAGCTATCCATAACAAATCAACCTCTGAATTACCATAGAACTACTGGATATTCAATTTAAGATTGACTTTTCGCCTCTGCTTCATTAATCTTGACTATTTTAGTATTTAATAGTACGTTTGAAGAAGTATGCTTGAAAACAAGTGAAAGCTCATGTTATAATTACATTTGCACATATATATACAACTATGGATCTTGTAATCACCATAGATTCTTTACTATTTTACTATTGCATATCACTATAGCCTTCTGAATAAGCATACTCGACAAAAGCCGAGGAAGAAATACCAGTGAGGCATAATTATGGCGGGGAGGGGGGGGAAAAGCCAACAGCTGGTGGACCTACGCCCAAGGAGATGAATACCAGTGTGGATTATGATCATACCCAGATTGTTTTTTCTTATCCAGAATTTTGAAAAGAGACTGAATGTAGAAGTGGGAAAATATGAAAAAGTCAGACAAAAACGACAAGAAACCAGCATTACAAGACCTGAATAAAATACAAATGCAACACATTTCGGGATCTAACAATAACAAAGGCTGTGTATATAACAACCAAGCCGACGCTGAACGTCCAGACGGAAGGAGTTAGGACCCTCCGGAGGGAAAGAACACAAGGTCAAGGTCACTCCATAGCAATCCCCAACCAAATACTTCAGAAGAAATCAGTAAATTTATTAGACCCATAAGAACGAGAAACGGAATGTAAAACTAATGCAATAACGTAGTTACACAATGTAATCACATTATGCTTGTAAATATAATGTACATAATTAACCATCCCCTAAGTAACTAAGCATTGCAAAATATAAATAACCCCAAATCCCTCCCCAGTCACATTCCCATCATACGCATACACACTCAAATATACTGTGCAAAACACATTTTCTTACCTTTGTAATATGTAACATTCACTTACACGAACTTTTATATGTCCTTCTGTGTTCACTTATACGAATTTTTTAATGTTTACGGTTCACTTGGTTATACTGAACTGAACTACACAAAAATCACATGACTTATTTTTCGCCACCTTATGTTCACTGCCGTGTCTGTGATAAGCAGCAATTTGCCTTTTCTAACTGGACTATTTTAGTAACATCATTTGTTACTGAAGCAATGATAGTTATCCCGCGTGCAAACTATCGTTGTAAGACTTCGTACGTAAATAATACTCCTATAATAGCTTCGTCTTGGGAAACAGCAAATTGCTCTTTAATTCAGAACTCACCCACATTATACAAAAGGTGATGATGCAAATTTGGGGATTTTTAATTCAGTTCGATACAATATGAGGAAGTGATCATAACTGGTCAAGTAAGAAAGAAAGCAAAGCCTGTGCTTGTTTCCAGAGCCTGTAAATGAATTTTTATTATAAGTGAAACGAATTATAGTTGTGATTGTTCACAGTAATTTTAATTTTATTTTATCCACTTCTTTTACCAATTCTCGCTTTGTTCATTACACACACACACACACACACTCACACACAACATATATATTATACACACATATATATATATATATATATATATATATATATATATATATATATATATATATATATAATATATATATGCATTTTTAAAATAGTTTCCCTTCTTTTTAAAATTTCCCTGGGGCGATGACGAACCCCTCCATCAGTGGTGCCAACGCCGGCTATAAGCTGAACACCCGTAATGGGCCTGGCGGTCGCTTCTGTTAATTGCCTTGTCATTCATAAAAGATTAATAATATCGACTAAAATATTTACTATTGCTGTAAGTAAGGAATGTAATATCTACTTACGTAAAATTTATTACATTTGATTGATAAGAAAATATATTTTTTTACTTTGAAGGCAGAGGAAGAGAATAAGAAACTCTAAAAATCATTTTTGGTCCTATTTCATCACATCTAAAACGGTGGTAGCTGCTATCTTATTTCTGAGGACTTTTAATATACGCTAGAATAAACGTTCCGCTTACGAACGGTACCACTTTAGTGATAATAAAAAATACACGGGTAAAATTAGAAAGCATTTTGTGGAAACTTCCGATGTGTCTAACTCTTTTAACTGTTCACCGAGGAGTAAATGGCCAAGACCTGAGCGTAAACAATTGGGTCGGCCCGTTTGGACCGGAGAGGGTTTTAATCTTGTGAATCAATGAAACGCTGTATCACGCACACACGCATACATACTGTACATGCATTCATACACTTAAATGCACACACACACATACACATACGCACACACACACATATATTATATTATGTATATATATATATATATATATATATATATATATATATATATATATATATATATATATATATATATATATATATATATATATATATAATGCATATATATATACAGTATATATATATAATACCTTTTTTAAACCCCAATTTTTTGTCTTTATGACCTACAACTGTATAAAATTTTGCATGAGGCTCTTCAGAACGACTATTTTAAACTTTGATTAATCATTTCCTTGCTAGGAACTTGCAATAATAATTCACATATTGAGTTAAACGGCATGAAAATATTTGATCTATAGGGATGGCAAGAATAAACTTCATTCCTCGGAAATACAAGCACTTTAAGCTCATGATTTCCGGTTATATTTATGCTAACGCGTATTGAAATCATTCAAAGTAATCTCTATTCATTTCTCTTCATTTGGGAGGATTTGGAATTTGGTTAAAAGAACATCCCCGACATAAAGCCTCGCAAAACTTATGTTGAACGACGAGAAAACATAGTTTTGTTCAGCAATTTTAGCAAACAAATCAAATGGATTTTAAGGAGATCGTGGAATTAGTGGGAGTTAAAATTTACCTTTTTGTTTCAATTTCTGTCCTTTTTTGGGTTTTTATGAAAAATGCTAATGAGATTTTTCAGTATTATTATTATTATTATTATTATTATTATTATTATTATTATTATTATTATTATTATTATTATTATTATTATTATTATTATTATTATTATAAGTATTACTAGTAATAAAAGTAATTATAATTATTGTTGTTGTTGCATCAGCAGACATTAAGGACGATATAGTGCAATTGCTTTTAATAAATTTCAGCACGTTCGAGCGCAACATATAATCACGAAAATGTCAGATTTCGAAAAAGAACTGTCGATCATGATATTAAAGAATTTTGTTGTAAACTGCAAAATCTTTCAGGGTTCTCGAGTCATGAAAAGTAAGAGAAAGCAAAGCCTCAAAGTACATTTGCTTGGAAAGCCTCTACAATACCTGATGTGTGTCACGTGTAAAAGCAGCTCATATTTGAAAAGGACATTTGACATTCCTACCTGTCATTGCCATTGATAGTAAGTATGGGTATTATCAGCATCTCTGTAGTTAGCCTGACTTCGGAATATGACCTAGTTTCCTGTCCGCAATAAATTGACAGTTTTCAGGTTTGTGTGTACAAAAAAGATTTGCGTCGAGGGATTTAGTACACTGTTAACTGTGCAAAGCAAATAATAGAGCTGGAGTATGGTGGGAGATCTGGTAATCAAGAAATATTATTTTTGCTGGAGGTCAGCTCCAGATGTTTGTCGAGAACAGCAGCACCTCCGTCTCTTGACAAAAGAAAAGTGAAACTTATACAACATAAGGTCTTGGAGAGTCCCTTTACAAGAGAGAACGTATGTAGAGCTGGGAAGCTCTACAGTACGTTCTAGCAAAATTTAAAGCCGATTATATTAATCTAAAATAGCTACAGTAATCAACATGTATTTCATTTTGCTAGTTTAAGGAACTTCGTCTGATAATCCTTGTGATGAAATTCAGGTCTTCTAATCTGCCTTTGCAATTACTGGTGTCCAAAGCTTTGCTCTGGTATTCACACTTCATCCATGTACATATCATACATCTTCAATGAACTTGATTCGTTTGAATAATGATATAAGAAACAGAAGTTCTTGCTCAAAGGGTAGATTGGCATTAATTTGCCTTTTTTCAACCAAAAATATCTGCATTGTTTGCCATCCTCTGGTTTAGAAAAATGAACTTTAACTTGACGCTTAATGTAGGCTCCGTTTCATTGTAATGTAATGCTCAGAAAGTATTAGTCATATAGTATATTCATGTTCTGCTGATTATAAAGTCTAGCATCAATGAAAATTTTATAATAACCATCATTATAGCACCATGGGATAGAGATTTTATTTGATATTATGATTTTTATGAAAAGGAAGAACATAAAAACTTCCAACGGCTGGCTTTGAGAAGTTTTATTTCTGAACAAATTAATAAGAGGTAGTCCATATGAGATTTTGTTTAGAATGGTTAGACAATTTCCTATCATTCCAGAGAAAGTTCTACAAACAAAAGGACATGAAATTAGGGCTGACATGGTTCCTTTAGGACATGACTCTGAGATAAGAAATGGTTTTATGACTCATCAACACAAATTAATATATTTTTTTCAGAATAAGGTTTATCACCGTAGATGGCATTTCACCCGTTACCTTTCATGTCTTTCGCTCAAGTCAATGTACAATCATCGCATGACAAATCTAGATAAGCAGTGTTATTGTGTAAAAGAGCAGACGTATACGCGTATATTTGTGGTCGTAAATCTATGTGACCACACAAATATGCGTCAGGCAAAGGTTAATAATCCATTTCAGAATTAAACGATTTATTAGCATAGTCGACCGACTGCAACTTCCGTAAGACACCTACAGAAAATGAAGCGATCAGCTATGTCTCTTTTTTTTCTAAATATTTTCTTCTTTATATTCTTGCTCATTCACATGTGAATGCAATGGAAAATTCAGTAGGAATTTTGTCTGCGCCGCAGGATTTACCTTGGCAAATTTTTCGAGCAATTGCGTAATACCAACAAAGAGGCGGTTGATAGTCTTATGGAAATTTCTGCCTAACTGAATTTGGAATCCAGATATTGCCACGAGCAAAAGACTTTTCATTTTAACATCATCATCTCTATCTCTCTCTCTCTTTGTTTCTCTCTCTCTCTCACTCTCTCTCTTCTCTCTTTAGTGTGGTGAAACTTATACAACATTTTGCAAGCCTGTCCTGTAATGATCGTGCATTCATGTTATTTTTTTCGTTTTGTTGTTAAGATTAAAGCTTTAAATTCAGTGTGGAAAGACAGTCACAGAATGTATATTTACATATATTTTTTAGAAATATAAACCTTGTGAGAGATGCAATCAAATCTGCGACGCACACACGTCAAACACTTTGCACACACATTTACACACACACACACACACATATATATTATATAATATATATATATATAATGATATAAGAAACATATATATATATATATATATATATATGTAACGAGGACAGAATTAACACCTTTTTTGAAGGTGTACGTATGTGCTCCAACGATCTTTATTCATGAAACGGAGGCGTATGAACGTTCGCCACGTAACCCCCTTAAGTATCTATTTTTCTCCTCTTTCTCTCTCTCTCTCTCTCTCTCTCTCTCTCTCTGAAAATCTCTCTCTCTCTCTCTAGCAGCATGGGATCACCTCTCTCTCTCTCTCTCATCGTTTTCCGAAGTTCACCCACCCAAATCTCTGCTCATTCTCACCAAATCAATTAAATGGACCATTTAAAGAAACGCAATAGTTTCTACAAAAATAAGTTTATTATTCAAATAACCCAACAAGAAATGAATAAAACAAAGCAAAGATTAAAATGCATAATAAATGAAATATCGAGTTAGATAACTAAACTCTGAACTGCAAAACACTTCTGATTAAAGAAGTCTCACTATGGCTAATAGCCTGAAAATATCCAAACTCACGATACTCCCCAAATCAATAATTAGTCATGTCAAAAACAGTCTACCACATGTTATTCGAACCAGTCCACACTGTCCACCGACATCTGTCCACAGACATCTGTCGGAAGAATTAAAATCATGATAGAAAACTCCCAAAAACATACGAAATGCAAAACACAATAATGGAAAGTGTAAAATGCATAGCCAAGATATGGCAAACGTAACATGACAAAAACAATAATACAAAAGAGGTATGAATATTCATATTAAATCTCCCACACCAGTTCAAAAGTTCATAATGATTAGAAAATCATGGTAAAAAATCACAAGTTCAATTTTTCCCATAAAAACAGAGATTTCAAAGTCTACCTTATCTGCCGATTCAAAGCCTGGATCCTCTCCAAAGCTACGTCTAGACAACTGCAGTTCTATCACGTTAATGAACGATCAAACTCACTTTTAGGGAAGATTTTTCGCGTAATCTAGATCAAATTAACGCACGTACTCATTATGAATATACATAACACTTCGGAGATCACCTGATGGCAATATTGCTGAGAATCAAACTATTTGTTGAACACAAAGATTTTACCTCATCAGTCTCTCGACCTACTTCCATCTGACTCCATAAATTCTTTTCATCACATCTTAAAGCATTGAAGCTATGAAATGCATATATGTGTCCTTTAAAATTAAAGCTTTAAACGCAGTGTGGATATTTTCTGAAATATATATATATATATATATATTTATATATATATTCGAATTCAAATTCTTTATTTCAGCTGTAGAGCCATATACAATATATATATATATATATATATATATATATATATATATATATATATATATATATATATATATGTGTGTGTGTGTGTGTGTGTGTGTGTGTGTGTGTGTGTGTGTGTCTGTGTGTGTGTGTTTGTGCGTGTGTTGTAATCTGGGGCGGGGAGAGAGAGAGAGAGAAAGATGATGTTAAAATGAAAATGAAAGTCTCTTGCGCATGGCTATATCTGGATTACAAATCCAGTTAGAATGAAATGATCATACTAATAAATCAATTAGTTTAAAGATGGATCATTAACGATGGCGAGATATTCTGTTTTGTGTGCGACTAAAATCTCTTCGGCCAAATGTACGCTGCTTTTTACACAGTGACACTTCTTATCAATAGTTTGTCATGCGATGATTTTGGATTAATTTGGTCGAGAGATATGTGAACTATCGGGCGGAAAGGATATCTTCAATGATAAACTATTTTCTGAAACATACATTCAGTTATCTCGACGAGTCCCAAAACTATTTCCTTATACCATACTCATACCCAATGCTAATCTGCCAGTCCATTTTTAAGTCTTTTGTGGGCATACAACTTTGTTTGCCAATGATGCAGTAGATCAATACGGAGCAAGATTTTGGAACTTTGATTGCGCTCATTATGTACAATATCGTAGAGAAAATTATCTTTAAAGAATAAAACTTGTTGATAATCGTTTTTTTTTATTCTAAAGTACTAAAAATGTATAAATCAGGCGAGGTGTCTCTGGATTGAATTATATCAGAAGTTATTTTCATAACGAGATCTTAAGCGAGTGTGCTATTAAAGCAGTGATATCTCTCCTTGCAACTTTTTTTTACAATTTACTTTATTTTTAACATATATATGTTGAGGGTTTAGTCACAGCTCTCGCTACTCTTGAACATTGTTTAAGGAAGCCGAATAACAATCTTCCAAAGAGACTTGATGGAAATCGAAGGAAAAATATCTTAATTTTTTCAAACAACTCTTAGTTTGATGACCTATGCCCATGGCTACGGTGGTGTCATAACTTTAACTTGGAAGCTCTGATCAAAAGTTATCTTCGTAACAAAATAAATATATAAACTATGATTTCGTTTCGAAAATGAGAATTTCAATTTGGAATATGCAGTCTATTATTGCTATTACATAACTCCGACTTACAGCCATGTTCTTAATGAGCGCGAATTCGTCATTGGTGGCAATAACTAAAAACACTGATTGCTTTGTAAACTTCAGGTGTCATCAGGGTTACGCCTGCTTTGATATCCTCCCCATCTATTATGCTCCTAATATCGGGAGATTCTTGTAACATTAAAGTTTATTGCTTTTAATCTTTAGAGGCATCATATTCATATGCTATAAGTAAATTAATTGTCTAAACGGCCAAGAATCTTCTAACGCCCAGAAGGAAAGCAGCATTCCAGTAAAGGTAAAAAATAGAACTCAGCTTAGAAACAATCACAACAATAGAATGCTTTACGAACGAAACCTCGTTTTCTTGCAGCATTAACTGAGAGGCGCTAATATTTTTAACAGCTGTCAAAAGAAAGCATCGAACTGAGAGTAACACACTTGATTGTAAAATAATAGATTCTGTAGGTACACTGTTATGAGACTGGCAAATCAATAAAGTCATTGTTTCACTTGCGTTTAGCCTCATGCCCCACAAACACCTGAGGAAGATTTTGTGCCGAGATAATCATATCTCTGCGCTGAGGGAGAACCGACTCGGTAAAATCGACTCATGAAAGGATAGCAACAACTATAGAGGCTTATTAATGACCAATTTCTCCCCAACCCCACCCCGAATTTCCCTACCATGCATTCAGATGCAACTGACTCTTGCGCCTCTCCAGTTATGTAATGTTCAATTCTGATAAAAAGTTAGGAAAAACATAATGCAATAGCAGATGAGGTGAAGGAGCAAAGATTACTTTCTTGTTATCACTTCCAAGAAACCTCGCAGCTTGGTGCTTCTGCAAATCTAAGATTCGTTGCCAGAATCCTTCTCAGCAACGAAAGAAGATTATGGCAATCACCGCGAGCGACTTATGCTAAGTTCACACATTCACGTATCAAGGCACGCATGCCCACGCACGGCCGAAAATTGTGAAACATGACCATACACGAGGTGAATAAGCCCCGCCCAACTGGATACATGACATGGGCCGATGTGTGTAAAGCAAGCGTAATATAGTGCACTGCAAATGTACACACTGCGTAAGCGTGACGTGACGCTTACCGGATGTGGCCCGACAAGTGGTGGCACAGCCAAAACTAGTGCGTGGCAGAGCACATAACACTGACGTACATATACCGTATGTGTAATGTGTGTTATTTAGTTACATCAACCACACGTTGTCCCCACGTACTACGGGGGTTAAACCCCAGCTATAAAAGGGCCAGTCAGCGGCGCATGTATTGCTAGTTGCTGACATAACACCGCAGCTTCAACATGTACCCCTATCCTGCTGAATCAACATGGAGGACATTGCTTAAATTCATGAACTTATAGCCACAGCAAGTATGGATAGAAGAGAAATGTTGCCATTCATCGTCGAATATGTGCACACCATATTATTGCTGGAGATTGCAACGGTTGCTATAAACCACATAGTGAAGAAAAAGAGGCGGCAAAGGAGGATGTGGACGTGGCCGTACCTGCAAAAAAGAATGGAGCAAGGTCACTATGACAACCTGATGGAGGAGTTGTCAACCGAAACCCCAGACCTGTACAAAAATTTTACCCGTATTAACAGGGGCCTCTTCAATGAAATTGTTGAACGAGTCACACCTTACATTGAGAAGAAAGTGGCATTCTTGTGGAAACCCATTGAGCCAGGCCTGCGTGTTGCTATCACCCTACGTTTCCTTGCTACGGGTGATTCATACAAGAGTCTGCAATACTCATTCCAGGTAGCCCACAACACCATTAGCTGCATCGAACCAGAGACAGAGACCTGCAGGGCCATTTTTGCTGCCTACAGAGATGAGGAACTGCAGGTGCCACAAACACCTGAAGCTTGGCAGGAGGTTGCACGGGGTTTTGAGGAACGGTGGAACTTCCCCCATGTAATTGGAGCTATAGATCCAGGTTCACCCATTGGCACGTCTTCCCACTTCTGTGCGGTAAGTGCCATGCGGTAAGCTGCCGTTTCTGAGTCTGTGGCCTGTTCCTTCACCAGGTCTTCGTAGTCTATGCCCAGGTGGACTGAATTTATTTCAATTCTTGATAGGGCGTCGGCTACCAGGTTCTTCTTGCCGGGGAAGTAACTGATTGTGCATCCGAATTCGGATATAGCAGCCAGGCGCAGTTGCTGTCTTGCCAACCATGCATCTCTCGCCTTCGTGAACGCATGTACCAACAGCTTGTGGTCTGTCAGGATGGTGTAAGGTCTGCTGTCCAAGAGGTACTTGAAGTGCTGCACGGCTTGGTAGATTGCCAGCAGTTCCCTGTCAAATGCACTGTAACGGGCCTCCAGCAGCTTTAACTTGCAACTAAAAAAAGCAACCTGGCGGGGGGAAACGTCTATTATCTGCTCCAGCACGGCTCCGCAAGCGACGTTACTGGTGTCAGTGGGGTCTTGATATGTTAAGGTGGTGGCTTTGGCGAGGGCTGCCTTCTTCTGTTCGAACTAGGGTTTGTTTCCCAGGATCCCGGGATCCCGGACAATTTTCAAGGTTTAATAATCCCCGGAAATCCCGGGATAAAAATTAAGTATGAAAATAAGGACAAATTTGACTGTAGGATGGTTGTGGAGTTTGTGGACTTGTTGTTCTGTTTATATTCTGATATACTGTAAATACAGACAATTTCTGTCATTATCCTTATGATAATAATGATAGGTGTCTAGATTATGTCACTGTTTTGATATTTATATAAAATACTTTATATTTTCAGTGAATTGCATTTTCCCATCAACAGCAACTTGCTAAAGTTGCTAAAGTCTTGTAAAATTTCAAGTTGCAATGCTTTTGCAAGATAAGGCCTGTCAAATAAATCCATGGAGGGAAGATAAAGCGTCTGTTTCAGTGTTTCCAGTTTATTGCAGTAACTAAATCTATAGGGGGCAGGGGTATAAAACTGTGACAAAATAATCATGTATAAGTTCACAGAGTTTTCAAGAGGAACATGTTCCTTCTTTATCGTGTGGAAACGTAGTATTACTGTTTACCTAATGGTTTATTTTGTATATTTGGGACGGTAATCACGCGAAGCAGTCCCAACAGAGTGTATGCTTTGAACAAGTTTGCAGCAGGTTTTGAACAAGAAGTGTTTGTGATGAGTGACTGCAGCCCGTGTGGGGTACCGTCCACTGTGTCGTGTTATTGATCTTATTCTATGAGAAACTTCTTATTCATTTAGTTCATGTTATAAATAAAGAATGCATACCTTTAATTTTTCTTCATTTATTTTTACCACACTTTCTGTCATTAAGTACTCTTTTCATTTCACTGAGTATAAACGAAAACAAATGTATTTTTTTATCTGTGGTAATGAACTATAATTTACATTTTCATTCACACTGGAATTTGGAAGCAGAACAAAAATAAAGTAGTAAACGAAGCATATT